>NC_057810.1:448408488-448729296 GCF_018294505.1 Triticum aestivum | reverse complement strand
CCTCCCCCCACTCCTCCCTCTCTGTATTTTAGAGCAAAAATTAGTAGAGCAAAAGTTTGTTTATAGCAAAAAAATAGTTTAGAGCAAAGGATGTTAAGTAGTAGATGTTAGAGCAAAAATTACTTTAGAGCAAAAAAATTTGGGCAGTAGTGGTACTAGTAGATGTTAATTAGGTTAGGGCAGTAGTGGTACTAGTAGATGTTAATTAGATGTTTTCCAGTTAGGGCAGTAGAGTTTTGCTAGGTTAATTAGGTTAGTAGTGCTGCTAGTAGTAGTGCTATAGTAGGTTAATTAGGTGAAGTTAAATGAATAACCTAAATGAATGATATTAGTAGTTAACTGATTTTTTTCCTTTCATCATTATAGAGCACTAAAGTTAACTGAATTTTGTTCTATTAGTAGTTAAATGAATTTTCTTCTACACTTTGTTTTTGAATTAGCTTGTGAAATTTGGACATGTGGTTGCTCGTGTATATTTGGACATGTGTTGCGGTGTCGAAGAGGGATATTTGAACACCATTTCTAGGGAATGAAGCTGAGTGGCCTATGTTTTATCGGAATGTTGATTCATTTCTGTTCCAGCAAATTTCAAGTTCTTGATTTGTCCACTTTTTAGCAAAGGTCATGCCGAAATTTTCCATGAATTTCGTCATGACTTGTGCTACAAACTAGGACATATCGAGTGCCCAAGATTTGCCGCACCAGGAAGGAGTCAACGGTCCTGCAAAACAGTAGGCCTTTTTTATGTTGTTATTCATTTTATTAGGTCTAGAATTAATTGACTAGATTTAATCATAGGAACCATGGCTAGCAATGATGAAGGACATGGTTCTGGTGATTGCGACGACGTCTACCGGGCGGCAGACGAATTTTTGAGCCTTGCCAACAATCAACCGATGTTGTTGCTGGGCCCACCAGTGGCATCACGAACTGAGACCGACACGCAGACCGGTGCTGAGACTAAGACCGGCGCTGAGACTCAGACCGGCATCGAGACCGACGCTGAGACTGAGATCGGCGCTACCTTGGGGAGCGGAGCCGGTGTAGAACCGAAAGCAAAGAGGCAACAGCTTCCTAGCAAACTCAGGACTACTAGACTGGTAGTCACGGAGGTGGACGACGGTAATTTTGAGCCAAAGGCGCCCGAGGAAGCACGCAAGTGCTACGGCAATCAAATTGGCTGCATCGTACGAACAACCGCCACCATCAACGATGAGAAACTACAGAAGATAGATAATATGAGGACCTCCCTCCTAAAGAAGTTTCACCAGATATTCTTGTTCCCGGGCCGGACTGAAAAGGATTATGAAGATCCAGATAAGGACCCGGCAATGAAGAAGATAAACAAACACACCATGACCAAGTTTAGCGACGCGTTGGCCGCCTGGAAAACAAGGGTGAAAGCAAGGATCATCGACAAGGAACCCTACTCCGAGATTGTAAAGGATAATCCGACAATCACGATAGAGCAGTTTCAAATATTCAAGGAGGCTTGTGAGGCCGAAGCTGCCAAAAAAAGTCTAAGTACATGAAGGGGCTTCAAGAGAGGAACATTGGGAGCCACCACCTCGGAAGCCGTGGTTATGGCGGAAAGAGGTCCAAATGTGCCAAGGAGGACGCGGAAGCCGCGAGTCTAGGCATCCCAGACCCCTTGGTGGAGTTCACCGTCCCGCAGGAGCGTGACGTCCTCAGGGCCCATCACTGTTGGGACCCGGTGAAGAAGGTTTACAAGACAAACCAGGTCACGACGGAGTTCATGCGACTGCTGGTAATTTTAGTTTTTGATCAATTCGACTGCACACATTAGTCATATTTGTAAACGATCCTTGTGCCTTTTGCAGAGAGAGTAGCATAGGATTGCGGCCGAAAGTGACTCGCCGTCTGAGGCATTGGCGAGACCCAAGTGGGACACTCCATTCAACCGGGTGTTGAACATATTGAAACGACTCCTGGTGGATACTCGACCATCGTGTGGATGCGTGCACGGTGTCGGAGATGGCGCCACGTGGAAGAAGTACTACCATGAGACCACAGAGGAGAGAAAGGAAAGACGGAGGTTAACTGAAGAAAACATCGACAAGAAGGTTGAGATTGCGGTTGAGAAGAAATCATCTCAGACAGTCGCAACGGTGGTAGCTGCCGCAAAACAGGTGGTTGCAGATATATCTACTTCCTTGGTTCCGGCCATTTTCACTTGGACCAAGCAAAAATCCAGAAAAAATGCAGCGGACTTTCCCCTTGCTGACTTCTTGGGGAGCAGCTCGACTAGCATTTCACCACCACCTGCTCCTGCACCGGCTCCCGCACCTGCTCCCGCACCGGCTCCGGCACCGGACGTGCTCGGCGGTGCTTCGTATTTGGCTGAGATCGACGCCCTCACGGTATCTATCACACCGCCCCCCTTCAATAAATGTATAATCTCCCGTTTTCGTTGCCTTTCGGATGTCTCACGTCGCAGACTTTTCTTTGCAAGGCCGACAAAACCCCGTGCACCATATTGTACACCATCCGCGACCAGAAGGTGGACGTGGGGAAGGCGACGATAATGGAGCTGAAGGAACCATTGTTCCACAGCCGGCCGATCGCCCCGAACGTCTTCAAGGTTTCCGTAGCTAGTGTCAAACCGGACCACGATAATTTGGCTCCTCTGATACTAGTGGGGGATGAAGACGAGACCCCGCGGTGTCTTGGTGATTGTTGCAATGGGTGGGTCCTATTGTGGCCAAAGAGTCTGCTTCGTCTGGAGGTGGCCGGGAGCACACCCATGAGCACGCAGCCTCAGCAAGGTATGAACATCAACACCCCACCTACCCAATTAGCGTCGGGTGTAGGGTAGGGTGATAGCGGACGGGGTAAGGAGGAGGCTCCATTAGTCGCTGATGATGTCACCATGGATGAGGATGAGGATGACGATGGCACTCAACAGTATGTCTATACTGGCGACTACTCAGGATTTGAGCGTCATGAGCCGGTGCCTGAATTGCCGTCTCTAGAGGCTGAACGTATTATGGACGACCTTCCGGTAGTAAAGAAGTCTAGGAAGAGAGCGAGGAAAGGCAAAAAAGCTGATTGTATGATCCAGCGGCCTCAGCAGCCTCGACTTCAGGACCGTATAGATATCCCCGATGCGGATAAATGTCATATCCCTGGTCAACCAATCCTACCTGCAACAGCGCTACACGCCAGATTCGACGATCTAAGGAGACTTCATGATGATGTGCTGCGGATAGAGAAAGGCCTCATCGCCTCGAAAGATCCAGTATACCCACTCTACGTGGTTAACGTTCCGCGGCAAATGTTGTACGTCGACTGCTTCCCCGCTGATAAGTTCTTCCTTCGATTTGATTACATATTCGACATGTTTCACGTGAAGAAGCTGGATTTTATGTTTGTCTGCCTTTATGCCTTGCACATGAACTACATCATCGGGGTTGATCAGATACCTTATATCTGTGTCGCTAACCCATACTACATGCGCGAGGGCTTCTTGGGAGTCTGCGCAAAGCACTATGAATACGCGAGGGAATACATCATCAGTTTCATGCTCGCCAATAAGGACAAGGAGGCGATTCTCGTGCCTTATCATCCCGTGTAAGTCATCCGCGTTGCTATCCTTCCTTCGATTTCAATCATTCATTTGCACGGCGGAGGCTAATTAATTTGAGGTGTACTTATTTTGCGCAGCGGCGGGCGCGCCTTCCTCATCATCCTCTACCCCCGATTCTCCCACACTCTTTACTTGGAATCGTCGAAGAACATTCACAAAAAGGATTACACCCACATCAAGGATGTTCTCGACAGTGCTATGTTTTACTACCAAGCACGGGGTGGAGAGGTTAAGGACAATAAGAGAAGGGGCGGCAGGCTCGCCTTCAGCCATAAGACCGACTTCTGTTGCATCCATCAACCGAGCAATTCTCTTAATGATGGATTCTATGTCCTACACCACATGCTGGAGTACAGAAGGGATCACCAGAACCTTCACATGTCACCTAGATCCGGCGATGCCCATATTCTACAATGGGCAAAGGACATAGGAGATATCGAGGATCATCGACTTCGAGATGATTTCTATAACATCCAGCGGGAACTTGCCCAAATCATCATGAAGGAGGTCATCGAAAAAACAGGGATGTTCTACGGAGAAGGACAAATGTCGCGGGAAGACGTCCGAACATGGGTAGCCTCTCAGCGTCTCAACACGAAGCCTTTCACTAAGCTCGGGGACTATCTCCCTGACATGGATGGATGCCACGACATGGTGGAGTGATTGTCGATATATGACAATGTGTCCGTTTAGTCTATACTTTCTGTATGACAAAACTTTGAGTTATTCACGGCGAAACTTTATTTGTGATATAATTAAACCGTCCTCTTCCTCGACTAGCGAAGATCACTCTAGTTAGGACATTTTGGGTATGATGAACTTTGTTATTTATGCTTATGATATGTTGTTTCTATTTTTGCCAAGTCTGTCTCTTTCTGTTGCTCAACTATATATGTTGCATATCATCAACTCATGTGATGATGCAGGTGCATAGATCATCGATGGTGAAGAAGTGCTACGCCAGGAGTATATATACGACGAGTGGCTGGAGTGTCAGGCCCAGGTGTACCGATTTACGGTTTCCGGGCGACAGGCAGTACGTAGTTAGTTTAGGTTCACGCTAATGCAAGAGAGGGATACGAACTCATGTACTGCATAGTTCCACTCTCACTCAAAGTGATAGCTCTTCTCGCATATATCATTGTGTATATGGATGACAATGTATTTGCAAGTAATCGAGACTTGTATCGCTATTTTCGTGATGATGACGAGAGATCACTTTGTGTTGGACGATGATTATGATGATGACATGATTTGATGAGACTAGTTGTATGTATATCCTATGATTACATTTGTATGTGTATGATATGCTAAAGATTATTGTATAGAGGCTATTCAAATACAACACAAATATGTAGGAAAAGAACTAATAAAACTAGTAGTAGCGAGCGGAAAAAATTTAGCAGTAGCGCCGCCTTACCAGTAGTGCTTGCCTGTAAAAAGCGCTGCAGATAATATCAGTAGTGCTCTTCTCCAAAGCGCGCTGCAGCTATCCATGTATAGCAGTAGCGTGGGACGACAGACGCTACTGCTATACCTTAGCTATAGCGCCTTATCAGTAGCGCACCTTCCCGCGCTACTGATAGGCCTAAAACCCGCGCTGCTGCTAGGCTTTTCCCTAGTAGTGACATTTCGGACGAGTGCGTCTCTAAGACATGGTTCCCCCCTCCTATCCCATCCGCCGACCCATTCGAACACTGAGGCCGCGAAAACCCGTGAAGCCCCACACCCTCCTCCATCCTCCATCTAGCCGGAGCCTCTTCCCCGACGACGTCGTCCATAGCAACACCTCGACGTCCTTCATCCACCGCACCGGATGAGGATCCGTCATGGATCTCATCGTCCCACTAGTTTAGCCACCCTATCCTCCACCTCCAAGGAGCTGCCCCGAAGTTCCCCTCGTCTTTCACGCCACCTCCATTCCCACACCACCGTCATCACCTGCACCACCGGAAGAGCAGCATCATCACCGATTCCTCGGATAAAGCTGAGGCCTAATTGGCGCCACCAAAGAGGTTCTACACTAATCGCCGCATTTTCTTCTTGATTCGATCTCACGGTGCTGTCGGCGCTCGATCCCGAGCCGACATGGTACGACTCCATCCATGACGGCATCGCCGACCACTTCCTCCATGACGTCGCTCCCTCAGTGACCTGCTACTGCTTTGGCTCTCGCTCGCACTACTGCTCTGCTCTTGCTCTCGGTCCCCTGCCTGGTCTGCTCTTGCTCTTGCTCTTGCTTGCGCTGCTTCTCTCGCTCTTGCTCTTGCTTGCGCTGCTGCTGCTCTCTCTTGCTCTTGCTCGCGCTGCTACTCTTGCTCTTGCTCTTGTTTGCACTGCTGCTCCAATTTAGCTACACTTCAGTCGACCGAATGGACTTTTGGGTCAGTCGATTTTCAGGGGATGGGGTGGGGTGGGGGGGGGCTCACTAGAGTTAAGGAAGAACTAGCCGCAGCGGGGAGGGGGCTCCCTGGAGACGTACCCCACTATCTATCTTAGGGTTCAGGGTGGGGGCGGTGGTCGCCGACGGTGGTGGGCGGTGGCGTGGGGATCGTCGGAGAAAAAGCTCGGTGTGGAGGGGCCAAGAGGGATGGCTGGGGCGGCGGCGGACCAACGGTGGGGAGTGGTTTCGGGGCGGTTTGGCCAGTGGTGGCTAGCGGCTCAAGGGGGTGGAGGTTGAAGATGAACTGCATGCCCTTGATTTCGTATTCAACGGCTGGAAAATCGACTGACCAGAGATGAAAAAGTGAGTCAACTCTGCCTGCTGCTCTACTCTTGCGGATACTGCTCTTGATCGAGCTCCTGCATGTGCTACCCCAGATGCTGCTACACGACCAGCTGCCCTAGCTCTTGCATGCGCTGCTGCTACTGCTTTTTTGCTACTAGTGTGTTCAGTTTTGACAATAAAATTCAGTTTCGATAGTAAAATTCAGTTTCAACAATTAAATTCAGTTTTGATAGTTAAATTCAGTTTCGATAGTTAAATTCAGTTCCGACAGTTAAGTTCAGATATGAGCTGCTGATGTATTTTACATCTAGCACTTTGTGGTTATGTATTTTACGTCATCTATTGGAGATGCTATTAGAATTCCACTTAGGTTAACATTGTCTCTCTTGTCATGCTTCAGCCTCGCCGTCGTACAACTCACCGAAGCTGCTCCAACGATGAGACCCTCCATCACAGCAGAGCAGTACCCTGGGCTCCATCTCCAGACGCCTAAGGTCTTCTTCCCATCCTCCGATAACCAAATCAGCCGAAGCATCCTCACCGACCAACCCAATCACACAGAGATCAACATGGCTTCACCAAAGAGGTTGTACACTTGTTGCATCTCTTTTTTACTCTACATGTTATATATATTGTCCACTGAGCACATTTAGTAACGTGAAATATGATTAGTTTCTCCTACTATATGACAAGAAGTGAGGTACCAGACAACTTAGCTTTCCGTGATGGACTCTCTTGAATGCCATCATTATTTATCTCTGCGCGTTTGAGCTGTGCATTTGTAGATGGGCCTGGGAGTTGAGTTAGTAGGGCAGTGGCCTGGGTCCAAAGTAGTAGAAGTAGCACAAAAACATTTTTTGAGTGTAGGCTTTTCCCTGCTCAAGCCGGCAGCTTGAAAGGAAAAGTGAAGGAAAAACATAGGAATTGTAATGTTTCCTATGGTATTTCTATTCGTGCATTTGGTTCAAAGGAATGGAGCAAAGGAAAACTCTAGGATTTGTTCCTTTAGTGTCTCCTTGAAAGAAAAACTATAGGAATTTTAATATCCACTTGCCCTCCTTTTCAAATTCCTATTCATGAAGCACAAGACTAAGAGATAGTAGCATAATAGCATTATAACTGTACATTTTCTTGTGGTTTGACTTAATCTCCCCATGCTTCATTGCATCCTGTGATCTTCCAATTCTAGTGAACCAAACACCCAGATTGGCAGAAATCTTGTGTTTTTAAATTCTCTGTTTTGCACGTGCATTCCTATCCTATTCCTATGTATTTCCTATCCCTGCATTGTTAGAATCCTCAAATTCGAACAAGCCCTTCTGTTACAGATATGTGTCAAAGAAAACCTTGTGTGGTTTGTTCCACTCCTGCTGCGCTGTGTTCCACCCCAGCTCAGCTACTCCAACGACGGAAGGGTTCACCACAGCAGGGATCCTCTCTCCAGACTGTCTTTCGCCGCCTCAGATCTTCTTCCCTGCCACTGGCAGCCATGACAACTGCATTACCATCATCAACTGCGCAGATGACCTTAAGGACTACACAGGTCCGCAAGAGAGGTAACACTCTTCCGTGTCTGCTTACGTTATCCATCGCTTAATATGATGACATGCTACTTTATCGTCCTGTTCACCTATTAGACTCTGAGTCAGGTCCAAACTAATGCTAAAACTTGAGTTTTTAAATGGTTGTGGGGTACATATTAGGGCAGCAATCAATACTATATGTCTACTATCTGGTTAATCTTGGGTGTCTACTATGAGTTTCATGTTCGGTGCAAACAACCATTAAAGGAGCCATTATCTGTATTTTTTTAACTAAAGCTATTATCTTCCTGCTATCATTGGTTCTGGGTCTATCCAAAGTTTGCTACCATCACTCTGGATTTTTGCATGCACTCCTTACATAATCTCACTATGTTTTATTCCTATGCATGTCCGTTATTGTACATAATGGAACTGAACATGTAGAGCAAAAGAGACGAGCCTTGTGTGTCAATAAAATTTCATGCAGACATCGCTCCATGGTGGGCGCAAAGGTAGCCCCCCTCCACCCATTTCAGATTGTAATCAAGAGGAAAATAATTGTGCTGAGGGGGATTCAGAAGGAGAAGACCACTTTTAGTTACCCCCTGAGGTCTTCGCTCTAACTTAGCATGATGATGTTGGTAATATCATGCATATGGTGTCTGTCATTGCTTACTTTATACATCAAATATGTCATCTACTTAGTTTAGACATGCTTTGTGTGAATGCCATCTGTTTAGTTTCTTTATCGTATATGTGAATCATACAATGCCATCTTGTTTTGCCAGGCATCATATATGTGAATTTTGCAATGCCACCCTGGTTACCAGTCATCTTATATGTGAATTGTATCATGCCATCATTTTTTATTATGTATTACATTTGTCAACAATTTTAGTACATTCAATAACTCTGCCTGTGCATCAGCCATTCGACACGGTCATGGAAAAATCTGGAGTGGAAACAAGGTCTTCAGAGCAGAAAATGCTATCTGACGAAGTGCATGTCTTGCTGGTTACGGATAGCTCCTCGGAGGAGGACTCAGAGACAGATGACCAGTCTTATTCCCCCCCCCCCGCGGAGGTGCATGCTCTAACTTGGCAGGATTATGTTGCTCATATTGTGCGTATGTGTCTTGCATTGCTATGTTATTTGCTTAGTTTAGACACATGCTTTGTGTGAATGTGACCTGTTTAGTGTCTAATTATCATATATATGAATTATTCAATGCCATCTTGTTGCAAGACATTATATATGTGAATTATGCAATGCTATCTTGTTGCAAGGCATTATATATGTGAATTATGCAATGCCATGCTGTTTAGCCAAGCGTCATATATGTGAATTATATCATGCCATCCTTTTTTGTATTTCTCATTGCATTTGTCGACAATGTTTGTATATTCAACTGCTCTTCCTATGCATCGGCCATTTGAATTGGTGATGGAGAAATCTGGAGTGAAAACAAGGTCTTCAGAGCAGACAATGCTACCCGCTGAAGCAGATATCTTGCTGGTTACAGATAGCTCCTCACAGGAGGATTCAGAGGTAGATGACCAGTTCTATTATCCCCCTGAGGTGTATGCTCAAACTTAACAGGGTTATATTACTCATATCATGCATATGTTGTATTGCAATGCTTAGTTTTTGCATCATATACACAATATTGAATGTCATCTCCTTAGTTGACACATCATATATGCGATTGCCCTCTGCTCATTTGCTTAGTATATAAATCATATATTTCAATTATATCATGCCTTGATGTTTACATAGGCATCATGTATCTGAATTATGGCATGCCAACCAATTTTCTAAAGACATAATATAGTTATATCATCTCATCCTATTTACATAGTCATCATATTTTGAAGTATGTCATTCTATCCATGAATTATATCATGCCATCATGTTTCCATCAACGACATGTTTGTAAATTATGATATGCCAAACACTTTAATAGACACATCGTATAGTTATATCATGTCATCTTGTTACATAGTCATCATATTTTGAAGTATGTCATTCTATCCTGTTTAATTATCCATCATACATGTGAAATTGTGTCATGCGATCCTATTTACTTAGCCATCATATATGTGAAATTATATCATGCTATTCTATTTGGTTAGACAACATAAATGTGAATTATTTCATGCCCTATTTTCTTCCCTACTATCCATTGCACATGTCTATCTTACAATGTCTGTACATTCAATTTATTTTCTTGTTTATCAGCCACTTGAATTGGAGGGTGTGGGAGTCCTGGACTAGGGGGTCCTTGGGCGTCCGTGTTGGGGAACGTTGCAGAAAATTAAAATTTTTCCTACGGTTTCACCAAGATCCATCTATGAGTTCATCTAAGCAACGAGTCGAGGGAGTGAGTTTGCATCTACATACCACTTGTAGATCGCGTGCGGAAGCTTGCAAGGTGATGATGGAGTCGTACTCGACGTGATTCGAATCACCGATGACCAAGTGCTGAATGGACAGCACCTCCGCGTTCAACACACGTACGGGACGGGAGACGTCTCCTCCTTCTTGATCCAGCAAGGGGGAAGGAGAGGTTGAGGAAGACAGCTCCACCGGCAGCACGACGGCGTGGTGATGGTGGAGAAGCAGTACTCCGACAGGGCTTCGCCGAGCACACAACGGAGGAGGAGAGGTGTTGGGGAGGGGAGGGCTGCGCCTTGGAGGGTGGTGCGGCTGCCCTCCCCTCACCCCTCTATTTATAGGGGGAAGGGAGAAGGGGGCCGGCCCCTCTAGATCCCATCTAGAGGGGGGCGACGGCCAAGGGGAGAGGGGGAGAGGGTGGCTTGCCCCCCAAGCCAAGGGGGGCGCCCCCTCTAGGGTTCCCCCCTCAACCCTAGGCGCAAGGGCCCAAGGGAGGGGTTGCGCCCAGCCCACCAGGGGCTGGCTCCCTGCCCCCACACAGCCCATGTGGTCCCCCGGGAGGGGTGGCCCCTCCCGGTGACCCCCGGAACCCTTCCGGTGGCCCCGGTACAATACCGGTATGACCCCGAAACTTCCCGGTGCCCGTTTGACAACTTCCCATATATAAATCTTTACCTCCGGATCCTTCCGGAGCTCCTCGTGACGTCCGGGATCCCATCCGGGACTCTGAACAACATTCGGTAGTCACATACTAGTCTTCCTAATAACCCTAGCGTCACCGAACCTTAAGTGTGTAGACCCTACGGGTTCGGGAGACATGCAGACATGACCGAGACGCTCTCAGGTCAATAACCAACAGCGGGATCTGGATACCCATGATGGCTCCCACATGCTCCTCGATGTTGTCATCGGATGAACCACGATGTCGAGGATTCGATCAAACCCTGTATACAATTCCCTTTGTCAATCGGTACGTTACTTGCCCGAGACTCGATCGTCGGTATCCCAATACCTTGTTCAGTCTCGTTACCGGCAAGTCACTTTACTCGTACCGTAATGCATGATCCCGTGTCCAACACCTTGGTCACATTGAGCTCATTATGATGATGCATTACCGAGTGGGCCCAGAGATACCTCTCCGTCATACGGAGTGACAAATCCCAGTCTCGATCCGTGTCAACCCAACAGATACTTTCGGAGATACCTGTAATGCACCTTTATAGTCACCCAGTTACGTTGTGACATTTGATACACCCAAGGCACTCTTACGGTATCCGGGAGTTACACGATCTCATGGTCGAAGGAAGAGATACTTGACATTGGCAAAGCTCTAGCAAAACGAACTACACGATCTTTTATGCTATGCTTAGGATTGGGTCTTGTCCATCACATCATTCTCCTAATGATGTGATCCCGTTATCAACGACATCCAATGTCCATAGCCAGGAAACCATGACTATCTGTTGATCACAACGAGCTAGTCAACTAGAGGCTCACCAGGGACATATTGTGGTCTAAGTATTCACACGTGTATTACGATTTCCGGATAATACAGTTATAGCATGAACAAAAGACAATTATCATGAACATTGAAATATAGTAATACTTTTATTATTGCCTCTAGGGCATATTTCCAACAGTCTCCCACTTGCACTAGAGTCACCAATCTAGTTACATTGTGATGAATCGAACACCCATAGAGTTCTGGTGTTGATCATGTTTTGCACGCGAGAGAGGTTTAGTCAGCGGATCTGCGACATTCAGATCCGTGTGCACTTTGGAAATCTCTATGTCTCCATCTTGAACATTTTCACGGATGGAGTTGAAACGACGCTTGATGTGCCTGGTCTTCTTGTGAAACCTGGGCTCCTTGGCAAGGGCAATAGCTCCAGTGTTGTCATAGAAGAGTTTGATCGGCCCCGACGCATTGGGTATGACTCCTAGGTCGGTGATGAACTCCTTCACCCAAATCACATCATGCGCTGCCTCCGAGGCTGCCATGTACTCCGCTTCACACGTAGATCCCGCCACGACGCTCTGCTTGCAGCTGCACCAGCTTACTGCTCCACCATTCAACATATACATGTATCCGGTTTGTGACTTAGAGTCATCCAGATCTGAGTCGAAGCTAGCGTCGACGTAACCCTTTACGACGAGCTCTTCGTCTCCTCCATAAACGAGAAACATGTCCTTCGTCCTTTTCAGGTACTTCAGGATATTCTTGACCGCTGTACAGTGTTCCTTGCCGGGATTACTTTGGTATCTTGCTACCAAACTTACGGCAAGGTTTACATCGGGTCTGGTACACAGCATGGCATACATAATAGATCCTATGGCTGAAGCATAGGGGATGACACTCATCTCTTCTTTATCGTTTGCCGTGGTCGGTGACTGAGCCAAGCTCAGTCTCACACCTTGTAACATAGGCAAGAACCCCTTCTTGGACTGATCCATTTTGAACCTCTTCAAAATCTTATCAAGGTATGTGCTTTGTGAAAGACCTATGAGGCGTCTTGATCTATCTCTATAGATCTTGATGCCTAATATATAAGCAGCTTCTCCAAGGTCCTTCATTGAAAAACACTTGTTCAAGTAGGCCTTAATGTTGTCCAGAAGTTTCGTATCATTTCCCATCAAGAGTATGTCATCTACATATAATATGAGAAATGCTACAGAGCTCCCACTCACTTTCTTGTAAACGCAGGCTTCTCCATAAGTCTGCGCAAACCCAAACGCTTTGATCATCTCATCAAAGCGAATGTTCCAACTCCGAGATGCTTGCACCAGTCCATAAATGGATCGCTGGAGCTTGCATACTTTGTTAGTGTTCCGAGGATCGACAAAACCTTCCGGCTGCATCATATACAACTCTTCCTTAAGATGTCCGTTAAGGAATGTCGTTTTGACGTCCATCTGCCATATCTCATAATCATAGTATGCGGAAATTGCTAACATGATTCGGACGGACTTCAGCTTCGCTACGGGAGAGAAAGTCTCGTCGTAGTCAATCCCTTGAACTTGTCGATAACCCTTAGCGACAAGTCGAGCCTTATAGATGGTAACATTACCATCCGCGTCCGTCTTCTTCTTAAAAATCCATTTGTTTTCTATCGCTCGCCGATCATCGGGCAAGTCTGTCAAAGTCCATACTTTGTTTTCATACATGGATTCTATCTCGGATTTCATGGCTTCAAGCCATTTGTTGGAATCCGGGCCCGCCATCGCTTCTTCATAGTTCGAAGGTTCATTGTTGTCTAACAACATGATTTCCAGGACAGGGTTGCCGTACCACTCTGGTGCGGAACGTGTCCTTGTGGACCTACGAAGTTCAGTAGTAACTTGATCCGTAGTACCTTGATCATCATCATTGTTTTCCTCTTCAGTTGGTGTGGGCATCACAGGAACGGTTTCCTGCGCTGCGCCACTTTCCAGTTCAAGGGGTAGTACTTCATCGAGTTCTACTTTCCTCCCACTTACTTCTTTCGAGAGAAACTCTTTTTCCAGAAAGCATCTGTTCTTGGCAACAAAGATCTTGCCTTCGGATCTTAAGTAGAAGGTATACCCGACAGTTTCCTTAGGGTATCCTATGAATACGCATTTTTCCGACTTGGGTTCGAGCTTTTCAGGTTGAAGTTTCTTGACATAAGCATCGCATCCCCAAACTTTTAGAAACGACAGCTTAGGTTTCTTTCCAAACCATAATTCATACAGTGTCGTCTCAACGGATTTAGACGGTGCCCTATTTAAAGTGAATGTAGCTGTCTCTAGAGCATATCCCCAAAATGATAGCGGTAAATCGGTAAGAGACATCATAGACCGCACCATATCCAATAGAGTGCGATTACGATGTTCGGACACACCGTTTCGCTGAGGTGTTCCAGGCGGCGTGAGTTGTGAAACGATTCCACATTTCCTTAAGTGTGTACCAAATTCGTGACTTAAGTATTCTCCTCCACGATCTGATCGTAAGAATTTTATCTTTCGGTCACGTTGATTCTCTACCTCACTCTAAAATTCCTTGAACTTTTCAAAGGTCTCAGACTTGTGTTTCATTAAGTAGACATACCCATATCTACTCAAATCATCAGTGAGAGTGAGAACATAACGATATCCTCCGCGAGCCTCAACGCTCATTGGACCGCACACATCGGTATGTATGATTTCCAACAAGTTGGTTGCTCGCTCCATTGTTCCGGAGAACGGAGTCTTGGTCATTTTGCCCAAGAGGCATGGTTCGCATGTGTCAAACGATTCATAATCAAGAGACTCCAAAAGTCCATCAGCATGGAGCTTCTTCATGCGCTTGACACCAATGTGACCAAGGCGGCAGTGCCACAAGTATGTGGGACTATCGTTATCAACTTTACATCTTTTGGCATCCACACTATGAACATGTGTAACATTACGCTCGAGATTCATTAAGAATAAACCATTGACCATCGGAGCATGAACATAAAACATATCTCTCATATAAATCGAACAACCATTATTCTCAGACTTAAATGAGTAGCCATCTCGTATTAAACGAGATCCAGATACAATGTTCATGCTCAAACATGGCACTAAATAAAAATTATTAAGGTTCAAAACTAATCCCGTAGGTAAATGTAGAGGCAGCGTGCCGACAGCGATCACATCGACTCTGGAACCATTCCCGACGCGCATAGTCACCTCATCCTTCGCCAGTCTCCGTTTATTCCGCAGCTCCTGCTGTGAGTTACAAATATGAGCAACGGCACCGGTATCAAATACCCAGGAGTTACTACGAGTACTGGTGAGGTACACATCAATCACATGTATATCAAATATACCTTTGGTGTTGCCGGCCTTCTTATCCGCTAAGTATTTGGGGTAGTTCCGCTTCCAGTGACCCTTCCCCTTGCAATAAAAGCACTCAGTCTCAGGCTTGGGTCCATTCTTTGACTTCTTCCCGGCAACAGGCTTACCGGGCGCGGCAACATCTTTGCCGTCCTTCTTGAAGTTCTTCTTACCCTTGCCCTTCTTGAACTTAGTGGTCTTATTGACCATCAACACTTGATGTTCTTTCTTGATTTCAGCCTCTGCTGACTTCAGCATCGAGAACACTTCAGGAATGGTCTTTACCATCCCCTGCATGTTGTAGTTCATCACAAAGCTCTTGTAGCTTGGTGGGAGCGACTGGAGGATTCTGTCAATGACCGCCTCATCTGGGAGGTTTATGTTCAGCTGGGTCATACGGTTGTGCAACCCAGACATCTTTAGGATGTGCTCACTGACAGAACTGTTTTCCTCCATCTTACAACTGTAGAACTTGTCAGAGACATCATATCTCTTGACCCGGGCATGAGCTTGGAAAACTAGTTTCAGCTCTTCGAACATCTCATATGCTCCGTGGTGCTCAAAACGCTTTTGGAGCCCCGGTTCTAAGCTGTAAAGCATGCCGCACTGAACGAGGGAGTAATCATCAGCACGAGCTTGCCAAGCGTTCATAACGTCTTGGTTCTCTTGGATGGGAGCGTCACCTAGTGGTCCTTCTAGGACATATTGCTTTCTGGCAGCTATGAGGATGATCCTCAGGTTCCGGACCCAGTCCGTATAGTTGCTACCATCATCTTTCAGCTTGGTTTTCTCTAGGAACGCGTTGAAGTTCATGTTGACATTAGCGTTGGCCATTGATCTACAAGACATATTTGCAAAGGTTTTAGACTAACTTCATGATAATAAAGTTCTAATCAAATTATGAACTCCCACTTAGATTAGACATCCCTCTAGTCATCTAAGTGTTACACGATCCGAGTCGACTAGCCTGTGTCCGATCATCACGTGAGACGGACTAGTCATCATCGGTGAACATCTTCATGTTGATCATATCTTCCATACGACTCGTGTTCGACCTTTCGGTCTCCGTGTTCCGAGGCCATGTCTGCACATGCTAGGCTCGTCAAGTTAACCCTAAGTGTTTTCGCTGTGTAAAACTGTCTTACACCCGTTGTATGTGAACGTAAGAATCCATCACACCCGATCATCACGTGGTGCTTAGAAGCGACGAACTGTAGCAACGGTGCACAGTTAGGGGAGAACACTTCTTGAATTTTTTTTGTAAGGGATCATCTTATTTACTACCGTCGTCCTAAGTAAACAAGATGCATAAACATAATAAACATCACATGCAATTATATAGTTGTGACATGATATGGCCAATATCATAAAGCTCCATTGATCTCCATCTTCGGGGCTCCATGATCATCTTGTCACCGGCTTGACACCATGATCTCCATCATCGTGTCTTCATGAAGTTGTCACGCCAACGACTACTTCTACTTCTATGACTAACGTTTAGCAATAAAGTAAAGTAGTTTACATGGCGTTATTCAATGACACGCAGGTCATACAAAAAATAAAGACAACTCCTATGGCTCCTGCCGGTTGTCATACTCATCGACATGCAAGTCGTGAATCCTATTACAAGAACATGATCTCATACATCATAATTCATCATTCATCACAACTTCTGGCCATATCACATCACATGATCAATTGCTGCAAAAACAAGTTAGACGTCCTCTAATAGTTGTTGCATCTTTTACGTGGCTGCGATTGGGTTCTAGCAAGAACGTTTTCTTACCTACGAATCACCACAACGTGATTTTGTCAACTTCTATTTACCCTTCATAAGGGCCCTGTTCATCGAATCCGCTCCAACTAAAGTGGGAGAGACAGACACCCGCCAGCCACCTTATGCAACTAGTTCATGTCAATCGGTGGAACCGGTCTCACGTAAGCGTACGTGTAAGGTTGGTCCGGGCCGCTTCATCCCACAATACCGTTGAGCAAGAAAAGACTAGTAGAGGCAAGTAAGTTGACAAGATCCACGCCCACAACAAATTGTGTTCTACTCGTGCATTAGAGAACTACGCATAGACCTAGCTCATGATGCCACTGTTGGGGAACGTTGCAGAAAATTAAAATTTTTCCTACGGTTTCACCAAGATCCATCTATGAGTTCATATAAGCAACGAGTCGAGGGAGTGAGTTTGCATCTACATACCACTTGTAGATCGCGTGCGGAAGCTTGCAAGGTGATGATGGAGTCGTACTCGACGTGATTCGAATCACCGATGACCAAGTGCTGAATGGACAGCACCTCCGCGTTCAACACACGTACGGGACGAGAGACGTCTCCTCCTTCTTGATCCAGCAAGGGGGAAGGAGAGGTTGAGGAAGACAGCTCCACCGGCAGCACGACGGCGTGGTGATGGTGGAGAAGCAGTACTCCGACAGGGCTTCGCCGAGCACACAACGGAGGAGGAGAGGTGTTGGGGAGGGGAGGGCTGCGCCTTGGAGGGTGGTGCGGCTGCCCTCCCCTCACCCCTCTATTTATAGGGGGAAGGGAGAAGGGGGCCGGCCCCTCTAGATCCCATCTAGAGGGGGGCGACGGCCAAGGGGAGAGGGGGAGAGGGTGGCTTGCCCCCCAAGCCAAGGGGGGCGCCCCCTCTAGGGTTCCCCCCTCAACCCTAGGCGCAAGGGCCCAAGGGAGGGGTTGCGCCCAGCCCACCAGGGGCTGGCTCCCTGCCCCCACACAGCCCATGTGGTCCCCCGGGAGGGGTGGCCCCTCCCAGTGACCCCCGGAACCCTTCCGGTGGCCCCGGTACAATACCGGTATGACCCCGAAACTTCCCGGTGCCCGTTTGACAACTTCCCATATATAAATCTTTACCTCCGGATCCTTCCGGAGCTCCTCGTGACATCCGGGATCCCATCCGGGACTCTGAACAACATTCGGTAGTCACATACTAGTCTTCCTAATAACCCTAGCGTCACCGAACCTTAAGTGTGTAGACCCTACGAGTTCGGGAGACATGCAGACATGACCGAGACGCTCTCAGGTCAATAACCAACAGCGGGATCTGGATACCCATGATGGCTCCCACATGCTCCTCGATGTTGTCATCGGATGAACCACGATGTCGAGGATTCGATCAAACCCTGTATACAATTCCCTTTGTCAATCGGTACGTTACTTGCCCGAGACTCGATCGTCGGTATCCCAATACCTTGTTCAGTCTCGTTACCGGCAAGTCACTTTACTCGTACCGTAATGCATGATCCCGTGTCCAACACCTTGGTCACATTGAGCTCATTATGATGATGCATTACCGAGTGGGCCCAGAGATACCTCTCCGTCATACAGAGTGACAAATCCCAGTCTCGATCCGTGTCAACCCAACAGATACTTTCGGAGATACCTGTAATGCACCTTTATAGTCACCCAGTTACGTTGTGACGTTTGATACACCCAAGGCACTCTTACGGTATCCGGGAGTTACACGATCTCATGGTCGAAGGAAGAGATACTTGACATTGGCAAAGCTCTAGCAAAACGAACTACACGATCTTTTATGCTATGCTTAGGATTGGGTCTTGTCCATCACATCATTCTCCTAATGATGTGATCCCGTTATCAACGACATCCAATGTCCATAGTCAGGAAACCATGACTATCTGTTGATCACAACGAGCTAGTCAACTAGAGGCTCACCAGGGACATATTATGGTCTAAGTATTCACACGTGTATTACGATTTCCGGATAATACAGTTATAGCATGAACAAAAGACAATTATCATGAACATTGAAATATAATAATACTTTTATTATTGCCTCTAGGGCATATTTCCAACAGTCCGGTCTATTAATATGGGCCGGACTGATGGGCCGTCAAGATACAAGACAGAAGATTATCTCTCGTGTCTGGTAGGGACTCCCGTATGCGTGGATGGCAAGTATAGGTGTCTGCATATCTTGTTCCTTTCTGTAAAACCGATTTTGTACAACTCTAAGCCCACCCAGTGTCTATATAAACTGCAGGGTAGATCGGAGGCTGGATCACAAAATTGCTAGGCTAGCTATTCCAGGGTTAGCCGAATCGATCTCGAGGTAGATCAACTCTTGTAACCCCTATACCCTCGAATATAATCAAGCAGGAGTAGGGTTTTACCTCCATTAAGCGGAGCCGAACCTGGGTAAACACTATGTCCCTCCTTCATATTTACCATTGATCCTCAGACGTACAACTTGGGCCCCACTACCCGAGATCTGCCGGTTTTGACACCGACATTGGTGCTTTCGTTGAGAGCTCCGCTGTATCGTTGACAGAAGGATCGATGGCTCACCTCTCCATCAACAATGATGTTGCGTCCAAGGAAATTTTTATCCTTGGGAAGGTATTCGTGTTTGGTGGCTTCGTGCTTCGTGCCAACTCAATCGGCCGCCTTGAGTAGGTCGATAATTACGCACCCGGCCACCAGATCAGGTTTGGAAACCTGAACTACATTGCTGACATCCGAGGAGACCTAGTCTTCAATGGGTTCGCGGCCTCAGCCACCACTTTGTGTCCCTGCCGAGGAGACTCTTCGAACCCCCTGTCAGATCCCGTCCAGGGGTCGACCCCCACACCCGCCTTGGCCTTAGATCCGGGGCAGGTCTTACCGTCCGAAGACGGGAGCATGAGCCTCGCAAGACTTCTTCCCCTTGTGGAACTCCCGACCGAAAACCGAAATACAATCTTACACTTGGCTCTAGGCAACCATCTCGAACTACCGAGGTTTGCACTTAGCGGGTCCGATCAGGTGTCCCACGCTGAACTTAGCCCAGCAGATCCACAGTTTCAGGTCCCACTTCCACTCTTAGACGAAGCATTGGGTTTGATGTAGTATCTCACCATCGCGGAGGCCTCACCTCCGAACTGTTCCCAACTTGGACTAGGGGCTGAGAGTGAGGAATTTTATGCCCCACCCACCACCCACTCGATAGACACTGTCGAGGAGTTAACCGACATGCTAGACTATGCGTCCAAAGACATCGACGACATGGACGACGATGCCAACGCCGAACCAAGCCAAGTCCCACACGTCACGGGGCGTTGGACGACCACCTCAACCTACGATGTGTACATGGTGGACACTCCAAAGAACAACGAGGATAACCCGAGACCAGATGATGTCGGCGTTCTGGGAACGGGGGTCCCCAGACATGCCTGCCTGCGGCCTGCAGCGTGGCTCAACAGTGGCCCAGTACGGCCCGTCTTCATCAACCAACACTCAAGACCCTCGCGAGGGGCCAACCTTGCGGGGCGGACGATGCAAGGCCTCCTTAGGGGTGGCCTCACCAGGCAGGCTCGCGAGGAGGCGGAGAGATCAAGGCGAGGGGTACATCACAAGGTGGTCATGACGCAAGCCATGAAGATCAAGACCAGGCGGGCGCCAGCCTGCGCAATGTCCTCGTTTCCTCTTTGGTGCAAAGGGGGCAAGCACAGGCGCAGAGTACCGAGGCATCAGGCAAAGGTTTCCATATCGGTGCAACGAGACCAAGGCCAGCAGGACGGCAGGACGGTGGTCACTGTGGAGCCCAAGACGGCATCATCATGAGTTCCTTTGGCAGGCGAAGACCACCTTTATTCAGGATACTATGTACTAGCTGTCCCCTTTCAAAATGGCCGTTGTTGGCTCCGTTACCGCTCAATATTTGGAAAGAGGACCAGGGCCTCTATAAATAGGGCTAGCAACCACAGTAGAACAGGGAGTCAAGTACATCCGCATACCACACAACCACAAGAACACCTCTCCTCGCGAGGCTGTTCTTCCTCTGTACTATTCATCATCAGCCCAAGAGGCAATCCACCACACCACACACTGGATTAGGGTATTACACCACAACGGTGGCCCGAACTAGTATAAACCTCATGTCTCTTGTGTTTTTCATCGATCTAGCCTAGAAATCGCGGCGAGGTTGTGGGCGTGTTTCGGTAGGGAGAGATCTTCGTGTGCACCCCAGAGTTTGAACCTTAAGGGTTTTGCCGGAACCTGATATCTGACATTTGGCGCGCCAGGTAGGGGTGCGCCGAAATCTTCTTTCCACTCATCTGCGTCTCGTCGCTTCATCGCATCCATTGTAGACGCTCGCCGAGCTCGCACTGAGCGCCCAGCTGCCCTTGCCGCCCGCATCGCCCAGACGGCTCCCGTCGGTGGGCCTCCACATCATTCTCCATCACCTACCGCCAACGCCGCCACCGGCCCGGCGTGGAACGAGCAGCAAGCATCTTCGCTGCACCCCTCGGTGCGGCGGGAAGGCCGCACGACCACTCCGTCGCTAACCCCAGCTGGTTTGTCGTCTCACGCTCATCGCGCCCCCGCGGACGCGCAGGCCGCGTTGCTCCAGGCACGAGAGCTCCTGCACTACCACCCCATCGACGACCTCTATGAAGAGTGGCTGGCTCGCATCACCGAGCTTGTCGGTGCCGCAGGGGCTCTCCTGCACCATCCCTCTCACTGCCTCGTCCTCCATCATGCATGGGCGACGTGGCTCAGGGAGCGCCTCCGCCACCTCTCCCCCAGGACGGCGCCCTGGCTCCAAGGTGCGCGGCTCCTGGACGTGACCCACTGCATCCAGCACCAGCGCAACAAGAAAGAAGCTGCCAAGAAATCCCACGACCTCAAGAAGGTACTCCCTTGCTCCCTGCACCAGCATGACAAGACCGCATCCCCGCACCAGCGTGCCAAGACCCCGTGCTGCCCCTGGCGATGGTGCGTGGGAACCATCAGGAGCAAGCCCCGCGCCAGCAAAGGGCTCTGGTGGCCACAACAGGTTGCCGTGCCTTCACCACCGAGCTGTGCAGCGTCGCCTGGCCACGCAAGTTCAAGCCGGACCTGCCTCCATGCTACGACAGTACTACAGACCCCATGGAGTTCCTGCAGCTCTATGAGCTGGGCTTCGAGGCGGCCAACAGAGACGAAAAGGTCATGGCGAACTGGTTTCCCATGGCGCCCAAGGACGGTGCCCGCAACTGGCTCCTAAATCTGCCTCCCGGCTCGATCTCCTCCTGGGACGAGATGCGTAGCCATTTCATCGCCAACTTCCAGGACACTTGCGACCGCCCCCCGGTAGCAGGTGAACTGCGCCGCATCAAGCAGCAGCCTGGAGAGACCCTGTAGAAATACATCCAACGCTTCAACATCGCCTGCATCAAGATCCCCAAGGTGACAGACGATGCCATCATGTCATCGTTCTCTGATGGCGTTCGCGACGTCAAGATGAAGGAGGAGGTTGCCATCCACGAGGATCTATGCACATCCCTGAAGCTGTTCAACCTGGCGACCAAGTGTGCAAGAGCTGAGGAAGGACGCCTCTCCCTCCTCGAGCTTCCAGCTGCTGATCCAGAAGACAAGAAGGCCAAGGCTAAGGACGTTAAGCGCAAAGGAGCAGCCGTGCTCGCAACAGAGCCGAACACGAAGTGCGGTAGGGACCAGCCGGAGTCATCCAAAGGCAGCCGACCGTTCTGCACCTACCACAACCTCCACACCCACAACACCAACGAATGCCAAGAGCTTAGGTCTGTTTGAGAAGGACGCTTCGGTCGATGCCGCGAGCACAATGACCTGGGCTACGGCTGAGGAGGAGGACGAGGCAGAGGACGATGGGACGGCCGAGGCCCTTGCAAGGAGTGGTGTGACCGCCCTCGTGAGTATCGCTGGCAGGACCAGTCCCGCGAGGGAGCCTAGAGGGATCAGCCTCACGAGGATCGCCAGCAGGGCAACACATGCCTTCCTCCTCTACCGCCACCGCCAAGAAGGAATGACGACCACCACCAGGACGAGGGGGCTGGGGGCTTCCAGGAGCCACATGCTATCGCTTGCATCTTGGGCGGTGCCCAGGCCCCAGCCTTTCAGTGCATCTCCAAGCAATTTGCTCGCGAGGTGAATGCAGTCCTCCCCAAGCTTGAGGCACGCGCCCGCTGAGGTGGTCCAAGTGCGCCATCGCTTTCAGCTCAGCAGATCAACTCAAGTGTGAGGCTACCGCTGGCATCCTCCCGATGCTTTGTTCCCTAGTCATCAACAACATGCAAGTCACAAGGACCCTCATCGACGGTGGCGCTGGGCTCAACATTCTGTACGTTGAGATGTTCAACAACCTTCAAGTGCCATATGACCAACTTCAGCTTACCAAGCCCTTCTCAGGAGTTACTGATGACTCTACTACCCCGATAGGGTAGGTCAGCCTCCCTGTCACCTTCGGGCAGGGCAACAACTACCACACCGAGCTCATCGACTTCGACATCGCCCACATCTGCCTGCCATACAATGCCATCCCCGGGTATCCAGCCTTGGCCAAGTTCATGGCAGTGCCCCACCATAGCTACAATGTCCTCAAGATGCCAGGAAGCGGCGGAATCATCATAGTCCCCTGCGAAGAGAAGGATGTGGTGTGCTCCCTCGAGCGCGCCTTCCAGGCTGCATCAATCGAGGACCCGGACAACAAGGGTGAGAACCCTCCTAAGGCAGTCCCCAAGAAGAAGAAGACATCGCCCAACTCAAGGGCTCAGGAGGTTGGCATCTCGGGAGGTGTCGCATCAGGATCTGCGCCTGTGCAAGGGGCGCCTCCTTCCATCACATAGGAAGGTGTGCCCACCGCCCTCCTCGGGCAGGGCTCGGGGCTCTCTTCTGGAGGGCCTCAGACTTTGCCAAAATCACGAGGGAGGCGCTCGGCACCACCTTGGAGGCGTGCTTCGCAGCACGTTTCCCTCAGGAAGGCATGGGGCAAGGGAAGCCCAACCCTCGGGAGTTCATCACTAAGACCACTCAGGAGCTTCAAGAAGCAAGAGCCATGCACGGAGATCGCCGTTTGCTTGGTGTCGCTCCCCATCCAGGCGAGGATGGCGGGCTGCGCGTCTGCATTGATGTCCCAGGGCTCAACCGAGCCGCATCCCAGGAGCGCCTCTGGCCTTCACGCGTGGGACGTTGCGAGGGTCTGCCGAACGCGGCTACCACCCACCAGCGCCATCTGCGGAGCATTCTGGTAGCTCAGGAGGCCAGGCATCATGCGGTCCTGGCAAAGATGGAGATGGTCCTCGAGGAACTGCCTGGATCCCCAGAGCCTCCCGAGGCTCAGGGCCCTAGTGGCTCGTGAGGGTCGGCCTCTTCACCGCGCATCTTCAGCTACTCCAACACCCCTTCTACAGTGGCACCAGGTGACATCTTCCAAGTTCATTTCAGCTGGGAGCGCCCTTAGGGCTCCATCATTCCCAGGCCGCATGGTTCTGCCCCTGCGGCATGTATCCTTTTGCTTCTGTCTTTAGTTTACCTTGCTGGGGGCCCCCCTCAGGCTGCATCATCCCCAAGCCGCTCGGGCCTGACCCAGTGGCATGTATCCATTCTGCGTCTAACTAAGCTGATTTGCCGTTCATGCCTAACCTGCCCATGATTATCATCTGCCGCCCACCACGGGCCTCCTCTCCCTCATGCAAATCACTTGCGCGTTAAAAGAGGGGCTCCTGAGAATTGCGACTCAGGAGCTCTTACTGGCTCTCCAGCCCTCACCCCCTGGCCTTGTCCACGGCATCACGACCTGGCATATCAGCGACGGCTGAGCTTGCTCGAGGGCCGGTACCTGAGCACATAGAGCATTTGTATCTAACTATCTCGTAGGAACACACAGCTATCAAAGATCCAAGACCAGGCGCAACCCACCTTGAGGTAGGGTCTCGTGAGTCCCGCGCTGGCTCACGAGTGCCCAGATACACCTCGTCTGGCCCTATCGTGCAAGCCACGTGTCTGGGCGGGGCTGTACACGCCCCGGGGGCTCCTCCTGGAGGCCCCCCCTCCCATGCACCAGTGGAGGCACCATGCTCCGCGCTGGCTGGCGACACTGCTGAGGAGCGGCTATGCCCGTACACATATAGAAGCACTATGCTCCGCATTGGTGATAAACAACTGAGGGCGGCCCACGGCCATATCAACCTCAGGGAGTGTAGAGCTCAGTGTCTAGCCTCATCACAACACCTCCCTTCGGGAGCATCACGTGAGGGGGCTGGACACAGGGGCTGCGCCGGGTCATGCCCGAGCGCACGCCACCTAGCCAGGTCCCTCGGACCTGGTCGTCGTGCGCCCCTCCCCGAGCGGAGCCAAGGTATGAAGACCATTTGAACGTCAAGGGGGACTCCTGTGAATCGCGACTCAGGAGCCTAACTTGTCATGTAGCCCCTCACTGCTTAGTCCCATCCTAGCCGGGGCTAACGACGGTTGAGGTATGCGCGGGGCCGGGATCTGCCGGCGTAGAACGCCAGATCCACCCCTACACTCTCTCCCTATTTGATGTTTGCGCGTCAAGGGGGACTCCTGAGCATCGCGACTCAGGATCCTAACTTGTCACGTAGCCCCTCACTCCTTGGTCCCTTCCCGGTGATACGGTCGGGGCTAATGACGGTTGAGGTATGCGCGGGGCCGGGCTCTGCCGATGCAAAACAGAAAGCAAATAGGAAGGAAACCGCAAAATCTCGAAGCAAATCCAGAAGCAAATATTACAAACCATAACTGTCTTCACAATACCAAATGCAAGTTTAAACGCCTCCACAAGGCACGGTGCACATTGCAGGAGTTAAAACAGGAAAGAAGCCGCGAGAACATCACCCTTGGACAACACCGTCATTCGCCAGGGGCTCCGCCTCCATGGTGGTGTTGCCCCCACCGGTTCCACCTCCTGAGGCCGCGGGATCAGCCACACCTGCCGTGGGTGCAGTGGCAAAGGATTGGAACTTCGCCAGCAAGGCTTCCACCTGGCCCTTCAGCTTCAGCAGCAGCGGCGAAGCGCTCGTTGTCCATGGGCCCCAGCAGCTCGTCGAGATTGGTGCCAGGGTCACGAAGGTAGACGTGGCTGAAGACGCGCGTCAGCACTGCAGAAGAAAGGATGCGGTCCTCGGCCAGGACCTTCGCCTTGGCATCCAACTCGGCCCTCTCCGCCCTCAGCTTCTGCTCCATCGTCTCCAGCCGGCTGCGCTCAGTAGCCTATGACTCTGACAGCCGCGTCAGCTCGGCATCGTGGTCCCTTACAGCGTCCTCCCGAGCCTTCATCTCCTCCTCCTTCGCTTGGCGGTTGTGAGCTTCTTTGGCATGCTCATCACGCAAGCCCTGCAGCTTGGCCTCTAGCGCCTTGCAGTGGTCCTGGGCGACCGTGGCATCCTTCAATGCCGCATCGCGAGCGGCTGCGGCTTGGGTGGCGGCTTGTTTTTCCTCCTCAGAAACTGCTGTGGCCCGCCTCAGCGCCGCTTGGATAGAGGCATCAGAGTGAACCCAGCCGGAGACCAGCTCCAGGCGCCCGGCTACCAGGTGGTAGTTGGCGCCCTGGAGGTCTTCTCGCAGCTGGTCCAACTCGGAAAGGGCACATTCCAAGATGGCGGAGGAGGCAGAAGAATCCGTAACTAGCGGCGCAGGGGGAGGAGGCGGCAGTGTAAACACGGCTCGAGAGACTGGGGGCTCCCGAGCCTTGGGTACCTCAGCAGCAACATCAAGCACCGGCACCTCCAGAGTCAGCGGGGCCACGGGGGCTGGCACCCTGCCAGAGCGCTCCTTCGGGCCTCGCGAGGACGACCAGGCAGGGGAGGTGCGAACATCCCCACTTCCCCTTCCCACGGATAAAGGCGCGGACATGGCAGATGAGTCTGCCCCAGACAGAGTCACCGTGTCCCCCTTCTTCTTCACCGCAAGCGGTGACCTAACCAATTGTTGGAGAACATCAAGCCCCGACAGCAAAACCAAAAAAAAGATGAAGTTCGAGCACTTACTGGTCAATCGCGGCATATGCCACTGACCACTTACCGAGCTTGAAGCCCGAGACCCTCTTGGTCCGGGGTGCAGCCTCAAGAGGTCCAGGAGCGGAAGAGGGTGCACCAAAAGGGCTGGAGGTGGCTTCGGGCGGCGCCTGGGCACGAGTAGCCCCTCAGGAGATCAGCGCCGACATGTCCTTCTTCAGGATCACGGGCAGGTCCTCTTCCTCCCGCACGGTGTCAGCCTCATCATCGTCTGGCAAGGCGCGAAGGATGCTGGCCCTGCACCGGGGAGAGGTCCCCCTCGTCCCCTCAGTGGTCGCCTCTGAGTCGCGCTCCTCTTCTTCTTCATCTTCCTCTCCTCCCCCGCAGGAGTCACCTAAAGACACTTCCACCGGCGCTGTCGCGCCCTGGGCCACAGGAGGCACCGCCGGCACTAGGCTGCACCCATCAAAGGTGGGAATGGCATCCACCACCTGTTTCCAGTCATCATGGAGGAACATGGGGGCAGGGGCACCCTCCAGACCTTTCCGGTCGTCCCCAACCAAGAGGCGAAGAGATGTGGCCAGATCCTCGTCGGCCAAGGCCGCCGGGTTCAGGCGAAGCTCATCGTCTGCGCCCCCAAGCATCCACAACGGGCGCGAGTGCGCCTGAAGCAGAGCCACTCGCTGCATCAGGAACTCCCTCAGGAGTGAGGCCCCTGTCAGCTTTGCCGCCTTCATGTTGCCCGGCTTTAAGTCGGCGTTCATCTTCTCCAGCACCAGCTTCGTGCGGTTGTCATCGAGCTTCGTGCGAGACCACCCCTCATCGGGATGGGGCATCTCCGTGGGCAACACGAACCGGGAGTGGATGCATCTGGTGTCCATCATGACCCACTTGCTCCGATAGTTGTCGGCCCTCTTCCCGGTCTTCAAGATCGCGTTGGCCTTGGAGTACGCGATGAAGTTGGCGCACGCTGAGGTGTGCTCGCCGTTGATTCGGAGGGAGAAGAAGTTGCGCAGCAAATCCACAGACGACATCACCCCAACATGTGCCTCGCAATAGTAGGCAAAAATCGACAAAAGGAGAACAGAGTTGAGATGGAGATGAAGGGCCTGCAACCTGTAATGGCGGAGGACGGCATAGAAGAACTCGGAGAAGGGAGGAACCAGGCCGGCGACAACGGCGTTCATCAAGAAGGGGTAGAAGGTGCTCCCCTTAGCCTTTGGTTTGGTGGAGCCAACACGGAGTTCGGTCTCCCCCATCTCGCTGCCCTCCACTGCCGTCATCAGGCGCGTAGTGGCGAGATTCTTCTCCGACATATTAGGGGCGTCCAGGGCCGGCAAATACCAAGCCGGCAGCGCGTCAACCTTGGCCTTGCGAGGCGGCATTGCTCGCTGACGGGGAAGGAATGGAACGGATCTGGAGATCTCGGAAGCAAGGGAGCAAGGAAGGGGATCTGGAGCAAGGCGAAGGAGAGCAACGAAGGCAAGCCTTACCCAGGCCAGCCTTTTGTTAGTCGGTAGTTGCCGAGGCAGCGTGAGGAAGCGGAGACGACCATGTCCAATCAGTCGCCACGCTGCGACCAAGGCCGCAGGCTGTTGGAGCCCGCGGTGCTACGCACTTGCCCTTGGGCCTGGGGGCTACTGTCGGCGTTTTGGGAATGGGAGTCCCCAGACTTGCCCGCCTGCGGCATGCAACGTGGCTCAACTAGTTGCCTAGTACGGCATGTCTTCATCAACCAACACTCAAGACCCTCGCGAGGGGCCAAGCCTCACGGGGCGGACGATGCAAGGCCTCCTCAGGGGCATCCTCACCAGGCAGGCTCGCGAGGAGGCAGAGAGATCAAGGCGAGGGGTACCTCGGGAGGTGCTCATGACACAAGCCATGACAATCAAGACCAGGCGGGTGCCAGCCTGCACAGTGTCCTTGTTTCCTCTTTGGTGCAAAGGGGGCAAGCGTAGGCGCAGTGTACCGAGGCATCAGGCAAAGGTTTCCGTATTGGTGCAACGAGACCAAGGCCAGCAGGACGGCAGGACAGAGGTCACAGTGGAGCGCAAGACGACGTCATCACCAGTGCCTTTGGCAGGCGAAGACCACCTTTAGTCAGGATAGCTTGTACTAGCTGTCCCCTTTCAAAATGACCGTTATTGGCTCCCTTCCTGCTCAATATTTGGGAAGAGGACCAGGGCCTCTATAAACAGGGAGTCAAGTTCATCCGCATACCACACCACCATAAGAACACCTCTCCTCGCGAGGCTGTTCTTCCTCTGTACTATTCATCATCAGCCCAAGAGGCAATCCACCACACCACACACTGGATTAGGGTATTACACCACAACGGTGGCCCGAACTAGTATAAACCTCATGTCTCTTGTGTTTTTCATCGATCTAGCCTAGAAATCGCGGCGAGGTTGTGGGCGTGTTTCGGTAGGGAGAGATCTTCGTGCGCACCCCAGAGTTTGAACCTTAAGGGTTTTGCCGGAACCAGATATCCGACAGATGAGGACAAACCCATCGATAAACCACCAAAGCACCAACATCAGCGGCGCCGCTAACGATCACGTAAGGCTAAGGATAGTAATACCGGCACTGGAGACAACAAGACTCCGGATGGTGCCGAAGATCTCGAATACCCTATCGAGCCCACATCTGAATAGGACGAGCGGGAAGAGGGTGAATATAGCCCCGAACACGCGGACAACGAAGATGCGGAGGATAGCAACTATATGCCAGAATCCGTAGAGGAGGTTATCCTCGATGATGAAGACTTTATTGTCCTAGAAGAGCCCCTCGACCAAGAATGCTTCAAGCGCCAGCTCATCACTGCAGCCCGGAGCCTGAAGAAGAAGCATGAGCAGCTCAAAGCCGAACAAGATACGCTTAACGAAAGGTGGACTAAGGTCCTAGCCGCTGAGAAATACGGCCAAGAGCGACCTATTAAGAGTTACCCCAAGTGCAAGCTACTTTATCAATTCGACGATGAGGCCCTTGAGCCAATACCGTCGAAATACAATCAGGCAGACCAACCAGACCGACCAACACATGGACGAGACAAAGAGGCATATCAAGCCGAACACCAGCCCGCACCTCCTCGCCAAGGAGGCTGGGAGACAGGAGTTGCGAGATACACATACGACTTGCAACATGACCTAGTGTAACACCCCAGACACACCCGCTGGTGGTCGTTACTCCTGGCGGAATCTAGACTGGCCCCACAGATCAATACTAGTCTTTTCTACGCACTTTGTCCTCACTCATGCGCACCCGGGAGCAACTTCCTGGTCGGTCACCCATCCTGAAGTTACTCCAAGCTGAGCACGCTTAACTTTGGAGTTCTGTCTAAATGGGCTTCCGGAAAAGAAGGAATTCCTTATTGATATGAGTAGTCTATCATACCTAATAAGCCAGGCTATCACGTACACCCCCACTCAGAGGAACGGACGTCCTCGTCGGGCCACAGGAACATTCCCTCTTGGCACATATGTCTGTGCATCCAGTCCGATACATGTGTCATGCCGTGTTCCACGATGGGTCACAAACGTCATGAACAGCATGACCGCGCACCTGTCTGCAAACATCCATGTAACCTCGAGGGTCGGCTCTGATACCAACTAGTAACGCCCATGATGCGTCTATATCTCTCACGTGTCGAGGCACGACTTAGAGGCATAACCGCATGGTAGGTTTTGTCGCAAGAAGGGTCATCTTTATTTAACCCCCCGGGCCAGTGCTCCTTCGAGTGTTGGTCCGAACTGAGCTACCTGCGGGTCCACCTCGGGGAAACTCGAAGTCTGGTTTTACTCGTAGCTAGTCTCATCCGGTGTTTCCCTGAGAACGAGATATGTGCAGCTCCTATCGGGATTTGTCAGCACATCGGGCGGCTTTGCTGCTCTTGTTTTACCATTGTCGAAATGTCTTGTAAACTGGGATTCCGAGACTGATCGGGTCTTCCTGGGAGAAGGAATATCCTTCGTTGACCGTGAGAGCTTGTGATGGGCTAAGTTGGGACACCCCTGCAGGGTATTATCTTTCGAAAGCCGTGCCCGCGGTTATGAGGCAGATGGGAATTTGTTAATGTCAGGTTGTAGAGAACTTGACACTTGACTTCATTAAAATGCATCAACCGCGTGTGTAGCCGTGATGGTCTCTTCTCGGCGGAGTCTGGGAAGTGAACACGGTTTGGGTTATGTATGAATGTAAGTAGTTTCAGGATCACTTCTTGATCACTTCTAGCTTCTCGACCGATGCGTTGCTTCTCTTCTCGCTCTCACTTGCGTATGTTAGCCACCATATATGCTTAGTGCTTGCTGCAGTTCCACCACCTTACCCCTTCTCCTTCCCATGAGCTTAAGTAGTCTTGATCTCGTGGGTGTGAGATTACTGAGTCCCCGTGACTCATAGATTCTACCAAAATAGATGCAGGTGCCGAGGATACCAGTGCAAGTGGCGCAACTGAGCTCAAGTGGGAGTTTGACGAGGACCTTGGTCGTTACTACGTTTCGTTTCCTGATGATCAGTAGTGGAGCCCAGTTGGGACGATCGGGGATCTAGCATTTGGGGTTATCTTATTTTCATTTGGATTTGACCATAGTCGGTCTATGAGTGTATTTTGAATGATGTATGAATTTATTTATGTATGTGTGAAGTGGCGATTGTAAGCCAACTCTCTTTATCCCATTCTCGTTCATTACATGGGATTGTGTGAAGATGACCCTTCTTGCGACAAAACCTACCATGCGGTTATGCCTCTAAGTTGTGCCTTGACACGCGAGAGATATAGCCGCATCGTGGGCATTACACCTAGCCAATAAAACTAGTCAGACTAGATCAATCTATGGATCAATTGGCCGCACCCCGGCGCGAGACAATGGCTATGAAGCCCGGCGCAACGACCATTACTATGTTCGGGATTAGAACCGAACTCATATGTCAGCTGATCTCCACCGTGACATTGCGCGATATAGAGGGGCCGCACACCCCCTATGTTTCATCGATGAGGTCATGGAACATCAATTTCCGGAAGGGTTTAAACCCGTAAACATCGAACAGTATGATGGAACGACAGATCCGGCCGTCTGGATTGAAGATTTTGTTCTCCACATTCACATGGCTCAAGGAGATGATCTCCACGCCATCAAATATCTTCCTTTATAGCTGAAAGGACCAGCACGGCACTGGTTAAATAGCCTCCCAGAAAACTCCATTGGAACCTGGGAAGACTTGGAAGATGCTTTTAGGGCCAAATTTGCGGGCACTTTTGTCCGGCCACCGAATGCTGATGACTTGAGTCACATCATTCAGTAGCCAGGAGAATCAACCCGCAAACTTTGGAATTGGTTCTTAACTAAAAAGAACTAGACCGTAGACTATCCGGACACCAAAGCCTTAGCGTCCTTTGAACACAGCGTCCGCGACGTATGGCTCGCCCGACACGTCAGGCAGGAAAAGCCGAAGACCATGGCAGCCTTAACTGCACTCATGACCCACTTCTATGCGGGCGAAAACAGTTGGTTGGCTCGTAGAAGCAACAACTTAGGTGATCCTGACACCTCTGAGGTGCGGGATGGTAATGGTAAACCTCGTCATAATAAAAACAAACGTCAGAACAACAACAACAAAGACACAGACAATATGGTAGTCAATGCCAGATTTAGTGGTCCTAAGTCCGGTCGGCGAAAGAAACCTTTCAAAGGCAATAAAGATGGGCCATCTAGTTTAGATAAAATTCTTGAGAGGCCCTGTCAGATTCATGGCACATCCGATAAGCCTAGAAACGACACCAACAGGAATTGCTGGGTCTTCAAACAGGCCGGTAAAATCAATACCGAACATAAGGGAAAAGGGCCTCCAAGCGAAGACGATGATGAGCCCCGTCAGCCGAACACTGGGGGTCAAAAGCAATTTCCCCCCGAGGTGGAGATAGTGATCAAGATATATGTCACTCATATCCCCAAAAGGTAGCGCAAACGCGCACTATGGGACGTCTATGCCATAGAGCCTATCGCCCCCAAGTTCAATCCGTGGTCAGCCTATCTGATCACCTTTGATTGCAGGGATCACCCTACTAGAATCCGTCACGGGGGTTCGGCCGCCCTGGTTCTTGATCCAATCATTGACGGCTACCACCTCACTAGAGAACTCATGGATGGAGGAATCAGTCTCAACTTGATTTATCAAGATGCTGTCCGTAAGATGGGGATCGACCCATCATGAATCGAGCCTAGTAACACTACCTTAAAAGGTGTGATACCAGGTGATGTGACCGTAAATGCAAGAGATAATCCTCCAAACATGTTACAAATTGGCTCTTTTAGCTTTGAGGTGCAGCCAACTAAACCGAAGAAGGATGTAGTGAATCCAAACTTCAGAACCCCTCCAAACTAAAGTAATATTGGTACTATTTTCATGTCCCATGGAGTAGTTCCAATCGTACGAGCAAAGTTATTATTTTAAATTATGTGATCAGCGTGGTCAGTGATCAACGTGGTTGTATTGATTAATTAGCATTCTAATTAAAAGAGCACTACCCAAGACAGAGGTCCTCGTACAAGTTTGTTATTAGGTAGTTTGGTTTTTTTCCTCCGAGATGTAAAAGGAGAGGATCTAGCGTGTTAGTTTGGGTCAGATCGGTTAGAGTATTTTAGGGCTTACGGCTGGTGGAGTCTCCAATATAAAAGGAGCTCTTGTCTTGTATTCGGAGGCAGGTTGAATTTTGAGGTTTATACATCTAGTATGAAGTGGCCCTTTGAGCGTTCGTTTTGTTTATCTTTGTGAAATTTTCTAAATTGAAGATTTTACTTTGGCAAGAGGATTCTAGTGCGTACACTGAGAATTTTCTAGCTATTGGCTCGAGGTCCATCGTCACTGACAGGTTACGTGCTGGTTAATTCTACCATGGCGGGAGGTTCCTCGTGTGTCGAGGAATTGTCCATTGGTCGTCGTCACCCCGTCTTCAAGTTACGCATACTATTCGCTTAATTGGGATATTTTACCGTGGATCTTGGAGGAGTTCATTGTATCGTAAAAGATCGGGCCGAATCAGTGGCACGTTCGAGGTCGTGCATACATCAAGTGGTATCAGATTACTGGGTTTATTATGGTGCAAATTTTCTCTTTAATTTGTTCATACAGATTTTAAAACTGCGATGAGGATGGAGTATTATTTTGATGGTGAGATGTCCCAATGTGAGAAGGATCCGTCATGAGCCCTTTCATGGTTTCAAATCTACACAAGAGTGAAGGTTGGGCCAACTACTTGTGCTGCAATGTTTGATCGTTCTTCAGAAATAAATTTGGTGAGTCAAACCTTGGTTGATGCATTGAAGCTAGTAGTAATAGAGCATCCAGACCCATATAAGCTCAGATGGAAGGGAAAATTTGTGACAATAAAACATCAAGTAGAGGTGACTTTTGGATTTTGTGGATTTACAAATTCAGTTTTTTGTGATGTTCTTCCATATCATATGTATATGTGTAGCTTGATACTAGGTAAATCTTGGACAAAAAAGAGGGATCTACAGATTGATAAATCTGGCTATTTTTCTTGCAGGAAATTTCAGATTTTTCGTAATGGTCGATGGATTTATTTTGAAGCATACTCTTCCGAACAATATTTGGAAGATCATAAGAGAAGAGACCGAGCACATGCTGCAACTAATGCAAAGAAAGAAGTAGAGCAGATCTTGCTAGAAAAGAAAAAGGCCGAGGATAGTCTTGTTGGAACTAAAAATATTTCTTCACATGAGAAGAACAAAAAGAAACCAGCAGTACCAACGAGTGGGATGAATATGCAACTTAAGAGGGTACATGATGAAGATAGCATGGCAGTGAGCGGAGGTCAGCGCATGAGTTTATTTCAGACTCAGTGTGACATTAAGGGTACATCATGCAAGTTAATAATTGATGGCGGTAGCTGCACTAATGGCATCAGCGAGATGTTGGTGGAGAAGCTTGGTTTGTCGACATGGTGATTTGATGAACCATATCATTTGGAGTGGTTGAACAATTGTGGGAAGCTCAAAATTACACATAAGGCACGTGTAACATTTTCTGTTGGGCAGTATGATGAGGTGGAATGCGATGTTTTGCCAATGAAAGTCTGTGGTTTGTTACTAGGCCGACCTTGGCAGTATGACCGTAGTGTCCAACATGCTGGAAGGACCAACACATACACTCCTATTCATAATGGAAAGCAAAGGACACTTAAATCGATAAATGAGAAATTAATTCGCTCAGATGTGATATTGATATTGCAAAAGAAGATGGCTCCCAAGAACAACATGAAACCAAAGACGATTTCTCTTCCAGCGAAGGAGGATGATATTCTTTCAGTAAAGAAGGTCTCTAGAGTTACCACGAAGCCGAGGACGGCTTCATTTCAAGGGAGAGAGGATGATGTGATCATAAATGCAAGAGATAATCCTCCAAACATGTTACAAATTGGCTCTTTTAGCTTTGAGGTGCCGCCAACTAAACCGAAGAAGGATGCAGTGAAGCCAAACTTCAGAACCCCTCCAAACTGAAGTAATATTGGTACTATTTTCATGTCCCGTGGAGTAGTTCCAATCGTACGAGCAAAGTTATTGTTTTAAATTATGTGATTAGCGTAGCCGGTGATCAACGTTTTTTTTGAGGAATTAGACAGTGGGAGAGGCTCCCACTGTGTTTGTATTACTCAAAAGTAGAATACAATGTACATGGTGGAATTACATGGTGCCTGACCTCCACTTGTGGAGTTTTTTGGCAACTACTATCTTATGAGGGAGAAGTCAAGGGGGTTCTAAACTATTTACAAAGGAGAGAATAAAGTCTCTGTTATCATCCTTAGCTCTATGCTGGAGTAGGCTAAAATCATGTTTAAAGCGTTCAAGCCAAGAGAGGAAAGTTGGTGTGATGCTTCTGAAGTGCTTGTTATTCCTCTCTTTCCAAATACTCCAAGCTGCCTGAAGGAAGACATCAACATGGGATTGTTCCAATCATGAGCTGCCAGACTGATCCATCGAAGCCTTGAACCAGTGTGTTGCCAAGCGATCCCTAGAATGGACCAACAATATTGGCTAAAAGGACATTGGAAGATCATGTGTTCGACAGTCTCTTCAATTTGTTGGTCACAAAGAAGGCGGTTGTAGTCGTCTCCAATGTTGTAGTGCCTCCTCTTGAGCATATTACGTGTGTTTAGGTGGTCTGAGAGAAGTAGCCACCCAAACACCTTAATTTTCAACGTTGCTTTAGCTGCCCAAAGCCACTTGTACAATTGGTGTGCATCCACATCCCTAAAGTAGAACTTGTAATACCTGCTTGCTTTAAATTCCATTGAGCCCCAGCAATATGTCCAGTTGTCATGGGGGGTCGGGCCAATATTGTTGCCAACATGACTCACCTTTTGCTGTAGTTCACGGACTTCTTGCATTGCTTGAACTGAGAGTGGGAGGTGAAACATTTCATGCAGTGACGTGGATCCCAGGAAATATTTAACCGAAATATCCTCATTTTTAGCGAAGGAAAAAGCGCGCTGGTATGTTTCATCGAGAGTGGCGTCCAGCCACAAGTCTTTCCACATAAGTACTGTGGCTCCATCATGCACAATTGCTTTCGATATACCTCTGTAAATCGGGGTGAGCTTGAGAACATCTCGCCACCAGAAATATCCGCATGGTTCCGTGGCATGGGGGATTTTGTTTGTGTAGTATGTCGACCATATGAGCTCCACCAAAGGTACGTCGTGTCTGTTGTAGAATTTATGGAGGTATTTGAGGAGGAGGGCATCACTTTGTATACGTAGGTTTATTATGCCAAGACCCCCGCACTGTTTTGGTCAGCACACCATGCTCCAGGCCGCAAGCGAATTGCATTTGTCCCCTTGTTCAGTCTTCTTTGTCCATAGACTTTTCCTTCTCAGTTTGTCAAGCAGATCAAGGATCTTTGGTGGCAGTTTGAGAGTGCACAGAGCAAAGATAGCTAGGGACGTGATCATGGTATTGAGTAGCAAGAGCTTGGCTCCATAAGACATCAAGGCCAGTGTGCTTGTCATCCGTCGTTCCATTGTGCAAACAAGCGGCATTAGATCTTGGACGGAGGGCTTGGTTGTCCCTAGAGGTAACCCTAGGTAAGTGAATGCCATGGATCCTACTTTGCATCCAAAGATAGTAGAGAGCTCATTGTAGAAGTTGGCCTCACAGTTGATTGGGATTAGTGTAGACTTGTGGAAGTTTATCTTCAGCCCAATGGAGATAGCGTAGTCAGTGAGAATGTTTTTAATCGTTCGGGCTTGGACCGGGCAGGCGGGAACAAGTATGATTGTGTCGTCCACGTACTGTATCATAGGGTAGTCATGTTGATTCTGTCTGGGGAATGGTAGATGGATTCTCCCTTGTCTGAAGGCATCATTGATTTCAGCTTGCAATAGGTCAGCCGGCAGCACAAAAATCAATGGAGAGAAGGGGTCTCCTTGGCGAACCCCGCATTTATAGATGAATTGTCGACCCGGGACACCATTTAAAAGCACCGCTGACTTGCTAGAGGAGAAAATGCATTTAACCCAATTGAGACACCTATCATCAAAGCCCATGTGATCCATAATCATAAGCATAGCATCATGTTCGATCGTGTCAAATGCCTTGGTGAAATCCAGTTTTAGGAGAATGATCTTTTCCTTGGAGGCTTGACACTGATGGATATACTCGAACGCCCAGGCTAAATAGTCCTGTAATGATCGGCCTTTCAGGAATCCATATTGATTTCTATGAACAATTTTAAGTATGAGCTTTTGTAGTCGGTTGGCAAGTAGTTTGGTGAGAATCTTAAGACAACAATTTAACAATGTGATTGGTCTAAAATCAGAGACAGCCTCCGGGGACCGAACCTTAGGAATGAGTGTAATAAACCCCTCATTAATGCTTTCGAGATTTAGTTTCCCCTCATAAAACTGGTTGCATAGTTCATAGAAGTCATCCTTAATAATATGCTAGCATTTTTTGATGAAGATACCAGAAAAACCATCCGGTCCTAGGGCATGATCAGCCGACAATTCTTTGATGATCACATCTATCTCCTCCTTGGTGAAGGGAACGGTAAGTAGATCCAGTCCCTCTACTTTCTTGATGATGTCATGCAGGTTGAATTTCATGTGGAATTCTCCTGATTTTCCCAGCCGCTCTTTAAATGTTTGGTATATGACTACCTCCTTACCGACGTGATCATCCACCACCGTCCCATCTGAGATTTTGAGTGTTGGTATTGTGTTTCGCCTGTATCGCTCAGAAGCCAAAGCTTTCAGAAATTTAGGGTCTTCATCACCAAATTTGACCCAACGGATAGTGCATCTCTTTTGCCAATATTGTCGTTTGTAACTCAACAGCCGAAGGAGGTGTTTTTTCAGGATTTTCCTGAAGTTTTGCTCTGGAGTGGAGAGGGTTCTAATGTTTTCAAGAGCATCTAGATTGGCTAACGCAAGGTTGGAGTTATCAATCGCCACTGACAGTTTAGAGATTCTTTTACTCCAACGCTTCAACTCATACCTTAGTGCCTTGAACTTTCTGGCTAACAAAGTGGCTGCATTTGTGGTATTCTTGAAAGTTCTTGACCAGACCGATTGCACCAACTCAAAGAACCCCGGATGCTCAGTCCAATAAGACTCGAACCTGAAAATTTTACTGCGTGGAATGGATGTTTCAATTTTGACCACACACGGGATATGATCTGAAACTGGTTTTCCCAAGGGCATAACTATGGTGTTGGGATAGGAAGATGTCCAGTTGTTTGATGTGAGGAACTAGTCCAGCTGTTCTAGTACTGGGTCAAGCTGCATGTTACTCCATGTGTAGGCCCTGCCTTTGATTGACAATTCAATTAACTGATGAGATCTTATGATGTCATTGAAAGCAATCATGTCATTCGGATTAGCTCCAGGTTTGTTTCTATTGTTGGGGCCTCGTATGTAATTAAAATCTCCCAATAAGATCCAATCATCATTAGTTGGTATATTAAGATTTTGAAGCCAGCTTGTGTAGGTCACTCTAGAATCACCTTGACAGGGGCCATATATATTCACCAGTGTCCATTCCTCGGTAGACTGTGTGGAACGAAATTTAATGGCCAAAGAAAAATCTTCTTCCATAATCACAGAGCCAGTAAAGATGGCACTATTCCAAATTATGACGATCCCTCCCGAAGCACCATGAGAAGGTATGTAAGCAAATTTGTCAAATCTCTTCGGGCAGCAAGACTTAATGAACATATTATCAATGGTAGGTTTCTTTGTTTCTTGCAGACAAATTATAGCACAACCACTGGAAGCGATAGCATTAGATAGAGCCAAAAGTTTAGGTTCAGAGTTTAAGCCACGTACGTTCCAACATAGAATGTTCCAATTCAACATAAAAGACATGATAGGATAAAGCAAGATATGAAAGCAATGGTGCAGGCACCTTCAGAGACTTCAAGCTTGGGACGGGCCGTCTTCAGGTTCCGCCATGAGAGCGTCCTCTGTGACTTCAGCTGGCGGAATGACACACTTGGTAATTCCAATGTGCTACAGTACCTGAATGGGAGTGGGCAGATGAATGCAGTCCCCCTGATTGATTGTCTGATCATCAGTATCCACTTGGGTAGCAGCAGTAGAGGGCACAATATGGGGTTTAACTTTGGAGAATTTTGGCTTAGTATCAGAGACAACTGGTATCTTAAATCCATCATATTTGTTGGACCCAGTGCTGCGACGTACCTCAACCACAGATGCTGGAGCTTTGGCTTTGCCCTTCCTGGTCATTGAGGTGCTTGAGCCCATATCATCGGCAAGAGAAGCAGTCAGTGCACATGTGGCTGCAGCATTAACACTAGGGAGTTGAGGAAGTACTGCATCATCAGGGGCTGTTAGGCTCATAGCACTAGTGTTACTAGTAATGACTGCATCCAACGGTGCTGCCTGACCAAGGTCATCAGCAATCTTAGTAATTACAACCTTGGAAGGAGGAGCCCTGGAGACAATGACAGAATCCTCAAGTGGCGAGAGCTCGTCAGCCCTTGGGGATAGGGCCCAAGAGGTGTGTCCAAGGATGAGATCAGTGCAAGAAACTGAATCTGCAGAGTGCTTGACAATTTAGATGCTGACAGAATAGAGAATTGCCCATTTGCTTCTACAACACTGACCTTGAACTGCACTAAATTATCATGAAAGCCAAACCCTGAACTCCAAGGGCCAAAAGCTACAATGATGGGCTTGATAGCAGCAATGAGGTAGGTGTTCAGCCTCAACATGGGCACACAGTCATTCAGTAGGAGAGAGGCATAGATGTCTTGATCTGATAGCATGGAGAATTGCAAACCAGCATTGGATATAGTCAGGGACAGTTCAATATTGTTCACCTCAGGAAGAGCAGCAATCGGGCCCTGAACAGAGTCACTGGACTGAGCTGTATCCATAGACAAAAGACCAATTGCAGAACCATTGGCAGAGATGAGTTGGTTGAAAATGTTTAGAGGAACCAGAGCATATCCATCAGACAGAGTAGCAGTCCGAGCTGCTGAATATGGAGATTGAGTCATTCCAGGCAGCAGCCGGGCTATCTTGCAGGTTGTTGAGGGGAGGGATGCCATGATGCACCTGCAAACCTTCTCTAGCAAGCCACGCCTGAAAATTGAACACTGCAGGCGGTGTGTGCGGTGGGGAAGGGGGCCAGACTCCCCAATGAGGTTGAAACTGAACTTCATCATTGACTTCCTGTTCTGCATTGTCATTACCTGGTTGTGCATTTGCATTGGCAGCAACATTTTGAGAAATCCAATTATGGAGCTGCATTTGATAAATCTGTTCCGCTGTTAGGTTGTCGCCATGAAGTGGATGAGGAATTCCATCCTCAGGTGGAGGATCCTCGGTGGCCGGCGGGACATCTAGAATGTGTGCATTCCACTCACTGCTGCTCGGCATAGTCACAGCCACTGTCCAGCTCTGACGGGCGCCCCCAAGTTGACGCAGCACCATACTCTTAGGAACAAACTTGAGGTGAATCACCTTGACCTTCACAAGCACAAACTACGGTCACTTCTAGGATTATGCCATTCAACCAGCTGACCAAATTTATCGACCGATTTGTGCATATAATGCTAAGTCTGGTAGTCGTACGGGAAACCGATATAAAGTAACTAGATCTCTGGCCCGAAAGAAGTAAGGTGCATGTTCAGAGCAGCATCATGGGGAACAAAAGATATCACAACCGGCTCGTCAAATTCATCCTCATCAAGCTCAAAAGTGGTGCCCACTACTACATCTCGAGTGATCGTGTTGGTGAATCCAAAGATACCAACACCGAGAGGGTGGTCACCTACTTCAGTTGAAAAAAAACTCGGATTCATGGAGCAAACCTTCAATGATGTGGCGGAGAGCTGCCTTGCAGTGAAAGGGGATGGCCCTGTTTGCTTCGGCAATGGCGAGGAAGTCGTGGCGTACCGGAGGGATCGGGCCAACCACCATGTCGTCACGCACCCTTCGATCAGGCGGCCCGAGCTCGACAGTCATGCCCGGCGGGAGGTAGGGGATGACATTGGTTGGAAAGTTGGCCATGGTTGTGGTGTTCTGCAGTGGAGCAGAGGATGGTGTGGAGGTCGAGGCAGAGTGCGGAGCGGCGGCCTTTGGGAGAGACTTGGGGACCCAGCGCCACCCCTTTCTCCCTCATTTGATAAAGCAGGAAGAGGCCACGTGTCCACCACGACTGTAGTTGTTACATCTAAGGGTTCCAATCGTCCGTTGCGAACCCAAGTCAAGGTTTGTAGGTGCGGTAAATTGCAGAGGTTAATCAGAATGATGATTCTGCGGCTGAGTACGAGTTGCATGGGGATTTTTCTTGCCCAAAGTAGTAGCTCTGACCAAGGCAGATTGATGCCCATTGTGGGAAATCGTATTAGTTTCCAAAGTGGTGTTGGAAACTTTTGTAGAGGGAAATATCCGAAAATCGCGAGTTCTTTCCAGACCACCATTTAAAACCTGTCGTGAATTGTCTAAAATTCCATGGGTACCAGCGGATGTATTGGCTTGATGGGCCGACCCAAGTTTGGGCCTCCAATAGAAGCGGTCCGCCTTGTGGTCAAAACAACTAGTAAGGTTGTGGCCCAATAAGGTGCACAAGCGACAGTAAAGCGCTCCTGGGCAACCGAAAGTGAAGTGGGTATGGGCACCACAAATGTAGCAAGTTGGGCCAGCTATTGGGCTGGTAATTTGGTCACCCATCTGGTTTGGTGCGTTGGAAGTTGTAGTAGGCAATGGGCCACAAACACAAGTTGAATCCTCACAGGTGGTGCAATGTATGTCAGGGCAGGAATCAGCTAAATGACCTGTGGCCATGCACGACGTGCACAGATTTAATCTCCTGTAAATATAATCCTGTGAAGGGACACTGTTGAGCTTCCAAACGGTGGCAATATGTTGCTCCAAGTGACTGACGCGTCGAAAATCCAGAATATGCAAGAGAATGAAATTAGGCACAGATTGCCAAGTGTCCCGCTTAAACTGACAACCTTCAAATTTTGTATCATGAGCCATAACGCTGCCACAATGAATAGATGGAAGGCTGCCAAAAGATATATCTGTCATTAATGTTGATGAGCCCTGATCCGTGGATGGCGCCTTACCAAAAGAGTTTGAATTTTCCACATTTACAGATAAGTCCTTCGCCAGAAATAATGTCGGTGCGGCCACCATGGTCGATGGTGCAACAAGGTTAAACTTTTGTAGTTTCGCAAGTGCACGATGATCAGAACCATGCCCGGTAGCAAGGAATGAGAGGTTAGTTTTGAGTGCAATCGGGGAGCGAGAAGCAACCTCGGGACTGTGAACATCAGAATGCCAAACATTGTCCAAACATCTTGGAGGAGTGCAGCCATGGAGATAAAGTTGAAAGTGACAAACAAAGTCCGGCCAAACTCGATCCTTGAGACCATAGATAAAATGTCCAACACGATTGGACACCACCGAAAAATGAAAGGACCGACCCTCAAGGTGTTGCATGTTGAGACCAGATGGTAAACCGCCGATGTAACATTGTAGATCAATGGCCACAGATTCTTCAGACAAGGAGAAGGAGTCCGATGAAAAATACACAACCAAGAAAAATTCCTTGGCAGATCCATCGGGGGAGAAGTGAACAGAAGATCCAAAACGGCGATGCACCTGAGCCGTGACCGCGAGTCCGGGTGAGAAGTCCCAATGTAGAAGGCCCTCCATGAAAACCTAGATCAAGGTGCTCCATGGCTTGGTGGTGGTGGAGGATCGGTGGAGGTGGAGGAGGAGGAGCTCCATCCGAGGCTTGCCTTCGCCAATGTTCACTGGATCCCGAAGATGATGTCATCCACATCCCGGTGATCAACGTGGCTGTATTGATTAATTAGCGTTCTAATTAAAAGAGTACTACCCATGACAGAGGTCCTCGTACAAGTTTGTTATTAGGTAGTTTAGTTTTTTTCCTCCGAGATGTAAAAGGAGAGGATCTAGCGTGTTAGTTTGGGTCAGATCGGTTAGAGTATTTTAGGGCTTACGGCCGATGGAGTCTCCAATATAAAAGGAGCTCTCGTCTTGTATTCGGAGGCAGGTTGAATTTTGAGGTTTATACATCTAGTATGAAGTGGCCCTCTGAGCGTTCGTTTTGTTTATCTTTGTGAAATTTTCTCAATTGAAGATTTTACTTTGGCAAGAGAATTCTAGTGCGTACACTGAGAATTTTCTAGCTATTGGCTCGAGGCCGTCATCACCAACAGGTTACGCGCTGGTTACGTCTACCATGGCGGGAGGTTCCTCGTCTGTCGAGGAATTGTCCGTTGGTCGTCGTCACCCCATCTTCAGGTTACGCGTAGGGAGATTTTACCGTGGATCTTGGAGGAGTTCGTTGTATCGTAAAAGATCGGGCTGAATCAATGGCGCGTTCGAGGTCGTGCATACATCACCAGGAGTGGAGGCCCGTTGTACGGGCTTACTTACACTGGAGGTAGTATTCAGCTCCCCAGACAACTTTCGCAGCGAAGAATTAATCTTTGACATCGTCCATTTTCGTAGTGGCTACTATGTACTACTCGGACGAATGGCGTTTGCCCGCTTCAATGCAGTCCTGCACTATGCTTACTTGAAGCTTTAGATGCCTGGACCTCGCAGCGTTATTACAGTCAATAGTAATATGGAGCGCTCACTCCGTACTGAAGAACACACTGCAGCCCTTGTAGCCGAAGTATATGGCGGCATTATCAAGCCGAACAGTTCACCGGCCAATAAAGCTAATGATGTATCCAAACGAGTCCGGTCCATGCATAATATCGATCAATCAACGGATCCGGACCTTGGTTAGCAGTTCGGCCTCTATCGATCGCCCCACCAGGTTGCGGCTTACGTACCGCGCATACATAATTGCGCACTAAAAATACCTTGGCGGCACCGGAGTCACACTGCAGAATAGGTCCATTACACGACTTCACCATAATTGGACCGCATATATCCTTTTCCTTCTAACACAGGTTCATCGAGAGCCCTACTTACAAGATGGTTGTCACAGGAGATCCTTTTAAAGCCGGCACATCCCAACCATCAAACACTCCTATCAAAGGAATTACTACTAAGGAGGAAAGGCGCAGACGTGCGGCAGGGCATCATTAGAGTTTCTTTCCCGAACTATGATTTTTAGGCCCTGTGTTAGACTTTCCCTTATGAAAAATCTTTTCTTTTTCTCTTTGGGCATGTAATATGACCTTAATATTGAACGCCATTGCCTTTCATCGATGTATCAAAAAAGATATAAGGGACGCATATGATTATTACCTTCTTGGTTGGGTCTCAGTTTTTTCCCTTGTCATGTGTGCTCCCCCTTATGTTCGACCGACACACGTGGTTTGACACGGCCATCATAGTAGGGGCTGTATTCGGCCCCACAAAATTCCTAAGTCCGAACACCTATAGGGAACTCTTCGGCATCCCGGATATGGCATTATATGCATCGGCTTCGAATCATGTCTTTTGTCTATAGTTGGTTTTCCCTGCTCCTGTGTTTTCCACCTTACGTTCCGCAAGTTCGGCTAAGGAAGTAAAGGGAGAACTACTGCGATTGTATTGCCGGTTCGTCCGGTCAAGTACCTCAGTAGAGAAAGCCGAAAACTGACTGTCATGATAAGCGAGAGCGGGTCAGCGATCCGGGGACTTAGTGTTATACTACGAATCGTTCACGATTTATGCCGTGTTATACGAGGGGCTCGGTTTTTGACCAGCTGCATTGCAAAGGCGCCACACTCCGGATTGCCGATCATGCAACGAGGGGCTAGTACTTAGCGCCACCAATGGACTCTTATGGCTAAGTGAAAGTACTAAAGCCGCATAGTCTGATTGCCTAGTTCACTCCGCAAGACGCCTCCTACATCGGACCAAGACGTTGGATTAAGTGTTGTCATGTGTTCCGGAACACCCCTGTAATATTTACGTGGGGGTTGTAGCTGACGACTGGTAAACTTTCAGATATATAAACGGCCAAAATAGGAGGATAAACTAATCATAAAAAGCATAACCATTTTTTACATCATGAGTTCACTGCATGAATCTTACAAATTGGACACAACTACTCAAATATAATGTCTTTGGAGCACTGGCCTTCTACAATATGGGCTCCCTCGACGACCTCGTCGAGGTACCTCTCCGGTCGCTGGTGCTCCTTGCCCTCAGGTGGCCCTGCGGTGGCAATCTCGGTGGCCTTCATCTTCGCCCACTACACCTTGACGCGGGCGAAGGCCATCCGAGGACCTTCAATACAAGACGACCGCTTAAGGGCATCGATCCGAGGAAGTGCCTCGACCAGCCTCTTCACGAGTCCGAAGTGGCTACTAGGTATGGCCTCGGCCGTCCATAGACGGACTATTACGTCCTTCATGGCCAGTCCGGCCAACCTATGTAGCTCGGACAGTTGCTTCAGCTGGTCGCTCAGGGGCACTAGAAGCTCTGGTGCAAGGTACTGCGACCAGAACAATTTCTCCATGGAGCTCTCCTATTTGGCTCAGAAGAATGCGGCGGCATCTACAATACTCCTTGGTAGATCCGCAAAGGCGCCTGGAGAACTCCGAACTCGGGTTAGTAAAATATATCTCCTACTAGTATATCTACTCTGCATGATAAAGGCCTTACCAGCCGCACTCTGCCTTGCCTCTTGGATCTCCTGGCGAGCGCCCTGGGCATCAACCCGGGCTTCCTTCAGTCTCTCACGAGCTTTGGTGAGCTAGGAGGCCTGCTCCGAACTCTTCTGCTCCAAGAATTTGCATTTAGCGATGTCATCCTTGAGCTCTTTTTGACCTCACCCACTCGCGCCTCATGTCGTCGGCGGGTGGTCTGCTCCTCCTCTAAATTTTTGGCCGCTTTGTCCGCGGCTGCCTTGCTCGCCTCTGCCTCCTTCTTGGCTTCGACGAGGGCGTTCTTGAGGGACTCGACCTCGTCGGTGCCAATTGCGAGTATATTTACAACATTTTTAGTTAGTCTAAAATGACTAACATATATACAATGTTCAGATATACCATTGGAGATATATGATCAAACTCCTCAATGCACGCTTACCTTGTGTCTCCTCAAACCGCTTGTTGATGCGGACTACTTCATCATCGGCCAGCCGCAGCTTTCGAGTAAGTTCAGAAATTTCGGCGGCCTGGGCGCTTGCCGCCATCAAGGAAGCCTATTGTACAATAGAGTAATATGTCACCTCTTATGAACACTATGTGATCCTCTGTCCGACTTCGCCAAAGCCGGACAGAGTCTCAGGGGCTACTATCTATACACAGGCATATTCCTTTATTAAAATTGGTTAGAAAATTACATAGCATACCTCAAAGCATGTTAATAGGCTAGTAAAGGCTTCATTCATCCCGCTTTTGGAGGACTGAATCTTCTCAACCACCATACCCATCAGGGTACGGTGCTCCTCCACGACAGAAGCACGATGAAGTGCTTCCGCCAAGGTATCCAACGCTTCCGGATTGATGGACGTTGTCGGTGGAGTCGACGCTCCCCCCTCCTTCAAAGAGTGTTGCTCGCCCGATTTTGGAACTGTATGGGTCTCCGGAATAGTGTTCGACTAGGGGCCGGATTGGTCATGGCCCCTGTCATCAGTCTCCATGGAGGTTGGTCCCCCCATGTCTTCAGCAGCCGTGGCGTTACCCTCTGGCGCCGTATTGATGGCCTCCCGCACCTCTCCATGGACCAGAGAGGCTCTTCGGGACAAGACTTCGGTGTCGTCCATAGCAGTTGGTGGAGAGGCCCGCAGAGGCATATCACTCTCCACCATCCCCTGCTCCAACGAGTTCCCCGAAGATGATAGTTGGGGGAGATCACAGGCCAAACAGAAGCATACAATATAATGTATTAAAAATTACAATCATAAACGTCGATATATGTAAGGCATCCTGGGATACTTACGAATCCGAATCCGAGTCGGGGATGACTTCGGCATCCGAATCCGAGTCGTACACACTACAAAAAAAAGACACATCCGTGACATTTTGGGCCGAACGAATTTTTTTCCTGTCATACATATGACACTTCTATGACGATAATTGTGACAAAACCCGGTATAATCATAGATTTGGTGGGCTCCTACTTCTATGATAAAAAATCATGACAGAAAATGGGTTTTCGTCCTGGGCGGGCCGGAGATGCAGCTGCATGACATTCTTTGGGCCTTCCATGACGGAAAAAACCGTGGTAGAAGCAAGGGGAGGAAAATTTCGAGGAGTTCCCGGTTACGGTGGGAGATCGGGGGCCGAGCGATGCGCGTTTCTCTCGTACACGTACGCGCGTGTGTGCGAGGCATTGGCTCTAACTGAACCTGAGCGAGGCGTTGGGCTCTAACTGAACCCGAGCGATTGCACTGCAGGCTCGCGTTACTGAACCCGAGCGATGATCGATGGCTATTAACTAAACCCGATCGAGAGATTCCTTCGCTACTCTTGCTAACTGAAGCCGATCAATTGGATGAACAGTGAGCATTGCGGGGGGGAGGGGGGGTTGGATGAACAATGAGCGGTGGCGTTGCCTCTAGATGAACAGGACCCCATGGTGTGGAGGGCTGGATGAACAGTAGACGGTGGAGGGGTGGTTAAACAGGACCCCATGGTGTGGAGGGCTGGATGAACAGTAAACGGTGGAGGGGTGGTTGAACAATAGCTGGTGGAGTAGCGCGCGGTGGAGGCTGGATGAACAGGAGCCCGTGGAGGCTGGAGGAGGTCGACGGTAGCCCGTGGAGGCTGGAGGAGGTCGACGGTGGAGATGAACAGTATCCCGCGGAGTCCCGTTTTGCGGTACGCCACACCCCTCCTGATGAACAAGACCCCCGTTTTGACCGTAGCGCTCCAACACAAGTCCGTTTCGTCCGTTTTGCGGTACGCCACACCCCTCCCGATCAACATGACCCCCGTTTCGATCGTAGGAGGTCCGTTTCCTCCGTTTTGCGGTACCCCACACCCCTCCCGATCAACATGACCCCCGTTTCAACAGTAGGAGGTCCATTTCCTCCGTTTTGCGGTACGTTACACCCCTCCCGATCAACAGGACCCTGTTCCAAACGTAGGAGGTCCGTTTCCTCCATTCTGCAGTACACCAGGCCTCGTTTCCATCGCCTATTCCATCCAAGCCCTCCTGATGAACACGATCACGCATTCCATTCTGACCTAGCTGGTTGGCTCCCCATGAACACGACAACGATGCTGTTTCTCCTTCCGACCCACCCATGTACATATGTGCGAGTAGGCGTTCAAGACCCTGCCCGTATGTACGTCCGTGGTCGTATTTTCTTTCTTGCACCCTGGCCGTTGTACGTACGTGTACATGCTACGTGCGTGCATCTACTACGACACGTGCGCGCCTCTACATCGACCAGTATATATGTACGTACACGTTCGCGACCAGAATGACAACGCTACGTATGCTTCGACCAGGTGGGTCCCGACTGTCAGGCACTTCCTTGCCTGCGAAGATGTAGCTGCTGGGTCCCAGTAGTCAGGGGGGCGAATCCTTTTTTTGCCTGGACACACTTCCTTGCGTGCGAAGATGTAGCTGGTGGGTCCCAGCAGTCAGGGGGGCAAATCGTTTTTTTGCCCAGACGCACTTCCTTGCATGCGAAGATGTAGCTGGTGGGTCCCAGCAGTCAGGGGGAAATGTTTTTTTTCGCGAAATACGGTGGCCCATTCGGTGGGTCCCCGCTATCAGGTGGAGGAATAATTATTTTCCGCGTAATAAGGAGGCACTTCCTTGCTGCGGCCGTGGACCCAGCTGTCAGCCTCTCCATGTATAGTCCACGCCCGATGGAAGTCGTTCCTTGACCACGTTGACCACGCCGCGCTGAGAGCACCAGGGTGGTGGACGACAGCGAGGCCTAGGAAGGGTACGACGGGGAGCTGGGGAAGACGTGGCAGTGGAAGCCCGCACGGAGAGGAGTACGAGGGTTCACTGGTTCGGCTGCGGAGTGAGGCTGCCGTCGTCGCAGGGCCTGGCCAGCGGTGGGAATAGTAGGGGGCTGTGAGGCCTCCGCGGCAGCACATCCGGCCACGGGAGGCAGTAGCATGCGGCACGACCGGTGCTGCTTTGGGTGGCTGGAGCAAGAAGACCAGAGGTTGAAGAAGCACTACGGCCGTTGGATGGACATTGTACGGTCACTGGAGCTAGAATCGTTTATATTGACTAAGTTGACAAAGCCCACCGTCCCCGTCAACTTAGTAGGCCCACAAGTCAGCCTCCCACCAAGGTGGGTCCCAGCTAGCAGGGGGTATTCATTTTTTTGTGCGTAATAAGCAGGCACTTTCGGTGGGTCCGAGCTGACAGCAGGGGGAACATTTTTTTCACGAAATACGGTGGCCCGTCGGGTGGGTCCCAGCAGTCAGGGGCAAACGTTTTTTTCGCGAAATACTGGTGGCCTGCCCGGTGGGTCCCTGCTGTCAGGTGGAGGAATAATTATTTTCCGCGAAATAAGGAGGCACTTCCTTGCGGATGCCGTGGACCCAGCTGTCAGCCTCTCCACGTACAGTATTCTTCCGATGGAATTCGGTCGTTGACCACATTGACCATGCCGCGCCGAGAGCATGATACGTCTCCAACGTATCTATAATTTTTGATTGCTCGATGCTACTTTATCTATTGTTTTGGACTATATTGGGCTTTATTTTCCACTTTTATATTATTTTTGGGACTAACCTATTAACCGGAGGCCCAACCCAGAATTGCTGTTTTTGCCTATTTTAGTGTTTCGAAGAAATGAAATATCAAACAGAGTCCAAACGGAATGAAACCTTCGGGAACGTGATTTTCTCACCGAATGTGATCCAGGAGACTTGGACCCTACTCCAAGACGTAACAGAGGCGGTCACGAGGGTGGGGGGCGCCCCCCCCCCCAGGGCGCGCCCCCCTGCCTCGTGGCCCCCTGTTGCTCCACCGACATACTCCTTCCTCCTATATATACCTATGTACCCCCAAATGATCAGACGAGGAGCCAAAAACCTAATTCCACTGCCTCAACCTTCTGTATCCACGAGATCCCATCTTGGGGCCTATTTTGGAGCTCCGCCGGAGGGGGCATCCACCACGGAGGGCTTCTACATCAACACCATAGCCCCTCCGATGAAGTGTGAGTAGTTTACTTCAGACCTTCGGGTCCATAGCTAGTAGCTAGATGGCTTCTTCTCTCATTTTGGATCTCAATACAATGTTCTCCCCCTCTCTCGTGGAGATCTATTCAATGTAATCTTCTTCTTCTTGCGGTGCGTTTGTTGAGATCGATGAATTGTGGGTTTATGATCCAGTTTATCTATGAACAATATTTGAATCTTTTCTGAATTCTTTTATGTATGATTGAGTTATCTTTGCAAGTCTCTTCAAATTATCCTTTTGGTTTGGCCAACTAGATTGGTAGTTCTTGCAATGGGAGAAGTGCTTAGCTTTGGGTTCAATCTTGCGGTGTCCTTTCCCAGTGACAGAAGGGGCAGCAAGGCACGTATTGTATTGTTGCCATCGAGGATAACAAGATGGGGTTTTTATCATATTGCATGAATTTATCCCTCTACATCATGTCATCTTGCTTAAGGCGTTACTTTGTTTTTAACTTAATACTCTAGATGCATGCTGGATAGTGGTCGATGAGTGGAGTAATAGTAGTAGATGCATAATCGTTTCGATCTACTTGTCTCGGACGTGATGCCTATATACATGATCATACCTAGATATACTCATAACTATGCTCAATTCTGTCAATTGCTCAACAGTAATTTGTTCACCCACCGTAGAATATTTATGCTCTTGAGAGAATCCACTAGTGAAACCTATGGCTCCCGGGTCTATTCTCATCATATCAATCTCTATTACTTTATTTACTTGCTTTGTTTTTACTTTTCCTTTTACTTTTCACTTTGCATCTATCTATCAAAAATACCAAAAATATTATTTATCATCTCTATCAGATCTCACTCTCGTAAGTGACCATGAAGGGATTGACAACCCCTAATCACGTTGGTTGCGAGTAGCTATCGTTTTGTGCAGGTACGAGGTACTTGTGCGTGGTCTCCTACTGGATTGATACCTTGGTTCTCAAAAACCGAGGGAAATACTTACGCTAGTTTGCTGCATCATCCTCTCCTCTTCCAGTAAATCCAACGCAGTGCTCAAGAGGTAGCAAGAAGAATTTCTGGCGCCGTTGCCGGGGAGGCTCATGCAAGCAAGTCAACAATGCCAAGTACCCATCACAATCCCTATCTCCCGCATTACATTATTTGCCATTTGCCTCTCGTTTTCCTCTCCCCCACTTCACCCTTGCCATTTTATTCGCCCTCTCTTTCCCAATCTCCTCCTCTCTTTTGCTTGCCCTTTCGTTTGCTTGTTTGGTTGGAATAGATGCTTATTTATTGCTAAAAAGAGAACCTAAGATCTATGGATCCTCATCCGCTTGATAATATTTTTAAGAGATCCAATTATGATGAACCAATTGCTAGTGAGTTTTGTGCGCTAGATTATCTTTATGAAGCTTTGCTTGAAATTTGTGAATCTGAAAATTATGATGAAGAAATTTATGAAGAGATTCACGATAACTCCTTGAATAAAAAGAATGATTGCAATGATTTTCCTATAAATTCTCTTGATGTCAATAGTGCTAATAATAAGCAAAACCCTAAGCTTGGGGATGCTAGTTTTGCTATGTCTACTACTTGTTTCAATGATCATGATTGGGGTGATTCTTCTTATAACCTTGAAAATTTATTTAAGCCCCAAGATGAATATGAGATTGATAATAGTGTTTTCAATAATATTGAAAGTGGGTTTGGAAGAGTGTCAACTTTAGATCCCACATATTTGGAGTATGTTCAATCTTATGATATTTTTGATAAAAGTGGGTTCGGAAAGGTCATGATTTTAGTTAATGTTAATCCCACTATCTTGGAAGAGTGTCAACTTTACATGCATGTGGATCGTGTTGAGAATATGTTATGTGATAGCTATTTTGTTGAATTTGCTTATGATCCTACATGTAATTATTATGAGAAAGGAAATTATGGTTGTAGAAGTTTTCATGTTACTAAATTACCTCTCTTCATGTTGAGATTGCTATCATCTCTTTGTTCTTCCTTGCATATCCTAGTTTTGCTTGCCTTGATAATTTGTTTGCTTACAAGATGCCTATGCATAGGAAGTATGTTAGACTTAATTGTGTTTATCACATGTTTTATGATGCTCTCTTTGTACTTCAATTCTTGTCTTTCATGTGAGCATCATTGAAATCTCAATGCCTAGCTAGGGGCGTTAAACGATAGCGCTTGTTGGGAGGCAACCCAATTTTATTTTTGTTTTTTGTTTTTGATTCTGTTTAGAATAAATAATCCATCTAGCCTATGTTTTGATGTGGCTTTACCTTTTAATTAGTGTTTGTGCCAAGTAGAACCTATAGGATAACCTACGATGATAGTTGATTTGATTCTGCTGAAAAACAGAAACTTTGCGCGCACGAATATAATTTTGTTAAATCACAGGAACGCGCTTTTGGGTTGATTATTTTTGATTATGATCAATAAACAAATTGTCCAGGACTTCCTATTTTGGTAGAAAGTTTTGAGTTCCAGAAGTTTGCGTTAGTTACAGATTACTACAGACTGTTCTGTTTTTGACAGATTCTGTTTTGCGGGTGTTGTTTGCTTATTTTGATGAATCTATGGCTAGTAAAACAGTTTATAATCCATAGAGAAGTTGGAATACAGTAGGTTTAACACCAATATAAATAAATAATGAGTTCATTACAGTACCTTGAAGTAGTTTTTTTGTTTTCTTTCTCTAACGGAGCTCACGAGATTTCTGTTGAGTTTTGTGTTGTGAAGTTTTCAAGTTTTGGGTGAATTATTTTGATGGATTATGGAACAAGGAGTGGGAAGAGCCTAAGCTTGGGGATGCCCATGGAACCCCAAAGATAATCCAAGGACACCAAGAAGTCAAAGCTTGGGGATGCCCCAGAAGGCATCCCCTCTTTCGTCCACTTCCATCGGTAATTTACTTGGAGCTATATTTTTATTCACCACATGATATGAGTTTTGCTTGGAGCGTCTTGTATTATTTGCGTCTTTGCTTGTTAGTTTAACACAATCATCCTTGCTGTACACACATTTTAGAGAGCCATACATGAATTGGAATTTGTTAGAATAATCTATGTGCTTCACTTGTATCTTTTGAGCGTGATAATTTTTGCTCTAGTGCTTCACTTAGATCTTTTAGAGCACGGTGGTAGATTTGTTTTAAAGAAACTTTTGATCTCTCATGCTTCACTTAGATTATTTTGAGAGTCGTTAATAGCATGGTAATTTGCTTAATGTTAATATACTTGGTATTCAAGATATGTGAAACTTTCTTTTGAGTGTGTTGAATACTAAGATAAGTTTGATGCTTGATAATTGTTTTGAGATATGAAGATGGTGATATTAAAGTCATGCTAGTTGAGTAGTTGTGAATTTAAAGAATACTTGTGTTGAAGTTTGTGATTCTCGTAGCATGCACGTACGGTGAACTGTTATGTGATGAACTCGGAGGATGATTTATATATTGATTGTCTTCCTTATGAGTGGCGGTCGGGGATGAGCGATGGTCGTTTCCTACCAATCTATCCCCCTAGGAGCATGCGTGTAATACTTTGCTTTGATAACTTCTAGATTTTTGCAATAAGTATATGAGTTCTTTATGACTAATGTTGAGTCCATGGATTATACGCACTTTTCCCATCCTTCCACCTTTGCTAGCCTCTCTAATACCGCGCACTTTTCGCCGGTATCATACACCCACCATACACCTTCCTCAAAATAGCCACCATACCTACCTATCATGGCATTTACATAGCCATTCCGAGATATATTGCCATGCAACTTTCCACCGTTCCGTTTATTATGACACGCTTCATCATTGTCATATTGCTACCATGATCATGTAGTTGACATTGTATTTGTGGCAAAGCCACCGTTCATAATTGTTTCATACATGTCACTCATGATTCATTGCATATCCCGGTACACCGCCGGAGGCATTCATATAGAGTCATACTTTGTTCTAAGTATCGAGTTGTAAGAAAAATAAAAGTGTGATGATCATCATTATTAGAGCATTGTCCCAAGTGAGGAAAGGATGATAGAGACTATGATTCCCCCATAAGTCGGGATGAGACTCCAGACGAAAAAAAGAGGCCAAAAAAAGAAAGAGAAAGGTCCAAATAAAAAAAATGAGAGAAAAAGAGAGAGGGACAATGCTACTATCCTTTTACCACACTTGTGCTTCAAAGTAGCAGCAAGATCTTCATGATAGAGAGTCTCTTATTTTGTCACTTTCATATACTAGTGGGAATTTTTCATTATAGAACTTGGCTTGTATATTCCAATGATGGGCTTCCTCAAAGTGCCCTAGGTCTTCGTGAGCAAGCGAGTTGGATGCACACCCACTTAGTTTCTTTTGTAGAGCTTTCATATACTTATAGCTCTAGTGCATCCGTTGCATGGCAATCCCTACTCACTCACATTGATATCTATTGATGGGCATCTCCATAGCCGTTGATACGCCTAGTTGATGTGAGACTATCTTCCCTCTTTTTGTCTTCTCCACAACCACCATTCTATTCCACATATAGTGCTATATCCATGGCTCACGCTCATGTATTGCATGAAGATTGAAAAAGTTTTGAGAATGTTAAAGTATGAAACAATTGCTTGGCTTGTCATCGGGGTTGTGCGTGATTTAAATATTTTGTGTGGGGAAGATGGAGCATAGCCAGACTATATGATTTTGTAGGGATAACTTTTTTTGGCCATGTTATTTTGAGAAGACATGATTGCTTTGATTAGTATGCTTGAAGTATTATTATTTTTGTGTCAATATGAACTTTTGTCTTGAATCTTTCGGATCTTAATATTCATGCCACGATTAAGAAGATTTACATTGAAATTATGCCAAAGTATCACTCCGCATCAAAAATTCTTTTTTATCATTTACCTACTCGAGGACGAGCAGGAATTAAGCTTGGGGATGCCTGATACGTCTCCAACGTATCTATAATTTTTGATTGCTCCATGCTACTTTATCTACTGTTTTGTACTATATTGGGCTTTATTTTCCACTTTTATATTATTTTTGGGACTAACCTATTAACTGGAGGCCCAGCCCAGGATTGCTATTTTTTTTGCCTATTTCAGTGTTTCGAAGAAACGGAATATCAAACGGAGTCCAAACGGAATGAAACCTTCGGGAACGTGATTTTCTCACCGAACATGATCCAGGAGACTTGGACCCTACTCCAAGACGTAGCAGAGGTGGTCACGAGGGTGCCCCCCCCCAGGGCACGCCCCCTGCCTCGTGGCCCCCTGTTGCTCCGCTGATGTACTCCTTCCTCCTATATATACCTACGTACCCCCAAACGATCAGACGAGGAGCCAAAAACCTAATTCCACTGCCGCAACGTTCTGTATCCACGAGATCCCATCTTGGGGCCTGTTCCGGAGCTCCGCCGGAAGGGGCATCCACCACGGAGGGCTTCTACATCAACACCATAGCCCGTTCGATGAAGTGTGAGTAGTTTACTTCAGACCTTCGGGTCCATAGCTAGTAGCTAGATGGCTTCTTCTCTCTTTTTGGATCTCAATACAATGTTCTCCCCCTCTCTCGTGGAGATCTATTCGACGTAATCTTCTTCTTTTTGCGGTGCGTTTGTTGAGACCGATGAATTGTGGGTTTATGATCCAGTTTATCTATGAACAATATTTGAATCTTCTCTGAATTCTTTTATGTATGATTGAGTTATCTTTGCAAGTCTCTTCGAATTATCCTTTTGGTTTGGCCAACTAGATTGGTAGTTCTTGCAATGGGAGAAGTGCTTAGCTTTGGGTTCAATCTTGCGGTGTCCTTTCCCAGTGACAGAAGGGGCAGCAAGGCACGTATTGTATTGTTGCCATCGAGGATAACAAGACGGGGTTTTTATCATATTGCATGAATTTATCCCTCTACATCATATCATCTTGCTTAAGGCGTTACTCTATTTTTAACTTAATACTCTAGATGCATGCTGGATAGCGGTCGATGAGTGGAGTAATAGTAGTAGATGCAGAATCGTTTCGATCTACTTGTCTCGGACGTGATGCCTATATACACGATCATACCTAGATATACTCATAACTATGCTCAATTCTGTCAATTGCTCAACAGTAATTTGTTCACCCACCGTAGAAAATCTATGCTCTTGGGAGAAGCCACTAGTGAAACCTATGGCCCCCGGGTCTATTCTCATCATATCAATCTCTATTATTTTATTTACTTGCTTTGTTTTTACTTTTCCTTTTTCTTTTCACTTTGCATCTATCTATCAAAAATACCAAAAATATTATTTATCATCTCTATCAGATCTCACTCTCGTAAGTGATCGTGAATGGATTGACAACCCCTAATCGCATTGGTTGCGAGTAGCTATCGTTTTGTGTAGGTACGAGGGACTTTTGCGTGGTCTCCTACTGGATTGATTCCTTGGTTCTCAAAAACTGAGGGAAATACTTACGCTACTTTGCTGTATCATCCTCTCCTCTTTGGGGAAATCCAACGGAGTGCTCAAGAGGTAAGAAGAGGAATTTCTGGCGCCGTTGCCGGGGAGGCACACGCAAGCAAGTCAACAATACCAAGTACCCATCACAATCCCCATCTCTTGCATTACATTATTTTCCATTTGCCTCTCGTTTTTCTCTCCCCCACTTCACCCTTGTCGTTTTATTCGCCCTCTCTTTCCCAATCTCCTCCTCTCTTTTGCTTGCCCTTTCGTTTGCTCGTTTGGTTGGAATAGATGCTTATTTATTGCTAAACAGAGAACCTAAGATCTATGGATCCTCATCCGCTTGCTAATATTTTTAAGAGATCCAATTATGATGAACCAATTGCTAGTGAGTTTTGTGCGCTAGATTATCTTTATGAAGCTTTGCTTGAAATTTGTGAATCTGAAAATTATGATGAAGAAATTTCTGAAGAGATTCACGATAACTCCTTGAATAAAAAGCATGATTGCAATGATTTTCCTATAAATTCTCTTGATGTCAATAGTGCTAATAATTTGCAAAACCCCAAGCTTGGGGATGCTAGTTTTGCTATGTCTACTACTTGTTTCAATGATCATGATTGGGGTGATTCTTCTTATAACCTTGAAAATTTATTTAAGCCCCATGATGAATATGAGATTGATAATAGTGTTTGCAATAATATTGAAAGTGGGTTTGGAAGAGTGTCAACTTTAGATCCCACATATTTGGAGTATGTTCAATCTTATGATATTTTTGATAAAAGTGGGTTCGGAAAGGTCATGACTTTAGTTAATGTTAATCCCACTATCCTGGAAGAGTGTCAACTTTACATGCATGTGGATCGTGTTGAGAATATGTTATGTGATAGCTATTTTGTTGAATTTGCTTATGATCCTACATGTAATTATTATGAGAAAGGAAATTATGGTTGTAGAAGTTTTCATGTTACTAAATTACCTCTCTTCATGTTGAGATTGCTATCATCTCTTTGTTCTTCCTTGCATATGCTAGTTTTTGCTTGCCTTGATAATTTGTTTGCTTACAAGATGCCTATGCATAGGAAGTATGTTAGACTTAAGTGTGTTTGTCACATGTTTTATGATGCTCTCTTTGTGCTTCAATTCTTGTCTTTCATGTGTGCATCATTGAAATCTCAATGCCTAGCTAGAGGCGTTAAATGATAGCGCTTGTTGGGAGGCAACCCAATTTTATTTTTGTTTTTACTTTTGCTTCTATTTAGGAATAAATAATCCATCTAGCCTCTGTTTGGATGTGGTTTTATCTTTTAATTAGTGTTTTTGCCAAGTAGAACCTATAGGATAACCTACGATGATAGTTGATTTGATTCTGCTGAAAAACAGAAACTTTGCACGCACGAATATAATTTTGTTAAATCACAGGAATGTGCTGTTGCGTTGATTCTTTTTGCTGCTGATCAATAACCAAATTTTCCAGGACTTCCTATTTTGGTAGAATGTTTAGAGTTCAAGAAGTTTGTTTTAGTTACCGATTACTACAGACTGTTCTGTTTTTGACAGATTCTGTTTTGCGGGTGTTGTTTGCTTATTTTTGACTTGGAGCTATATTTTTATTCACCACATGATATGTGTTTTGCTTGGAGCGTCTTGTATTATTTGCCACTTTGCTTGTTAGTTTACCACAATCATCCTTTCTGTACACTCCTTTTGAGAGAGCCATACATGAATTGGAATTTGTTAGAATACTCTATGTGCTTCACTTATATCTTTTGAGCGTGATAATTTTTGCTCTAGTGCTTCACTTAGATCTTTTAGAGCATGGTGGTAGATTTGTTTTAAAGAAACTTTTGATCTCTCATGCTTCATTTAGATTATTTTAAGAGTCGTTAATAGCATGGCAATTTGCTTAATGTTAATATACTTGGTATTCAAGATATGTGAAACTTTCTTTTGAGTGCGTTGAATACTAAGATAAGTTTGATGCTTGATAATTGTTTTGAGATATGAAGATGGTGATATTAAAGTCATGCTAGTTTAGTAGTTGTGAACTTAAAGAATACTTGTGTTGAAGTTTGTGATTCCCGTAGCATGCACGTATGGTGAACCGTTATGTGATGAACTCGGAGCATGATTTATTTTTTGATTGTCTTCCTTATGAGTGGCGGTCGGGGACGAGCGATGGTCTTTTCCTACCAATCTATCCCCCTAAGAGCATGCGCGTAATACTTTGCTTTGATAACTTCTAGATTTTTGCAATAAGTATATGATTTCTTTATGACTAATGTTGAGTCCATGGATTATACGCACTTTTCCCCATCCTTCCACCTTTGCTAGCCTCTCTAATACCGCGCACTTTTCGCCGGTATCATACACCCACCATATACCTTCCTCAAAACAGCCACCATACCTACCTATCATGGCATTTCCATAGCCATTCCAAGATATATTGCCATGCAACTTTCCACCGTTCCGTTTGTTATGACACACTCCATCATTGTCATATTGCTAGCATGATCATGTAGTTGACATCGTATTTGTGGCAAAGCCACCGTTCATAATTCTTTCATACATGTCACTCATGATTCATTGCATATCTCGGTACACCGCCGAAGGCATTCATATAGAGTCATACTTTGTTCTAAGTATCGAGTTGTAATTGTTGAGTTGTAAGAAAAATAAAAGTGTGATGATCATCATTATTATAGCATTGTCCCAAGTAAGGAAAGGATGATGGAGACTATGATTCCCCCATAAGTCGGGATGAGACTCCGGACGAAAAAAAGAGGCCAAAAAAAGAAAGAGAAAGGCCCAAATAAAAAAATGAGAGAAAAAGAGAGAAGGGACAATGCTACTATCCCTTTACCACACTTGTGCTTCAAAGTAGCACCAATATCTTCATGATAAAGAGTCTCTCATTTTGTCACTTTCATATACTAGTTAAAAAAATTCATTATAGCACTTGGCTTGTATATTCCAATGATGGGCTTCCTCAAAGTGCCCTATGTCTTCGTGAGCAAGCGAGTTGGATGCACACTCACTTAGTTTCTTTTATAGAGCTTTCATATACTTATAGCTCTAGTGCATCCGTTGCATGGCAATCCCTACTCACTCACATTGATATCTATTGATGGGCATCTCCATAGCTGTTGATACGCCTAGTTGATGTGAGACTATCTTCCCTCTTTTTGTCTTCTCCACAACCATCATTCTATTCCACATATAGTGCTATATCCATGGCTCACGCTCATGTATTGCGTGAAGATTGACAAAGTTTTGAGAATGTTAAAGTATGAAACAATTGCTTGGCTTGTCATCGGTGTTGTGCATGATTTAAATATTTTGTGTGGGGAAGATGGAGCATAGCCAGACTATATGATTTTGTAGGGATAACTTTCTTTGGCCATGTTATTTTGAGAAGACATGATTGCTTTGATTAGTATGCTTGAAGTATTATTATTTTTATGTCAATATGACCTTTTGTCTTGAATCTTTCGGATTTGAATATTCATGCCACGATTAAGAAGATTTACATTGAAATTATGCCAAAGTATCACTCCGCATCAAAAATTCTTTTTTATCATTTACCTTGGACGAGCAGGAATTAAGCTTGGGGATGCCTGATACATCTCCAACGTATCTATAATTTTTTATTGCTCCATGCTACTTTATCTACTATTTTGGACTATATTGGGCTTTATTTTCCACTTTTATTTTATTTTTGGGACTAACCTATTAACCGGAGGCCCAACCCAGAATTGCTTTTTTTTGCCTATTTCAGTGTTTCGAAGAAACGGAATATCAAACGGAGTCCAAACGGAGTGAAACCTTCGGGAACCTGATTTTCTCACCGAACGTGATCCAGGAGACTTGGACCCTACTCCAAGACGTAACAGAGGCGGTCATGAGGGTGGGGGGCACCCCCCCTAGGGTGCGCCCCCTGCCTCGTGGGCCCCCTGTTGCTCCACTGACGTACTCCTTCCTCCTATATATACCTACGTACTCCCAAATGATCAGACGAGGAGCCAAAAACCTAATTCCATCGCCGCAACCTTCTGTATCCACGAGATCCCATCTTGGGGCCTATTCTGGAGCTCCACCGGAGGGGGCATCCACCATGGAGGGCTTCTACATCAACACCATTGCCCCTCCGATGAAGTGTGAGTAGTTTACTTCAGACCTTCGGGTCCATAGCTAGTAGCTAGATGGCTTGTTCTCTCTTTTTGGATCTCAATACAATGTTCTCCCCCTCCCTCGTGGAGATCTATTCGATGTAATCTTCTTCTTTTTGCGGTGCGTTTGTTGAGACCAATGAACTGTGGGTTTATGATCCAGTTTATCTATGAACAATATTTGAATCTTCTCTGAATTCTTTTATGTATGACTGAGTTATCTTTGCAAGTCTCTTCGAATTATCCTTTTGGTTTGGCCAACTAGATTGGTAGTTCTTGCAATGGGAGAAGTGCTTAGCTTTGGGTTCAATCTTGCGGTGTTCTTTCCCAGTGACAGAAGGGGCAGCAAGGCACGTATTGTATTGTTGCCATCGAGGATAACATTTTTTTTTATCATATTGCATGAATTTATCCCTCTACATCATGTCATCTTGCTTAAGGCGTTACTCTATTTTTAACTTAATACTCTAGATGCATGCTTGATAGCGGACGATGAGTGGAGTAATAGTAGTAGGTGCAGAATTGTTTCGATCTACTTGTCTTGGACGTGATGCCTATATACATGATCATACCTAGATATACTCATAACTATGCTCAATTCTGTCAATTGCTCAACAGTAATTTGTTCACCCACCGTAGAATATCTATGCTCTTGAGAGAAGCCACTAGTGAAACCAATGGCCCCTGGGTCTATTCTCATCATAGCAATCTCTATTACTTTATTTACTTGCTTTGTTTTTACTTTTCCTTTTACTTTTCACTTTGCATCTATCTATCAAAAATACCAAAAATATTATTTATCATCTCTATCAGATCTCACTCTCGTAAGTGACCGTGAAGGGATTGACAACCCCTAATCGCGTAGGTTGTGAGTAGCTATCGTTTTGTGTAGGTACGAGGGACTTGTGCCCAGTCTCCTACTGGATTGATACCTTGGTTCTCAAAAACTGAGGGAAATACTTACGCTACTTTGCTGCATCATCGTCTCCTCTTCAGGGAAATCCAACGTAGTGCTCAAGAGGTAGCAGAGCACCACGGCGGTGGAAGACGGCGAAGCCTAGGAAGGGGACGACACGGAGCCGGGGAAGATGCGGCAGTGGATGCCCATGCGGAGAGGAGTACGAGGGTTCACTGGTTCGGCTGCGCTGCTATCACCGCAGAATAACAGGGGGTGTGGGTGAGTGGAGTGGAGGGATGGCCTGGCCAGCGGTGGGAGTAGTTGGGGGCGGTGAGGCCTCCGCGGCAGGACAGCCGGCCACGGGAGGTAGGAGTAGGCGGCACGACCGGCGCTGCTTTGGGCGGCTGGAGCAAGAACACCAGAGGTTGAAGAAGCACTACGGCCGTTCGATGGACATCGTACGGTCAGTCGAGCTAGAATCGTGCATATTGACTAAGTTGACAAAGCCCTTCGTCCCTGTCAACTCAGTAGGCCCACTATACTGGGTCCTAGCTAGCAGGGGGAGTATTAATTTTTTCGTGCGTAATAAGGAGGCACTTCCTTGCATGTGAAGATATAGCTGATGGGTCCGAGCTGTCAGCGGCGGTAACATTTTTTTTGCAAAATACAGAGGCCCTTTCGGTGGGTCCCAGATGTCAGGTGGAGGAATCATTATTTTGCGCGTAATAAGGAGGCATTTCCTTGCGTGCGGCCGTGGACCCAGCTGTCAGCCTCTCCACGTACAGTCCACTTCAGATGCATGTCAGTCGTTGACCATGTTAACCACGCCACGCCGAGAGCACCAGGGTGGTGGACGACGGCGAGGCCTAGGAAGGGAACGACACGGAGGCAGGGAAGACTCGGCAGTTGTTTCCCACGCGGAGGGGAGTACGACTATACGAGGGTTTACTAGTTCGTCTGCTGTCGCCGGAGAATAACAGCAAGTATGGGACTGTGGGTGAGTAGAGGGATGGCTAGGCCTGCGCGGCAGCACAGCCGGCCGCGGGGAGGAGGGAGCAGGCAGTCCCGCCGGCGCTTGTTTGAGCGGCAGGAGCAGGAAGAGCAGAGATTGAAGAAGCACGACGGTCGTTGGATGGACATCGAACAGTATACAAGCCATCTGTGGAAAGCTTCAAATCTGTGGAAAACAGCATACAACCCATCTGCCATTATTTCAAATAATTTACAGCTCATTTGCTAATTCTTACGGGATTTTTGGAGCCCATATTCTTTTTGTTAGCATTACAGCCCATATTGTGGCCAGGGTTAAAAGATTATACGAAATTTTGCATACGTTGGTGCGGTCTGAATTGTTTTTAATCCCGAAATTTCGAGTGACATTGAGACTGATTTTGAAAATAAATGTATATCAATATAAAATCCAATAAATTGTCCACGCATAAAAATCAATGCAATTTAAAATCTCGAAACGAAAAAAAGATATTTGAAACTAATTACCAGTTTGATGTGTTTTAAAAATGTACATCCCATTTCTCATTACTGATAGGCCATTTTCTCGGCCAGCCCGAATGAAGCTCTCCTCGTCTTGAAAGATTTGCAGCCCAACAGGCCTGATAAAGCGACTTACTTGACAAATCAAAAAAAACTGGGCTAGCCATTTTCAGAAAGAAAAACAAAACTACTGGGTTGGTCTGTGGTAAACATAAAAGAAAAGGCTGTCTAGACAGGCCAGAGTGTCTCGCACAGCCCAGTTGACACCCTTCTTCCGTCTCAAAAACAAATTAGATAAATGCCACTCCAATTATGGCAATTCATAAAAATGCCACTGCAATTTCCAAACTTTGAAAAATGCCACTGCAATTTTTGCAAACTTTGAAAAATGCCACTGCAGTTTGCAAACTTTGAAAAACGCCACTCCAGACTTCGAAAAATGCCACTAGAAATGGCATGGAATGGCATTTTTCAAAGTTTGGAAATTGCAGTGGCATTTCTCGGATACACCAGATTTGGAGTGGCATTTATCAAATTAACCCAAAACAAAAATAACTGGGCGAGCTGCTGGGTCCCTGGTGTCAGCCGCTCGTTGCGCAATTCTCTCGTTTATTGACTACGTTGACAATGGCATGGGACCCAGATGTCAGAAATCCACTAGGAGGAGCCATTTTTTTATTGGCTTGAAATAATGAGGCACTTGCTTGCGTACTGCCATGACCTTGGCGGGTCCCTGCTGTCATCCTCTCCATGTACAATCATCTCCTGATTGTGTACGCGTCAACTTGCTAGGCCCACAAGTCAGCCTCTAAACGCGTGGAGGAAAAATACAACCCATTTAAAAAAATAACATCCAATTCCATACGTTCAAACGGAAAGTTCAACATTCAGAGCAAAGTAACAGGTCTGATCCACATATAGAGTACTGAACTTCCACGTTGACAACCATCATAGCCAAGTTAACTATCTACTCCCACTAATACTCTAGTAGCGTACAAGTACTAACTTACTCTTAGCTAACTAGACGATGCCGACCGCCATCTGTGGTACACGCTAAACGCCGGCACCGGCATCCTACGCCTCGCCTCAGACTTGCAAGAGGTGTGATAGAGCGCGTTGCTCGCGCGCGTTGGCCCTTTCCATGTCGTCCTGATCCACCGAAGCTTCGGCTTCCAAGCGGGAAACTGACTTGATGAGCTGGTAGTAAAAATCAGCGTCGCGAACACGTGCGTGCCCGACAGCCTCCAGGGCTATTTGCCGGGCGCCGACCTCCACGTAGTCGGCCCAGTTGCGGGTGCTCTGCTCGTGACTCAGAGCGTCGGTGCGCTGCTGCTCCATGTCCTGCTAGCGGCGCAAATCAGCGATACGCTGCTCCTCCGCCAGGCGGTCGCGCTCCAACAACTCCTGCTCCTCCGCCATGTGGTCGCGCTCCAACAACTCCTCGATCTCCGCATTGCCATCTAATGATAGATAGAATGCCTCCTCCCTCCGTCTGCCTTCTAGTGAAAAACCGAACACTAGTTCCGGCGGTGACCGCCTCCGGCGTCGCCTACCGCGGACATGCGGGGGCATGGCGGACATGGCGAGCGACGTCGGGCCGGTGGGGGCTTATGAGGATATGTTGAGTTGGGTCACGGTGGCATCGGAGAAGGCCGGGAAACGATACTTATAGGGGGAAGATAGCGCGACGGACATCGGAATTCAATGCATAATGGCTTAGCACGCCAGCTTGCCGTGGAAAACTAGAGAAACTGAAATTATGACTGTGCCGTCTCGTCCTGTCTGGGTTGCACGCTAGCATGGCGGTCAAACGAGTGCACTCGAATCATCTCCCTCCTTGTTAATAATGATTCCACCGATTTAAAAAGCCCGCAAAAATTAAAGCGTATCTTTTTTCGCATCAGTTAGCTGCATTAATTATGGCCGGCTGCATGCAGGCACTCAGAATCGCTTGTAGGCAGTACGCGAAGCAGCATGCAATGAGTCGCAGCCGAGGGCACGCATGCAGCCACTTAAATCGCTGGAATTAATTAGGCTTAAACTTCTGCATTTCATTAATTATTGCCATGCCTTGGTCTTGCTGCTTTGCTCACGGGACTAATAAACCCGGACGGAGGGAGTACCTTGGTTGGTGAGAGGTTTGAATTAAGCCCTGCAAACCGGAAAGGAGGTACTAGTACGTGCGTGATCCGCTATTTATTCGTGTAGGATCGAGTAGGTCGTTTCTTGAATTGAGCCCTACAAACCGGAAACGAGGTAGTACGTGCGTGATCCGCTATTTATCCGTGTAGGATCGATAGTGTAGCTTGTCAGTTTATTCAGAGGTAGGCATTTTTATCCGTGTAGGATCGATAGTGTAGCTTGTCAGTTTCTTTAGAGGTAGGAATTTTTATTCAAAAAACTGCCACTTCGCATCTTGCGTCGCAAATAAAACGGCCAGGAGTGCATTTGTGGGCTAGCTAGTGATCGATCAGACCATTGCATAATTAGACCAAAGCAATGAAGCACCTAGTGTTGGCCACTAAATAGCACAGTACTACTTTTCTGCAGTCCATGAAGTGACTATCCAATCTTTGTGTCTATTTTCAAATGGCACTGCATGCAGTGACTATACTATTCTCTTGTGCAGTTCAACCAAAATTGCAGACACTTTGTTTGTTTGCCAAATAGCAACGGGCAGACATATCTGTCTGCACAAATATCAAGCAGCTAGTAAACATATACCACACCATGTTCGCAGAGATGGAAGAGGTGAAATCGATACAACCAAAATTGAGCATCCAATCGTTGAATCCTGTCATGCACCTCCAATGTAGGTCCACCCTGCCAATAAATTCACATGCAAACCACTAGTATTACTATCTAATGACAGTACAAAAAGAGTAGCAAGATAGTAGCAAACCATGTACCTTCGTAATGAACAGCTCATAGTGCCATCAATTGGATATAAAGGTTTGAAAAAAACATGCTCCTAATGTTGAACCAGTTAGACTTTTTGTGCAGTTCCACTAAAATCGAGCATCCCTGTTTGCATAGATATTGAAAGTGTGATTACTATAAAAGTGGCACTAGTTGAAGCATAGACTCACAAATATAAGCATTCCAATTTCTTAAGGTAGCAAGACTATTTCTAACCACCTGTTTGAAGGAATAAATAAAGCAACATCGGCTGATGTCAGGAAGGCATACATAGTTTTTTCTGAAAAACCGAGCCATTCCTGACCTTTCCTCTTCTTTTAAGCAAATTTTGTGCAGTTCTACTAAAATAAAATGCCATCACCGCCTTGAAAATTCAGTGACACTATACAAAAGGAAATGACTTAACATTACATCATGATGTCAAGTATGTAGTCGACAGGCATTAGAGACAAACATACATACCTCCTCCGATAACATAATGAACATTAATTTTAACAAAGGTGTGACTAGCTTTACCGGGATAATTTGAGTGAACTCTACACCCTCTGTTCCTTAATATAAGACGTTTTCGCGGTTCAATTTAAAGTACCCAAACGTCTAGTATTTGGAAAAACAGGTAGTAGTTTTCTTGAGCACATATCTGGGAAAGCTTGCCACACTTTATTTATGTTCATACGCTAATGCAACACCATTGGAATACTACAAATATACACTAATGCAACACCATTCGAATACTACAAATATACACTAATCCAGTGGCTAGTGCAACAGTAGAGTAGATAGTTTATTACAGGGTACAGTACAATGGTTTTACTGAACAGATTTCAATAAACTCTAGCACTGGAAGGTTTCTATAAGAATTAACAATACAAAATGTAAAGGTAACAAGTTTCAGCATTGGTATACTAGCTGTGCATGAGCATTAAACCAAATACAAAAGTCTGAAGGTAACTAGCATTATTAACTAATGACAGTATAAAAAATTGCAAACCATGTACCTCCAAGGTAAATATCATTTCGAACTCGGGGGGACCTTAAAAATTGCTATCCCAATCTTGATAATCGATCAAACATAAAAGCTTGATCGAACGAATCAAGAGAATAGCCGGAGGAGGAGGTGCCCACTATTGACCTTTCCTCTTGTCTTCATAATTGTCCGTGCAGTTTAACCAAAATAAAATGACATCAGCGCCTTGGCATTTTGGTGACACTGTACAAAAAAATTAACCTATCTCATGAAAGTGAGGTATGTAATCTATAAGCATTAATAGTGCAAAAATCTGAAGGTAGTAACAAGTTTCATCGTTGGTATACTGGCTGTGCAACAGCATTAGAATGCCTTAGCTGAAAAATCTTTAATACATCCACAATCAACAGCTAACCCTGAAATAATCCAGTGACATTAAATGGCATTGCTTAAATTTATCGGTGGCATTAGACTGAGAGCGGCATTAGTTAAATGTGGCATCACTTTAGCAGTAGCATTGCTTGACTTGACTGCTGGCATTATACTAACATAAAAAAAAGTGGCAATAAGATCATGGGAGGCCCATTCGGACAGTGGGTGCACCAGTACGATGTACCTCCATGAACGCAGAGTGGTGAGGGTTGGTTGCGTAGAGCAACAAATATCTAGGCAGCCTATGTGGATTATGTCCCATTTTTGTTCTCTTTAGCCACCTTTTTATTATGTGAGGACAACAAACCGATCGACCCAGTCATTCTCTATTGCATTGTCATGCCTTTCCACCCTGCTTCAACCAAGAGACACGAGACTCGTTCCTTAGCTACTGATTTTCCCCTTTTCAACCTAGATGCGGGTTCAATGCCTACTCTCTTGGACAGTACAGTCTCCCTTCCTTTCCTTATTCAACCCAGACATGGATTAGTCTGCATGAAGTAGGGTTTCCTTTAATAGTGCAAATTATGGTTTTCGTCTGCGTGGCCAGCAGAGCAGAGGATAGCAAATTGGGAATGCTGGAGTGGAAAAAGATCCACATGCAACGACGTGGCAGATGGGGGAATAAACAAGGGTATGGTTCAAAAAGAGGTAGCATACCTGAGGGTCGGCGGGAAGTGGCTTTGCTCGTGGTCGTCGTCCTCCACACACACTACGGCAGCGAGCTTGGGGACGGAGGCCATCCCGCGCGGGCGCTAGGTCTGAGAGGACGGCCTTGTCGTCAGTGCGTGACCTCACTCGCTGACGACGAGTGCGTCAACGCTGCATGTCCTTTTCTTCCCTGGCGGATCTGTGACCACCGGTGAGGAGGGAGAGAGGAGGCGTCATTTTTAGATCTGGAGAGAGGGTGGTAGTGTGAGAAGCAAGTGGGCAACCCTTGGCAAGAAAGCGCTGAAGCTCCAGCCTATATATCTTTTTTATACTACTAGTACTGGAGGTGGAGTAGTGGTAGAGTAGTTTATATTTTCTTTGCGTACAGTACCAGTTAGTCATGCTTCAAAATTGAAAGGCACGCCATTAAAAAAATAAAGGTCGATAACTAATGCGGCACCTCGGGCCAATGCGGCCAGATTGCATTTTGCACGAGAAATTACACACCATGTTTCGTTGAGATGTGGTCCCGTTCCAACATATCAGTGAGACGATGACGAGTAGTAGGAGTATTTCCGAATGGACATGTAGGGCGGGGCGCCTCTTCGTGAACCGTGGCAAACTGGCAACCGTCCACCAACTCTTCGCCTTTCCCTCTCAATTTGGAACTGCTGTCGCACGCTCTTCCTCTCCCTCCTCCATTTTCCTTTAGCCCTTCACCCTTTCTTCTGCCATTGTTCGATCGTCTTCTCCATGGAGGGAACAGGCCAGAAACAACCCCGTTATTCTTGCCCCGATCTGAAAGATGACATGGTGGAGGAACTCTTTGATCGGTGTGACGTCATCACCTTGGCTAGCATGGCAGGTTCGTTCAAGCCCATTCTCGACTCAACTAATGACATCATTACAAGGAACCCAAGAGTCAAGGAGCGGTTTGATCTCCCCTATCTTCTTCGCCGTGACCCTGATGACTGGCGCCGGCACGACGGAGGCCTCGCCCTGTGCAAGTTGATGCCGCTTGATAATGATATGTATGATGTTAAGATGCCATCGCTTGAGGGCAAGGCTTGGGCAGGCGCAAATGGAGATTGGGTTGTTTACATTAGGTCCAACTGCGAGTGGGAACTTGTGAATGTGTACATTCGTGACCGGGTTCCACTTCCAAAAATCTTAGCAGACTGCCCAGAGGTTGAGCACACCGGTATTGTACGCACGTTCGAATACGATCATGGTGACTGTCTTCTATGGAAGATAGCAATTTGTTGAGTTCCTAACTGCTCTTGGAATTACAACAACTATGAAGTTGTTGCTATCTTCGACAAGATTGTTGCCGTCCTTTGTGGTTTGACTCGATGGATATTGCTCAAAAATCAGTTTCTGTACATGGATGAGTATTGTGATGCAATTCAATACGAGGGTCTTGTGTTTGCTGCCACCACTCATGGCACTGTTTTTGCATGGGATCCTCGTAGTTTCGGTACGTTTGTCTTCCACCATAATTATAATTGTTTCATCCACATGCATGCGGGTTAGCAAGTTTCCCTTTACTAATTAACCTTCTTCTTGTGTTTCCAAGGTCCTGTGAACATCCCACCACCTATACTTGAAAATTTTTATAACCAAGGGGGAGATGACGATGGTGATGATCACGAGCATGAGGACGAGCAGCGCCCATATACTTTGTGGCGCCTGGCAACTAATTCTGATAGATCACCTCTTCTTGTCTGTATATAGCCCACTGATGATGTTACTGCTAAGGAAGCAGGTGTACTCTCCCATGGCACACTCTCCGGACCTATTCCAACACCCGTTGTATGGTATTCAGGATGGATACTAGTGTGCTAGCGCCAACTCCTTCTCCCTGGTACATAATTGATAGTCTTGGAGAAAACTCGCTCTTCCTTGGACAAAAACTATCCGATGATGGTGAAAGGCGATCCAACTTTTGTTGACACAACGTTACTAGTACCATTTATGAGAAGCAACTGTGTCTATACCTCGGACATTTGGTGGTTCCCTACCCTTGTACTGATATAGTAGGCCGCTTCAGCCTGGATGATCAGTCCTGCGTTGGTCTCCAGATCGACAATGGATGGCCCGTCCCAGAGAATCACTTGTGGTTCAAAGCAAGCGTTTCCAACGCCGAGGAATGGTTGAGTTGAAGTTCATTTCATTGCTTGTTATTTGTTGTGTGGTGAAAACTTTAGTATTTATAATGTATCCTCGTTGTCGATGTGGGTTAATGACCTGTTGTATGTAATAAAATGATATGCCTGTGATAAAGTTACTAAATTTATGAATGGCTTTCGAGTCGCTTCTCTGAGTGAGTGGTGCGACGAGGAAAAAAATATTTTCCGGATACATAATTGTACATGCATTGCAACAGGTTATCGGATGAGGCCAATCAACAATAGTAGTACACTATTTGTACTAGCTTCACATGCTTAGCGCGTCGGGTGTGTGTTTTTACTGTAGACATATGTTAATGTGTTTGTTGTACATAACCAGCACCTCGAATCCTTGATACTAGTACTATATAGTAGGAGTAAGTAGTAGGAGTAGTAGGATGGCATGGGCCAGAACAAGCATTCACGTCCAGGAGTACGGCACACGCCACCACAACGACATCCATCTGACACCATATTATTTCTTGGAGTCCGTGCTAGAGCAATCTCTTCAACCTCGTCGTTTCTCTAACTTCAGCCATCGCGCGGCAGGCGAGGTGGGGGTTTGCCGATAGTCAGTTTCCTTAATTGTGGTCCCACTTGTAAGGCCAACTCCAACGCACGACCCCAAATGGACCTCCGTTTTGCATGAACTCCAACGATGATTTTTACTAGAAAAGCAAGACCAAACAAAACAAGAACCACAAGAATACATTTTACTACTTCTGTAAGTTGGATTAGTGCCTTCTCGATGCATTCATTGTTGATCTGCGGAGGCTCGATCTTGCGTGCTTCTTTCTTCTTCGAGTGTAAATAAGTAGACGTTGCTTCCTCGCATCTAGTCTCATGTCTAGCCTCTATTCTAGTAGGAGTATTGTTAGGGATATAACTATTTGTGTAAGCCGCCCAGGAGGGGCCGGGTTACACAAAGAGGACTCACCAGAAAGAAGCCCGAAACCAAGCATGAAGATGGCAGTTCAATAAAGGGCCTAAGGCCCACAGGCGACTTAAGGCCCGTTGTAGTAAACCGCCACAATGGCATGACTTCTATCATAAGGTAGATTTAACTAGTCACCGAGCCGGACACTGTTTATAAGTCGGCCGGGACTCTGTAAGCCACAGGGCGTCAACCCGTGTATATAAGGGGACGACCTGTTGGCGGAGGGCAAGAAACAACTCATCGAGAGCCGGGCATAGCGTATCTCGCTCCCTGGTCATCGAAACATCAATACCAACCCAACTAGACATAGGCCTTACCTTCACTGTAAGGGGCCAAACTAGTATAAACCACTCGTGTCCCTTGTCCCAATTAACCCCTTCGAGCATCCTAGTTGCGATGGCTCCACAACTAAGTCCTTTCACGAGGACATCTGACGTGACAATTCCACGACAGTTGGCACCCACCGTGGGGCTAGCGCACGGTGGATTTGAGTTCATGAAGGGCAACTTCAAAGGGCTCAAGGGATACGTAGTGGGCCAGATGACAAAGAGTCGTCGTGGCAAGATCTACATCGACGACGAAGGCTAGGGCCCCGACGCCGACTCAATTGAGTATGGGTACCGGGTCCCCTTTGGCGGAATCCATGTCTTCATCGGCCAGATTGGTGAGCCGGGCCCTAATCCAGACAGCTGCACCGACCTCGTCGAGATGGCTCAGCGTGCGAGCAAGACCCGAATTCAACCTATCATGAAGCGTGCTTTCGTGGGCTGCATCCACGGAGAGGAACTTTCTGAAGGATCTGAAGATGGTGGTGAGACGGCCGTCCTCTCGGACGGTGATTCGTCCGCCGGTTCAACAGATTCGTTGTACCAAGTGCAAGACGGCATGCTCGGGGGCTGTTCCGATGGCACCAGTATTTCGGACCCCTGTGAGCCGCCAAGGTGTGCAGGAGTCATCATGGCTGGGACTCAGCCCGGCTCAAACTCTATAGCTGCTACAGCAATAATGTCCGGGGCAGGAGCACCCGGGGCAGGCGGCCCTGTGCGCCCGCCGGCTCAGGTGCTGATAGATCTCATGGACAAGCTTACGACCCTGTTAACCGCAACGGTTATTCCTGCGAATAAGGATGAGCATGATGCGGAGGTGGCGCGGGTGCATGAGGAAATAGTTCAGGCCAAGGAGGCCTTGGCAGCTGAGGACACTAGGTTAGCCGCAGAGCGGGCGGCTCTAGATGCCCGGGCGCAGCGGCTACAGTTAGAAGCTTACCAGCTCACGATGAGCTTAAATGCGTCCAATGAGGTGATGAGGAGGAGACATCAGAAAACCCAGTCCCGTTTACCTCTGAATTATGACCCTCGGGTTCTTTTCGCTACACCCGAAGCCGGTCCAAGTAACCCGCCAGATGCAAATCAGTTTATTACAGCCGGAACAGGAGGACCGACTCAGCCTCGGGAGATGGCGCCTCCTCATGGGAGTATGGCTCCGCCCCGTTACTTGCCAATACCGCCGGGTCAATTTTCCAACCCCATGGAGAACTTAATCACGGCATCAGCGTGCTTGGCGGCTCTTCCGACAGATGGTGACGACCCGATGGCAGTGGAGACCCGGAGGGTCAGAGAGCTTCTCCAGATGGCCCTGGCTCAGCAAGAGACCTATTCTTACAGCAGGGACAGAATTCATTCAACTCCCCCACCTTGGTTAGCGCCGCCTCGTCAAAACCGGAGCCCGAGTTACAGCAGGCACATGGAATCTGAAGCCTTGTCAAGCAACGCTCAGCTCCGTAACCAACCCGGTGGCTATAACCCGGTGCAAGACCGAGTACGCCAGGAGAACGAGTGGGCGGCTCAGCTAGCGGCTCAACAGGCGGGTCATCAGGATTTTCCAGAGTATCCGACGACTTCTGTTGAGACGGGAGTAGCCACTAGAACCGGTGGTGTTCCTTGTTTGGTACCGGCTTTGCGTAATGTGCGCCTACCCAAGGACTTCAAGGGACCTCGAAAGGTGCCGAATTACACGACCGACTTGCAGCCCGGAGCTTGGATCGAAAGTTATGAGATGGCCATGGAGTTATTGGAAGTCAGCGACACGGCGATGGCTAAGTACTTCACCATGATGTTAGATGGAACAGCCCGGTCCTGGTTAAAGGGTTTGCCACCCAATTCCATTAGTTCATGGGTAGAACTAAAAGCCCGTTTTATCCAGAACTTCAAAGACACTTGCAAGCAGTCTATGTCAATTATGGATTTGACAAATTGTGAATAGGAGGAGGGTGAATCTACGACTCATTGGGTACGCCGGGTCAAGGAGAAAATACATTCATCTGACAAGATGGATGCTGGTTCTGCAGTCCTTATGTTGGAGAAGAATTGCCATTTTGAGCCGCTGAGGCAGAAACTGGGGCGCCTTAAGCGTGATTGCAACGATATGGGTACGCTGATGGCGGCTTTAGTCAAATATGCCGACTCTGATAGTACCAAGGATCCCGCGTCTGATGAGGAAAAGACCGGGAAGGGAAAGAATAACGGCAATGGAAAGGGTCAGGAGCATAACCCGATGAATCAAGGAGGCAATAAGCGTAAGGCGGATGGTAACCCGGAGTTTGTGGCCAACGCCAATGCGCAAGGTAACAATCAGAGACGTAAGGGCAAGCCGCCTCGATTCGGTGGGTTAGGCCCATCTCTTGAGCAGCTACTCAATGAGCCCTGCCCAAGACACGACACCCGGGAGCGGCCCGCCACTCACCTGTGGAAAGATTGCGCGATCATGAAGGCGTTTAAGAATTCCAACGCCTTTGATTACAATCATGTACCTGGCGGCGGCTCAGGGGCTGGCAGTTTTCATGGCCCTGGTGGTGGTTCAAGTTCCGGCTTTCAGGGACATCAAGGCGGCTACAATCAACAGCAGTCTGGTCAAGGAGAGCAGCAGCAGCAGCAGTCGGGTTATCAAAGCAATCCGAAGCATTTGAATAGTGGGCAGTATCACGTGTTCACCACTAGCTTATGCAAACGCGACCAGAAGGTTCATAAGAGGGACGTGAATTCTGTTGAGCCGGCAGTCCCTCGTTACTTGAGGTGGTCAGAACAGCCCATTGTATGGAGCAGAGAAGATCACCCTCCACGGGTTGATAATCCGGGTCAGTTAGCCTTGGTGGTAGCACCTCAGGTTGGTGGATATAAATTCACTAAGGTACTCATGGACGGAGGTAGTAGCATCAATATCCTCCATTATGAGACCTTTCGACGCATGGGGTTGACTGATAAGAATTTGAGGACATCCAACACTGTTTTTCATGGAGTAGTTCCTCGTAAGTCGGCTTACCCAGTTGGCAAGATTGAACTGGAAGTGGCCTTTGGAGACGAATATGATTCCAGGGCGGAGAAATTGACGTTTGAAGTGGTCAAAATCAGGAGCCCATATCATGCTCTGTTTGGGCGACCGGCTTATGCTAAGTTCATGGCACGGTCGTGTTACGTTTATTTGCAGCTCAAGATGCTGGGTCACAAGGGCACCATCACTGTGCATGGAAGTCGAAAGGTAGCCTTGGAATGTGAAGAAGGCGACACGGCTTATGCTGAGTCTGCCTGTGCAGCGGAAGAGCTCAAATTTTATAAAGACAATGTTGACTCGGCAGACATGACCTCCCTAAAGAAGCCAACTACTGAGCATGACCCAGCGTTGAAGTTTAAATCGGCTACTGAGATGAAGCTTGTTGACTTTACCCCAGGCGATTCTTCTAAGCAATTCAGTATCAGTACCAATTTGGATCCTAAGTAGGAAAGCGCGCTCATCGAGTTCATCCATGAGAACCGGGACATCTTTGCATGGAAACCTTCTGACATGCCAGGTGTACCGAGGGAACTTGCTGAGCACATTCTCAATATTGATTCGAAGTATAAGCCGGTCAGGCAGTTTCTTCGCCGGTTTAACGAAGAGAGACGGAAAGCTATTGGAGAGGAAGTTGCTCGGCTCTTAGCGGCCGGGTTCATTGTTGAAGTTTTTTACCCGGAGTGGTTCGCTAACCCGGTGCTTGTGCTTAAAAAGAACGGCTCCTGGCAGATGTGTGTGGACTACATGGACTTAAACAAGGCTTGTCCGGCTGATCCCTTTGCTCTCCCCCGTATTGATCAAATCATTGATGCTACGGCGGGTTGTGAACGTTTGAGCTTCTTGGATGCTTACTCTGATTATCATCAGATCAAAATGGCAGTTAAGGACCAGGAGAAGACGGCTTTCATCACTCCATTTGGAGCCTTCTATTATGTATCTATGTCGTTTGGACTCAAGAGTGCTCAGGCAACTTATCAGCGATGTGTGAAGAACTGTCTACACGATCAAATCGGGCGTAATGTTCATGCTTATGTAGATGACATCATGGTGAAGTCCAGAGAGAAGGAAACCTTGATATCCAACTTGAAAGAGACCTTTGATAATCTGCGGGTTTATAAGATGATGCTTAACCCGACCAAGTGTGTGTTTGGTGTACCTACATGCAAGCTCTTGGGTTTTCTGGTATCAAACAGAGGCATTAAAGCTAATCCGGAGAAGATTAAGGCAATTACCTCTCTGGCTAAACCAGCGTGCATCAATGATGCTCAGCGACTGGCGGGTCGTGTTGCCGCTTTAAGCCGGTTCGTAAGCTGGTTAGGTGAGAAGGCCCTACCACTGTATCAGATGATGAAGAAAACTGACACTTTTGTCTGGAGTGATGCTGCAGATGCTGCCTTTGAAGACTTGAAGAGGCAATTGTCTGAACCACCGGTTCTTGTGGCTCCCATTGATAAAGAGCCGTTGCTGTTATACGTGGCTACTAATTCACGAGCCGTCAGTGTTGCCATCGTAGTGGAGCGTAAGGAAGCTGGCAAGGAGCATCCGGTTCAACGGCCGGTTTACTACATCAGTGAGGTGCTCATTGAGTCTAAACAAAGGTATCCACATTGATAGAAACTTGTTTACGGAGTGTTTATGGCCAACCAGAAGTTGAAGCAGTACTTTCAAAGTCATCCTATAACCGTGGTAAGTTCTGCCCCCTTGGGAGACATCATCCAGAATAGGAGGCTACAGGACGAGTCGCCAAGTGGGCTATCGAGCTTGGACCTCATGGTTTGAAATATATGCCACACACTGCAATTAAGTCTCAAGCCTTAGTGGACTTTATCAATGACTGGGCAGAGTTGTAGGCACCTGAGGAGAAGCCGGATAACACATATTGGACTATTCACGTTGATGGGTCCAGGCAGTTAGAAGGCTCAGGGACTGGAGTTGTTTTAACTTCCCCTCGAGGTGACAAATTTTGTTACGTGCTACGGCTTATGTTTCATTGTACTAACAATGCAGCTGAGTACGAGGCCTTACTCCATGGTCTCTGGATTGCGAAAGAGATGAATTTAAGCCGGGTAAGGTGCTTAGGCGACTCAGATCTCGTGGCGCAACAGGTATTAGGCAAGTGGGACTCCAAGGATCCTCTCATGGCGGCTTATCGTCGTGAAGTAGATGTTGTGGCTGGCATTTCAAGGGTTATCAAGTGGAGCACATTGATCGAAGGAAGAATGATGCGGCTGATGCTTTAAGCCGGCTGGGATCTCAACGTAAGCCGGTGCCACCTAACATCTTTCTCGATATTTTGCATAACCCTTCTGTCAAGGTGCCTACCGAGGAAGAACTAGCGGTGCCAGACCTGGAGGCACATCTGGTGGCAGCTCTTCATGTCATCCCGGATTGGACAGTGCCATATTTGGCCTATATGACCCGGGGAGAGTTACCTGAGGATGAGACGTTGGCGAGGCAAATTTTTAGGCAGTCCAAATCCATGACGATTGTTAATGGTGAGTTGCATCATTGTAGTGTAACGGGGGCGTTTCAACACAGTGTGTCGCCTGCGGAGGGACAAGAGATACTTCGCGAGATTCATGAAGGAGATTGTGGTCATCATGCCAGCTCAAAATCTCTTGTGGACAAGGCATTCCATCATGGTTTCTACTGGCTGACGGCTCATGCTGACACGGAGGATCTAGTCAGTAAATGTGACGGTTGTCAAAAGTTCTCACGACGAGCTCATGTGCCGGCCCAAGAATTAAGGATGATCCCAATCACTTGGCCGTTCGCAGTTTGGGGGCTTGACATGGTTGGGCCTTTCAAGAGGTCTAAGGATAAAAAGACACATCTCCTGTTGGCAGTGGATAAGTTTACAAAGTGGGTTGAGGCAGAGCCAGTCAGTAAGTGTGATGCAGCCACGGCGGTTCATTTCATGAAAAAGGTGATCTTTCGTTTTGGTTTCCCACACAGCATTATAACTGATAATGGCACTAATCTATCCAAGGGTGCCATGGAAGAGTTCTGTCAACGAGAACATATCCGACTTGATGTTTCGGCTATTGCTCATCCTCAATCCAATGGTCAAGCAGAAAGAGCTAATCAAGAGATCCTGAAGGGTATCAAGCCCCGGCTCTTTGTCCCCTTACAGCGGACTCTGGGTTGTTGGGTGGAGGAGTTACCTTCTGTGTTGTGGAGCATCAACACTACGCCTAACAGATCTACAGGCTACACACCTTTCTTTATGGTGTATGTGTAGGACCTTGAGAAGATGTGTCTAGAGGGGGGGTGATTAGACACTAAGTACCAAAGTTGGAGTTTTTAAGCTTTTTAAATCTTAAGTGGAGTTTAGGCACAAGTTTAACATTCACAACACATATCAAGCAAGCATGCAAAGAGTATATGAGCAGCGGAAAGTAAAGCATGCAACTTGCAAGAATGTAAGGGGAAGGGTTTGGAGGATTCAAATGCAATTGGAGACACGGATGTTTTTGGCGTGGTTCCGATAGGTGGTGCTATCGTACATCCACGTTGATGGAGACTTCAACCCACGAAGGGTAACAGTTGCGCGAGTCCACGGAGGGCTCCACCCACGAAGGGTCCACGAAGAAGCAACCTTGTCTATCCCACCATGGCCGTCGCCCACAAAGGACTTGCCTCACTAGGGTAGATCTTCACGAAGTAGGCGATCTCCTTGGCCTTACAAACTCCTTGGTTCAACTCCACAATCTTGTCGGAGGCTCCCAAGTGACACCTAGCCAATCTAGGAGACACCACTCTCCAAGAAGTAACAAATGGTGCATTGATGATGAACTCCTTGCTCTTGTGCTTAAAATGATAGTCTCCCCAACACTCAACTCTCTCTCATAGGATTTGGATCTGGTTGAAAGAAGATTTGAGTGGAAAGCAACTTGGGGAAGGCTAGAGATCAAGATTCATATGGTAGGAATGGAATATCTTGGCCTCAACACATGAGTAGGTAGTTCTCTCTCAGAAATAGTAAGTTGGAAGTGTAGGTTTGTTCTGATGGCTCTCTCCACGAATGAAGAGGAGGTGGAGGGGTATATATAGCCTCCACACAAAATCTAACCGTTACACACAATTTATCAACCTCGGTGGGACCGAATTGAGAAACTCGGTCGGACCGATTCAGCAAATCTAGTGACTGTTAGGATTTTCGGTGGGACCGAAATGCAACTCGGTAGGACCGATATGGTTAGGGTTAGGGCATAACATAATCTCGGTGAGACCGATTACACAAACTCGGTGAGACCGATTTTGGTAATTAGCTAACCAGAGAGTTGGTCAGGCGAACTCGGTTGGACCGATTACTCAAACTCGGTGGGACCGATTTTGATAATGAGTCAACCAGAAAGTTTGCATTGTAATCTCGGTAGTACCGATTGCTCAATCTTGGTGAGACCGATTTTGATAATGGACATACACAGAGAGATTACAATCCCATCTCGGTGAGACCGAGATCCCTATCGGTGAGACCGATTTGCCTAGGGTTTGTGGCAGTGGCTAAGACATCCAAACTTGGTGGCGCCGGATAGGAAGAATCAGTGGGGCCGAGTTTGATTCTGGTTTTAGGACATATGTGTGGAAGTGGGAAAGTAGTTGAGGGTATTTGGAGCATATCACTAAGCACTTGAAGCAAGAGGCTCATTAAGCAACACCTCATCCCTCCTTGATAGTATTGACTTTTCCTATAGACTCAATGTGATCTTGGATCACCAAAATGTAAAATGAAGAGTCTTGAGCTTGAAGCTTGAGCCAATCCTTTGTCCTTAGCATCTTGAAGGAGTTCCCACATCCTTTAGTCCATGCCACTCCATTGTTGAACTTATCTGAAACATACTACATAAAAGTGTTAGTCCAACAAGAGATATGTTGACATTAATTACCAAAACCACCTAGGGAGCACTTGTACTTTCAATCTCCCCCTTTTTGGTAAATTATGACAACATACATCAAAGCTTTAGATAAAGATATAAAGAATAGCAAGTAAAGCTTTGGAAAGACATGTAACAAGCATAGGCTCCCCCTACATGTATGCAATCATGTGAACATGAACTATAGAAGCATGTGATAGCATAACCATGATAGAGCAAGCAATGTGTTACATGTATCTTGGCCATATGCATCAGAGCAAAAAGTATTAAAGGAAATACCTTCATGCCCAAGAGTCCTTCTTGCAAACAGTGTGTACATCAGCAAGAATTCCTCATACACATGATTGTGATGCATATACTTACCTTGTAGTCTTGAGTTGGCTTAGGATGGAATGAACCTGCGTAAACAAGGTTAGATAACACAGATACATCTACTAGCCAGAGCAAACAGAAGAAACCACAAGAATACCAAGACTGGGATGACATGTAGAGAGTGAGTACTAAGTACTACATTGGATTAGACATGTCCCCAAGAGTAAAGATATGCAATGAATTTGAATGATTTCTTTCCCTTAGATGTCTTGCTCCCCCTGAATCTAGCATAGGATACTGGGAGAAGATAGGGAACAGAAAATTAGAGCTGAAAGATATAAATGAACAGAGCTAATGCAAACTAATGCAAATAAGCACATATGAACATGTCTTTCCCCTCAAGAAGACATGTGGCATCTCTCCTCTTGAACACCAAGCATCTGGGATCCTTGAGAAATACTCTCTACTAGTATTCTCTCCCCCTGAGAAGGTGATACTCTCTCTTTCTCTCTCTAAATGATAAGCTTTGATGTGATCTCTCTCCCCCTTTGATATCAATTTCCAAGAAGGGCTTGATAAAGATGTAATCTCTCTCTCCCCCTGGAATTTGTTGTGAATGGGTTTGATCCTTGAGTCACAACATAAAGCAATGATAAAAATGTGATGCTTGTAGAGGACAAGATTCATTGAGTGGAGCTGGATCAGAAGAAACACAGAATAAGTGGCAAACTATTTTTCCTGTTGTGAAATTGGTGGCACCGAGTTGTAGGCTTCGGTTGCACTGAAAGGATTCGGTTGGACCAAAAGCAACAAATCGGTGAAACCGAGTTCATCGCAGAGAAAACACTTGTCACCTCAGCTCACTAGACTAGTAAGATCTCACAAAGATTTGCAAGGAATTTACTGAAAGATGTGCAAGGAATTTGATGCAGAAAAGCAAACAGAAAGAAATCTAGATGAGGTTTTTTTGAAAGGGGAAACAAATATGCATGAGACGAATGCAAAAACATAGAATGGAACATAAGAGAACTTCATCTAGACATGGTCGGCGACAAATTCACCTATGTTAGAGTATATTGACTTAGGAGTCAAGTGAGATCACTTGATCATGGGTCATACTCATCTTTTAAGCTCAAAATGGGGTTGCCATTTTTCGTTTAAGCATCTTGATGTATTCACATCTTGTCGAGTTGCTTTAACTCATGACTTGGAGTAAAGCTTCTCTAAGATGGAATAACATACCTTGGTTGGTGGTGTTGTCCATGTAGTTGAACTTGTGTGGGTTGCTCAAGGTTGATGTAGCTCATCAAGAATTTGGAGCACCACTTGAAATTTGAGTCCATCTACCTACATGGGTTAGTTCGTGCAATGAAGAGCACTTGTGTATCCAACAATGACAATCATGAAGCTCAACATGGAATTTATCAAAGGATATGTTTGAATGGTTTTTGTGCTTCCTTGTCTTCAACCACCATAGTTTAGAGACTTGGTGATGTAGAGATTGCTCAAGATATGAGTAGATTACAACCTCATGGAATTTGATTCAACCAAGTACCTACATGGGTTAGATAACATGCAAGATACAAATATATCCAAGACATAAGATTTTCATCATAAGAGAAATATCAAGGATTAGTCATAAGCTCATGTCTTGCATGTATCTAATGGAGTTCTACTCCAAGTTTGAGGCATTAATGATGTTCAATTCTCCTCTTAACCTGGAAAACGCTTTCTCATCAAGAGGTTTAGTGAATATATCCACTAATTGCTTTTCGGTGCGAACATGCTTAAGATCAATGTCACCCTTAGCAACATGATCTCGAATGAAATGATGACGAACTTCAATATGCTTAGTTCGAGAATGTTGCACAGGATTATGACTAATTTTGATAGCATTTTCATTGTCACAAAGCAATGGAACATGTTTCACATGAATTCCATAATCTTTAAGAGTTTGGGTCATCCAAAGTAATTGAGCACAACATGAACCAGCGACAATGTATTCCACTTCGGCGGTAGATAAGGATACCGAGTTTTGTTTCTTGGAAGACCAAGACACAAGAGATCTACCAAGAAATTGACAAGTACCCGAAGTGGACTTTCTATAAACCTTGTCTCCGGCATAGTCCGAGTCGGAGTAGCCAACAAGATCGAAAGAGGCCCTCTTAGGATACCAAATGCCAAAATTTGGTGTATGGATTAAGTATCTCACTATCCTTTTCACGGCCTTAAGATGACATTCTTTAGGAGCAGCTTGATATCGTGCACACATTCACACACTTAGCATAATATCAGGACGTGAAGCACATAGATATAACAATGAACCAATCATAGAGCGATAAACCTTTTGATCAACCGATTCATCATCTTTGGTTAAGTCAAGATGTCCACTAGTAGGCATGGGTGTAGTCATACCTTTGCATTCTTGCATATTGAACTTCTTGAATAAGTCCTTGGTGTACTTTGTTTGAGAGACAAAAGTACCTTCCTTAGTTTGCTTGATTTGCAACCCAAGAAAGAATTTGAGTTCACTCATCATAGACATCTCAAACTTCTCCGACATTAACTTCCCAAAATTTTCACTAAAATGAGGGTTAGTTGAACCAAATATAATATCATCAACATAGATTTGGCACACAAATAGTTCACCATTAACCCTTTTAGTAAAAAGTGTTGAATCAATTTTCCCAATTTCAAAGCCTTTTTCAATGAGGAACTTGGTCAAGCATTTATACCATGCTCTAGGAGCTTGTTTAAGACCATAAAGAGCTTTGTGAAGTTTGTAAACATGATTGGGTTTCTTAGGATTGTATTAGCTTTTCCTATAGACTTGAAGCAAGAGGCTCATTAAGCAACACCTCATCCCTCCTTGATTGTATTAGCTTTTCCTATAGACTCAATGTGATCTTGGATCACTAAAATGTAAAATGAAGAGTCTTGAGCTTGAAGCTTGAGCCAATCCTTTGTCCTTAGCATCTTGAAGGACTTCCCACATCCTTTAGTCCATGCCACTCCATTGTTGAACTTATCTGAAACATAATAGATAAAAGTGTTAGTCCAACAAGAGATATGTTGACATTAATTACCAAAACCACCTAGGGAGCACTTGTGCTTTCAGTATGGTGCAGAGGCGGTCCTGCCAAGTGACATCTGGCACGATTCACCCCGCGTGGCGGCTTATGTTGAGGCTGACAACGAAAAGGCTCATCAGGATGCGCTTGACTTGTTGGATGAGGAGCGAGACTTGGCAATAGCCTGCTCAGCGATTTATCAACAAGACCTGCGCCGCTATCACAGCCGCCGGGTTAGGAGCAGAACCTTTCAGGAAGGCGATTTGGTGCTCCGGCTCATCCAGGATCAGTCTGACATGCACAAGCTATCCCCACCTTGGGAAGGTCCCTTTGTGGTCAACAAGAATTTGCACAACAGATCATACTACCTCATTGATGTTCGAGAGCACAAAGACTCACGTAAGTCAGAGGAGGAGACCCGCCGACCGTGGAATATTGCTCATCTCCGGCCTTATTATACTTGAGCCACCGGCTCTCAATATGTATATATTTTGACAATGTATATATTATATAAAGAAATAAAGCAGGACCTCTATCCTTTTTACCCTCAAAAGTTTATGTGTCTTCTTTATCAGGTGGTGGAAACAACCAATAGGGAGCGGATCACATTCGAATCCGACTTTCCCTTTGGTCTGGCTTATGATCATGTCTGAATCTAGGCATGGTCACTTGGGGGCTTCCTGTTCAAACATAGGTCATATTCGAACCAAAGAGAACATAGCTGCCGATACCCACTTGATCGGCGTATTGCCAAACCCACTTGGGGGCTTCTTGATCATATTTAAATCATAGCTTAATCCCTTTGGGTCTGACGTGGATCGTATTCGAATCAGCGTCATTAAACAACTCTTATGGTCACTTGGGGTTTCCGGTTCAAACATAGGTCATATTCGAACCAAAGAGAACATAGCTGGTGATACCCACTTGATCGGCATCGCCAAAGCCACTGGGGGCTATATGATCGTATCCGAATCTTAGCTTAACCCCTTTGGAACGGTTTACTGATCGTATTTGAATCAGAAGCCTGTAAATGTTGTTTATTATCCATCATAAGCATAATTATTTTGGCTATCTTGAGACCTTGAAAGCATTATGAGATGGTTTTTGATTCTTCCGGTTTAATATTGATCACCCCAGGTTGTTAAGTGCCAGGTGAACATCATATAAGCAGGGAAGATTATCAAAGGGATCGCAGGTATGCTATTATGATTATGTTTAACAAATATAGTCATAAACCGGCCTGTATATGATGTCTTTGGTTCGTGTTCCGGGTTGTCAATACTTTATGTGACCCCCGACGCGATAAACCGCCAAGGAAATTTTGCTTGTTTTATGTGCAGGATAAGGCAAGCAAATTTAAAACGTCAAGGAAATAAACGGTCAACATAAGCCAGAAATATATAGTGATGACGGCTTACGAAAGTGTTAAGCGCTAGGAACATGCGCGAAGGCATGACAAACTTTGAGAAGTTTTTTCTACCCCATTACAAGACTCCCCCAGTCTGAATAAATGAAGCATTGTTTTTTGCAAAACGCCTGGCGATTCACTCCTTCGACGGGCTTGAAGATTCTGGGTTATCCTTCTCCGCCTCTCCGTCGGTTGCTTTGTCCTGGAAGGTTGACGAGGCCCAGTCAATGCCACTCAAGGCTTCAAACTCAGCTTCATCATCTATTAAACCGGCTGGGTCCACTTCAGGGGCAAAAGTATGCTTACGCATTGGAGGGATCATGCTAACCTGATCATATGGAGTGTTTGGAATTCTCCGGTTCTCACTATCATAGCCCGGAGAATATTTGGTGAGGTCAGTATCGTTCCCAATAAGGGTAGCCACGGGACGTATGATTTTGACGCAGGCAGTGAAATCATGATCATCAAATACGGTACCATCCTCCTTCAGACTCGGGTATCCAAAAGCAAGGTCGGCCGGGTCTAGTTCTGGAATCCATGCCTTTGCGCGGCTCAATGCGGCTACGGCCCCGACTCTTGAAGATGCCCGCCTTAAATCCTGGATCCGCTGAGGTAGCACAGCGAGACACTTCAGCACGTCTTGCAGAAGGTGGGTAGTGGTATTTGATAAGGCTACAACAGCCAAAGCACGTTGTGACCCGGTGTAGAGTTGCTCCACCAGGGTGTAAACCGCCTTAAGTTTGACCAGCATGTTCTGCTTGAGGTTGGTGCTCCTGGGGCCTGTGTGTTCACAAACATAAAAGTGAGCCAGAGATAATGATTACGGCAATAATCAAAGGAAGGATTGCAATGTTTGGGGTTATGAACAGTAACTTACCGAAGATGGCTGAGACCATTTGAGATATATGACGTTTTAAGTCGGACAGCTCGGTTGTTGCTTCTGCAAGTGATGCCTCTGCGGTCTCAGCCCGGGTCACCAGTGAAGCCTTCTCATCAGCCCAGATTTTCTTCTCTGACTCAAAATTCTTCTTCAACTTCTCTTGTTCAGAGACGCTGAATTCAAATTTGGAGTTGGCTTTTTGAGTTTCAAGTTCTTGAGCTGTCAGACGGCTCTCCAGGTCAGCAATCTCCGACTCAAATTGACTTATGGTGACCTACATTGATACCGGGTTATGGTAAGAATCATGGTAAGATAACATTAAGTCCCAAGTACTTTGCAAGCAAAGGTTCTTGACACTTGGGGGCTAATGTATGCTGAAGAATTTTTAACCTACCATGCCAGGTCATGCACACTAAGTCTCAAGCACTTTATAGTAAAGATACTTGACACTTGGGGGCTAATGTGTATCGCAAATTCAAACTATCATGCTATAACCGGGTTAAATATATTCTTTTTAAACCGGACAAACCAACAGTAAAGCAGATTTCTAAGTCTACAGCATATTTATTGATAAGCAATAAGACTTGGGGGCTGGTACAGTAAGTAAGATTCAGGAAAATAGCATAAGTTATACCTCAGATTTTTGCTGTATTTGTTTCACCATGTCAATTTCCAGGTCACGACTATTATGCACTTGATTCAGATAGCCCGAGACTATATCACCAATGCTTAAGTGAGTATAATCAGTAATGTCCTGCTTGGCCTTTCGGCGTTCGACAAGTTCTTCCTGGGCGGTACATTTGGCAAGGATAGTAGGCCGCCTCGGTTCAACAAACTGACTTTTCAAAAATTCAACTTCTGGGTCAGTCGTCTTGACCGGGCTAGGAGCTTCCGGGTTATCGGAGCTGCTGAGAGTATCTTCAGCAGGCGGGTCAGACGTTGGCACCGGAATATCAGAAGCTGGTTCAGGCGGCGGCTGATGGGTGGAGCTGTCAGGAGCAGACATATCAAGCGCCGGTTCAGTCACAATCGGGTCGTGGGACGGCTTATTCTTCTTTGCCCTCTTGCTGGGCTTCACTTGCATGCTGTCAACAAAGGTAGAAGGATGAATACTAAAGCACGAGTAAGGTAAAGCCTAAAGTAACTAAAGTTACAATACCCGGGAGCAGTTTTGAAAGCCGGCATGTTTGATTGCATAGACTCGCTGGAGGAAGGAGAGGTATCCTGATAATTGGAGTCGGATGAATTGAGAGGCTGGCGAATTAAACCTGCCAAAGGTAAAACAGAACGTAAATCGGAGATAACCTCAGTCCGACGCTTCCTAGTTACGTCAGGTAAGCCAGAGGAGAGTTCTGCATCCTTGTTGGTCCGGGTCTGCCTCCGATTTTCAAGCTATTGTTGCTTCAAAAGAAATTGAGGATCTTGATAAGCTAGAGGATGTGAAAATCAACAAGTGCACTAATCTCATCTCTAGCCTCTGTGCTAGCTAAAAGTGATAGAACATCTACTAAATTGCGCTCTATCAATATATGGATGTACTCTTCTTCCCAATACAAAAACTTGCATCCATTTTACTCCCTCCGTTGCACAATACATGCCTTCTATTTGTCAAAATATATATGTATCTAGACATGTTTTAGTATATAGGTACATCCATTCTTGGACAAATGGAAGTCAAGTATTTTGGAATGGAGGGAGTACACAATAAATTTTTTAAGTTAGCACAACTAGTCTAATCCGAGAGCACAACCGAAGATTTGGTCGGGTTCTTCCTCCTTTTGCCGACACGTGGGACATCCAGCATCTAGGTCATGTCATGAAAGAAAATAGAGTGGTAGTTGAAGCCACGCGATGTGCATCTTGGTTTAAACTGTAAATAGAATCTTACTACTCTTGAGTAACTCCAAAAGCGGCCACCGAAGATCTTTATTGGATTTGTTTTTCATCACCAGCACGTCGAGCTGAAAGATGTGCAGGTTCAGTGGGCCCGCTTGCATTTTCACTGACATGTGGGACCGCATGTGAGAAAGCAGACGATGGGCTCCGCGTGTCCGCTGGCTGTCTGAGAAGAGAGATAGAGGAGGGCTGAGCACGGACTGCAGGAAATTTGTTCTACGTACCTCAATATAGGCTCGATATAGTGGGGTGGCATGGGCCATAACTAGCATTCACGTCTAGCAGTATGGCACACGCCACCCACACAAGTCCCATCCGACAACAATTTTCTTGGAGTCCATGCTACAACCATCTCTTCTCCCTCCTATTTTCTCAGCCATCGCGTGGTGGGTGGGGTGGGGGTTTGGCGATAGTCGGTTTGCTCAACTGCGGTCCCACTTGTAAGTGAAAATGCAACACCGCACGCATTCCCGCTTGAGCGGCGTGCCGGACCAACCGTGTGGGTGTGCGACGCAAACACGACAGGCTTTTCCTTTTGAACTCGTAACTTGTAAAATTTGGTTCTGCTCCATGGCGCGACCGATAGATAGAAAATAACGATTTTGCCTAGAGTAATGAGAAGTTTGGTTCTGGCGCCGTTCGGAGTACGTACGAAAATTATGAAGTTGATGCGAAAGGTAAGATAATTACTGTAGTTTCATATACTACTACATGGATTTGACGGAAAGATAAAAATACATACGGATCCATCAACGACATCCTCACGCCCTAGTGCGCCGGGTCACCAACCGACATGTGAGGAGCAGCGGCGCTGGCGGCGAGCTCAACGTGCTTCTGAACAGTGCCGTCCAAAGTTGCCCTGCGGTCCAAGAAGGCCAGCATCCTATCGTCCTCCTCTTGCATGTAGTAGTCCTTGTGGACGCGTAGACATGGGTGATTATGTCGATGGTGTCTTGCTGCGCCAGGCGCTATGCGGCGAGCGCGACCTCGAGGTGGACATTCTCCGGCGCGATGGCGGGCAGTCGCAGGGCCAATAGTGCGTCGAAGAGGTTGTCAGCATAGTGGCCATTGAGGGTGGCGGGCATCGCAGAGCCTGGGCGTGTCGGCTGGAGGCTTACGTCAGAGTCGCCCGCGAGCTTCTTGACGACGGTGAACTTGTCGAGGAAACCGACGAGGACCTCATCGAACAAGGAGACGAAGCTATCGTCCAAGCGGCCCCTCCCCCTGGTGGCGTCAAGCAATACTACCTGGAGACGTTCCTCGGTGCCGGGCCGCAGGCCGGCGTCGTGGACCATCTAGCACAGCCGGCTGATGCTCGCGCTCATCGCCTCCATGGGTCTAGCTTATCTTCTAGTCAACTGATCTTGCGATTCGAGTGGTCACTCTTGCCCTTGGTTAGCGTGCGTAGGTGCGTAGGATTTCGTACTACTCCTCGGCCCTCTACTGCACCTGCCTTTGGCTGTATGATAGGTGGGCCAGCCACCCCCTGGGCCCACGTGTCATTCACCCAAAGGCAGTTGCCGTAAATCAATGAAGCTGCGTCCCCCTCCGTGCCGGTGCAGTATAGTCATCTCTCCGGACCTCTAGTTGGGGCCAAACGAGAGAAGTTTGATGTTTACTGGTTTATTGGTCCCCTTTGCATTTTGCGCCAAGTTTTGACCTTTGCTTTAACTAATAAAATGTTAATGCATGTAAACAAAAATGTTGTGTAAGTCACCTTACGAAAACCAAATAATCCCAAAACACTTAGGCACGATGCATTAACTCCCTCCTTGTTTCTTATTTCGTGACATATCAACCTATGAGAGATGTGGGCCGTGCATGCTTTCAATGACTTGAGACTACCAAACATGACATGCAGTGTTTAGTTCATTGCATGTAATCCTATTATACTCTAGTTAGCAAAAAAACATTAAGTTCTCTCGCCGATAGGAATAAAACACCATGTATTTATTTACAGAGGGAGTAGTACATTTTTTGTGACATGCATTACTAGATATTGCTTGTCAAATACTAAAATCTAGATGGACGTGGTAGTACTCCTAAATCCAGACGGTGGTGCTACTAGTACTGTTCGACATAATTTCCCGTGCGTAGATGCCCGTGCATTGCACGGAACACCAAGATTGGGGGTGGACGGCTCCAGCAGCGGCCATCGCACCAGATTTTTCCACAACCTTCTAGATGTGGCGGGGAGGAGATAAGGCTGATTGTGAGAGACAAGGAGTTGTTTGTAAATAGGGAACAAGTGCGGGCATCTTTTTGCAAAAATGGAGAAGCTTGGTTTGTATGCGTCAGATCTAGATCCGACGGCTATTGGTGAAAGATGGGAGGCACAACATCATCACCAACTCAGACGTGTTTGATTCGCAGGATTTTGAAAACGCAGGAATAGGACATGACAATATTACAAGTTTCAAAGTGATATTACAAACGTTAGGAGTAATGCTGCACATACGAAGAGGGAATTACTAGGAAGTTTATGTAAGAATTTTTGTTACTTTAGGTGGATGCAGCATTATCGTACAAACTAAAATCCACCGCCCTGACAAGTCACTAATGGGCAAATAAGTTTTCGAGTCTCTGGCCAGTTGATGTTTCAAAAACAAATCCAGCTTCTGCGGAGACTTTGTCATTTAGGCTTAGACGCTTGCGGTGATCAGCACGCCATTCATTGTTGTGCCAGAGAACGCCAAACCTCATTACCTTGAGCACACTTGCCTCCAGAACAAAGAACCTGGCCAATTTAATCTCAGATGTGCTGCCTCGGTAGTCGATCAAATCAATTTCTGTACGATGGAGATCAAGGCATTCGACGAGATTGTTATAGTGCAACACATTTTTCACTTTTGGGTCTTTTTTTATCTGCAAAAGAACAGAACATATTAGAGCAGCTGGCTGCATAAGATTGCCGTGTCATCAAGAGGTACCAATATCATTCGCTCATACGATAGGGTTGGCTGGCTAGTGATATTTTTTCACTCTCTCTCTCTCTCTCTCTCTCTCTCTCTCTTTCTGTTTCCTCTCTTTTAACTAGGAGCACGTGAAGAGCTTGGGCATTTGTTGCCTTCCACTATGTGGCCGATGCCATATTTCGCAAAAGTATGCCACATAATACGCATCGATGTCAAATCAAAATATTTTGGCACCGCTCTCGCGATGTGAGAGAGTTGGCACCATTGTGCACACAGACCCACATGTATAAACAAATCAATCAAACCAACTACACCAGCCTCTCACTCTCCCAAACAAGTGTTTTTTATTGCCTCAGTCCTCTCTCTCTCCCACACAGTGTTTTTTCATTGCGTGAGTTAATTTGGCACCGGAGCAAGGTAGGTGAGCAATGGAGGGGCATCGACGCCAAATGCATCACAAGTGAATTTGGCACATGTTTTGGCCTACATAGCCCACTTTTGTACTCCCTCCGTCCCAAAATTCTTGTCTTAAATTTGTCAAAATACGGATGTATCTAGTTACATTTTAGTGTTAGATACATCCATATCTAAACAAATGTAAGACAATAATTTTGGGGCGGAGGGAATACTACCTCGTATTTAGTATAAAATTTTGACCATAGATTTACCTAAGAAAATGCCAATGCATGTCACTAAACATTACACCATTTGAAATTATGTTCAAATACGAATCCAACGATATAGTTCTTAGTGACATGCATTATCATTTTGTCAGTTAAATCTATGGTCAAATTTTGATACTACAAAATTGGAAGAGTAAACCAGGACGGAGGTAGTACTTGCTCTTAGGGTAACCATAGAGCTACTGGAGTAGTCTAAGTTACTTTCCACTATGACTAGCCTAGGCTACTATAGTAGTACATCATAAAAACGATGCAGGTGATCACGTGAGAAAAAATACTAAAAACATTTCTTTCGGTGCAGTGCGTAGATGCAATTATGAACACTACACTTGTCATCGTAATTTGGGAAAATTATGAAAAAATTGAGCTACGTTGTGATTACACTTTACTTATAGGAAAGAAGTTTCACCTCGATGAGTAGCTTCTCTGTGCAAGGAAAGCATGTAAGGAATCCAACAACTTGATCCAGATTGGGGCCGATAGATTTTGGTGCTAATATCTTCACTGTGCGCATGGACTGGGTCAAGCTTGTGGGAATCATTTTCTGGAAGACGGTCGTAAATACATCAAGAAGAAATTTAAACATGTGAATTTCAAGAAGACGGAGAAGAAGATGAGTGCTGTACCTGAACGATTACGGATCCAATAAATAGTTCGGAGAATTTGGCAGACGAGTACACCAACGCTGTCAATTTCGGCGCATCAATGACCCTGATTTTTGTTGGACCTTCTAGATCCGATACAAGCAATCTCTCAAGGAAAGGCGCATTCTCAATGACCATAACGTGGAACAGCTAGAGTGATCTCTTCCCAATTGATGTCTTGTTGCGGGGCCAGCAAGACACATAAATCCATTGGAGATTTGTCGAGGCGATGTGGAGGCTAATGAACCCGTGGATCTGCTCAAGACGAAGGTACTCGAGCGCAGTACAGCTGCGGAGCAGGTGCTCCATAGCCTTCTTCGAGATGACAATGTCGAAGAGGTCGAGCTGCTTGAGTTGAGGGAGAAGAAGGGCGGGCGTGACATTAATCTGGGGAAGATAGCAGGAGCTAAAGCTGGCGCGGCGCAGCGTTGGCGTGAGGCGGAGCGCGGACATCGGTAGAGAGAGACATCGTCCAGCTTCAAAGCTGAGCTCCTCGAGCTCATCTAGGGCAAGGGATAAGAACCATTCGTCGAACTTGTGTTGGACCTTGCAGTTGGTACTGAACATGCGGATGTCAAGGCGTCTGGCTGGCCCAGGGTGCGATGAAAGGATCTTGGAGACTGCGGCCATGCGTTTGCAATCCCCATCGCAGAGGTAGCTGTCGACGGTGAGGTTTGAGGGGGATGCAGCGCCAGAGGGGGCGCCACTGCCGGGAGAGCAGGGCGGTCTGCACAGCAGATTTGGTGGGGAGGAGGCCGATGATGACGAGCAACATGTCGTCGGGGAGGCTGCTGATGAAGTCCAGGCTCGCCGGCTGCGGTTTTGGCTCGAGCCGCCTCCGCTTGTTGGCTGCCTCGCCGTCCATCTCAACAGGCAGCGACACCGGTGTACACGTGTGCTGGTGTGTGTTGTGTGCTGGGTGTGTGCGAGTGCGTCCTTCTGTGCATGCCGCCACGCAGTGGTGAATTGTGCGCGAGTGCGTCCTTCGCGCGCAAGAAGTTTGTCCTCAATGCGCCCTCAATTTACTAGCGTGCGGGGTGCTACCCCGAGTGGTTTCAACTTTTTTTACTTCACCGCGTGTCAGATGGGCCTCTAGTTTACTTATTTTCACCCGCTGCCACATGGGCCAGCACACGAAGATAGAGAACACGAGCTGACAAGGCAGCATGTGGATTGGTTGACCGGTCAACTAAACAATATACAGAGCTATATGCTAACACAGTGAGCGTATAATTCGTCAGTATAGAGAGTTCGAGTGAGAGGGGGGCCTATGAGAGATAGCAGAGAGAGAGAAAGAGCTACTCCCTCCGTTCGATAATGTAGTTCCAACATTATTTAAGTCAAACTTTTGAAACTTTGACCAAGTGTATAAAGAAATTACTTATCTCTACAATACCAAAGATAAATGATAGTATGAAGTAACTACATGTTGTGATGAATCTAATGATCATTCCAGATGTAAATGTTTTTCTCCACATATACTTGGTCAAACTTTTCCGAGGTTTGACTTTTCAAAACATCCATATGCTTATGGACGTGACAGAGTCCCTAACTAGAGAGAGAGAGAGAGAGAGAGAGAGAGAGAGAGAGAGAGAGAGAGAAGTGTGTGTGCGTTTGTGAAAGAGACATGGACAACACACGATAAAAGTAGAGAAAAAGCGTGCGTGTCTTATGCAAACATATCACACATGCATCTTCGACAATGGAGGCAAGGTTAGGAGATAGTGTGTGGTTGTTTGGAACCGAGAGAGCAAGACCCCTAGCATGTGGCCAAGAGGGGTCTGACAAACAAGGGAGAGAGGTCGAGAGAGACGTACGGAAAAAATGCAGACATGGGGAGGAGAGAGTGTATGTTTGTCATAGAGAGATCCCCTAGAGATCGTGATGGGACTACATGGGTGGGAGATTGAGTGACAAGGTGTGTGCGCGATAGAAGATGCCCCGAGAGATATCAAGATAGACGTATGGATGGAAGGAGACAATACGTGTGTTCCTGATGGCTAGTAAGAGATAATCATACTTAGGAGGGGGGGAGTGCTTGCGCCTATGATAGAGTGAGGGATTATGGTACTTAGGGGGTTGTGTGTCACATGGAGAGAGAACAAGGGCGGAGAGTGTTGGATGGGTCTATATGTATAGCGCGAGCGAGACATGTGTATGTGTGAACCAGGGAGATATAACGCCAGTTTGGCTTGCGTCCTGAGCATCTTTTGCCTGGCCTGGGGTTGTGGCTAGATTTCATGCATGCTTGTTTGGTTGCTACCCTGTGAAAAAGAAAGCCCGTCTGGCCTGGGTTCCCTTGGACTTTAATTAGCCTGGCTGAACTCCAGACACTGCAAGTCGCCTGGCCCAGGCGACCATTTCGAACGCCTGGCCGTGCCTGGTCATGCAGCCACGAGGCTAACAGCAACATGGATGTATATTAGCATTAAATAATTGATGCATGGATTAATTGATGGGACGTTTATGCTTTGCCTGGCCCAGGCATGAACCAAACGCTTCAGCACCACACAAGCCTGGCCAGGCAGAAATATTTTACATCTCACGTCCGCACCAGGCAGTACCGGCCATCAAGGCATGAGGGTCAGGTCACGAACCAAACTGACCAATAAAGTTTGAGAGAGATTGAGGAGCCCCGATAAGGCTGGGTGGTGCGTCAGATAGCTGAGAGGGGGAAAGAGAATTCCATCCGCTCGATAATGCAGTGCATGTAAATTTTTTAGAAGTCAAACTTTGGAAACTTTGATCAGGTTTACGCAAATGTTATTTATCTACAATACCAAAGATACATCATACAAAACTACATCTCATGGTGAATCTAATGGTATATGTTTGCCGTACTAGATGTAATTCTTTTTCTCCATGTACATGGTCAAACTTTGTGATGTTTGACTTTTCAGTAAACTATATGCTATGGACCGAGGAGAGTGCCTCAGTCGAGACAGATCAAGTGCGTGTGAAGGAGAATGAGTAAGTGTGCAAAAAGAGTATGTGTGTGAAAGAGAAAGTGACAACAAACGATAAATTAGAGAGAGAGTGTGTTTTTTTGTTTCTTATGCAAACATATCACGCATGCATCTCCGAGATGGAAAAGCGAGGTGAGGAGATACACGAAGATAGCCAGTGTGTGATTGTTTGCAACGGAGAGAGACACCCCTGCAGCACATGTCCAATAGAGGTCTAGCCAACAAGGAAAAAAGGTCGAGAGGGACACATGGATGGCATGGACGCATGGGGAGGGAGAGAGGGTGTGTTTGTGATAGAGAGATCCCCTCGAGATCGTGAGGGGACTATATGGGTGAGAGATAGAGGGAGTGCGTGCATGATAGAAAGATGCCCCGAGAGAAATCGAGATAGACCATGCACATGTTTGTGATGGAGACTAAGATTAGCAAGTCATATACATATAGGGGGGACTGCGTGTGCCTACAATTGAGTGAGAGACCATCATACTTGGCTAGCTGGGCATGAGATTGTGTGTGTGTGCATGTGAGATGGAAAGAGAACGAGGGAGAGAGATAGTGTTTTTTTTGCTGTTTTGTCCTGTCGTATCCCTAGCTCTTACACCATACTCCCTCCGTCCAGATTACATGTTGCCGAAATGGATAAAAAAGGATGTATCTAGAACTGAAATACGCCTAGACCCATCCATCTTTTTTGGGATGGAGGGAATACATGTCAATATGTCATGCCTTTCTATTCTTCAGTGCCTATTCCATCTCTTTGCTGTCGCATGTTTTATAATTAAAGCACCATTCTTCTATACAAGGCATGCAAGGGGAAGACGACTATGTTAGAATCTGAAGGGTTACAAACAAGGCCTTTGCAAAAGATCCAAATGCCAGGAGATAATAAACCAACTCTAGTTTTTATAGATACTGCTCCAGCACAGAGAAACCCAACTCCTACTGATAATAAGCATATTCCAGTGGCCAAAGAACTAGTCCGCTCCAGTCGAGCAAAAATATGTCAACTCAATTCTAAGAAGCGTGTGCGTATCCTTGCATCATGAAATTTTATAGCATGCTGATCATATTTTCTACATGTTTCTTACCCATTTCTCTTTTAGAAAATAAGCTTAACACATAGAAGAATTTCTGCAATGGTATCGTTTATGAGGAAAGATTCTTGCAGGAATTCTCTGTGCTCCAATGTAGATGTAAGTACCTGTTGTATATCACTATAGTTTGACATCAGCATGTATTTTGTTAATCGGCGTGAATCCAACCTTTATCTGATCTAAATTTAGTTGTAGCAAAGTGTATGATTAAAGGCCACAATGTTGATTTTTGTAAGGAAAACTTCCTGGTAGTTTTGCATCCTGAGCTGCATGAGTGTACTACCTCATATCAGTGGGTTTGAATACTTTGGTTTTGTAGTGGGTTTTTCAGTGTTTTTTTACTGTGTTGTCCTGTCGTATCCCTAGCTCTTACATCATACTCCCTCCGTCTGGATTAAATGTCACAGAAATGGATAAAACTGGATGTATCTAGAACTGAAATACACCTAGACCCATCCATTTATTTCTGGATGGAGGGAATACATGTCAATATGTCATGCCTTTCTATTCTTCAGTACCTATTCCATCTCTGTTGTAGCATGTTTTATAACTGAATCACCATTCTTCTATATAAGGCATGCAAGGGGAAGACGGCTATGTTAGAATCCGAAGGGTTACAAACCAGCTCTTTGCAAAAAATCCAAACGACAGGAGATAATAAACCAACTCCATTTTTCATAGATACTGCTCCAGCACAGAGAAACCCAACTCCCCCTGATAATAAGCAGATTCCAGTGGCCAAAGAACTAGTCCTCTCCAGTCCAGCACAAGAATGTCAACTCCATTCTATGAAGCGTGTGCGTATCCTCGCATCATGAAATTTTATAGCATTCTGATCATATTTTCTACATGTTTCTTACCCATCTCTCTTTTAGAAAATAAGGTTAAATGATAGAAGACTTCCTCCATTGGGATCGTATTCGAGGAAAATATCTTGCGGGAATTCTCTGTGCTCCAATGCTGATGTAAGTACCTGTTGTATATCACTATATTTTTACATCAACATGTATTTTGTTAATCGGCGTGAATCTAACCTTTATCTGATCTAAAATTAGTTGTAGCAAAATGTTAAAGGCGCCAATGTTGATTGTTGTAAGGAAAACTGCCTGGTAGTTTTGCATAATGAGCTGCATGAATGTACTATCTCATATCACGCACATTACTGAATTGTAGTGCTTCTCTAGTTGCCCATTCATTCATTGTGTCAATGTTGCTTTCGTACTACCTTACCTGGCTGATGATAGTTGTGCCATATTGTGTTAATTTGGTGTAGGCTAGTTGCCCAAATGTTCATTGTGTCAATGTTGCTTTCCTATTATCTGACTTGGCCAATGATAGCAATGCTAGTGTGTTAATTTTGTGCATGCTGCTGAAGATAAGAAGACAAATTCTGAAAACAGCAAGGCAACCCCATTGTTTCTTTCCAGTAAATCTAGGCCTGGTAATATCGCAATAACTCATGATTATTTTGTTTGGTTCCCGTCCTAATTTATGTTATGATGCAGTGGTCGAGACACTCTCCACTATCAATAATACAAGCCTGCCAAAATCTCCATCTGAATCTGTTCAGTATCCTCTGTCTCGAATGCAATGGAATAAATGTATGTTTGTGAACCAATTAATGGCTGAACCAATGATGGAAATTGTGGATGAATCAGAGGTGCAGAGTCGTGCGACACAACAACTGATCAATGTTTTCAGAGACAGTGTAGCAAAGCAGCAAGAACTTGCCCACATGCTTATGGGCATCATCTGTGCTGAGGTTGCAGATTGTGACGTTGTAGATGGTTAGGTTCTGCTCATTTATTTGCACTGGCATCAATCTTTGATTGCCAAGTGGATGTAATTTCCTGTAATATATGCTGGATGTGCAACGTTATTCCTTGTATGCCATACCTTTGCTTGATCGGTTTTGGTCCTGTGCATAATTGCTCATCATAATGGGCTCAAATTATCTAATTTGGCCTAAAGACATGTACGAACTTTAGTGGACCCATTAAGTTAATGGGCCGTTACTAGGCCGAAAGTTAATGGTCGGCCCTCTTACCTCCCGGATCGTTAATAGGCCGACATCGAAGCGGGCAATAGGTGGCCCCAATTTATTTCACGGGCCGTTAGCAGGCCGTTACTAAGTTTGGGCTACATATGGCCCAACTATACTGTAGGACTTTAGCAGGCTGAAAGAGACAGCAGGCTTGTACTGGACCATGAAGAGCATGGGCCGCTAAGAGGCTGAAAGTAGGGTCGTATTGTAAATGGCCCAACTGTGTTGTGGGCCTTTAGCAGGCCGAAAGAGAAACAGGGCTGATATTGGACCATGAAGGGCATGGGCCGTTAAAAGGCCAAAACTAAGGTCCGACTATAAATGGCCCAACTCATTTATGGTCCGTTAACAGGCTGAAAAGCACACAGGGCCGGGAATTGGCCCAACATTTAAATGGGTCGCTAAAAGGCCAAAACTCAGGTCCGACTACAAATGGCCCAACTGATTTATGGGCCGTCAACAGGTTGAAAGTGACACCGGGCCAGAATTGGCCCAACACTTAAATGGGCCGCTAAAAGGCTGAAACTTAGGTCCGACTACAAATGGCCCATCAGATTTATGGGCCGTCAACAGACTGAAAGACACACCGGGCCGGAAATTAGCCCAACATTTAAATGGGTCGCTAAAAGGCCGAAAGATGTACATCTTGAAAATTGGCCCATCCATTAAATGGGCCATTAACAGGCCGAAATCTCATCAGGCCGATATTGAGCCCAAATATGTAGTGGGCTGTTAACGGGCTCGAACTGACGATGGGCTGCAATGGTGTCAAATCTTTAACAGGCCGTTGACAGGCCGAATTGGCACATCTCGTATGGGCCGTGGGCTTAAATGGACCTGACACAAGTAGGCCTTATATGGGCCGGCCTGCTAATTTTTACTGGGCCGACCTTTTTCATCGGAATGGGCCACTGTTGGGTCGTGCCACGTGTCGACCTATCATAGGCACCTCCTGTCCAATGAGTGGATGACATCTGTTCCAACGGTGAGGCAACACGTGTTTCCTGCGGCCAATGATGATTTTACACGTGGAAAATCCCCATTGGTCTGGGCTGTTAACGGGTTATCGGATCCAAAACCGGACCCGATAGCTTAACGACATTCCGTTACGGTGGATGCCAGGTGTGGGTCACCCTTGACGAAAGCACTTCTGTGACGCATGATTTATTGTCATGGAAGTGGACACTTCGGTGATGATAATTTTGGTAATGTCATGGAACACTTCTACGACAGCACAGGTATGACTATCTTGATTCTGTCATAAAATTGTCATGGATGTACATGCATGACAAAAAACGCGACCTACCGTGACAAACACGTATCATCACGGAAGTGTATTTTTTTTGTAGTGCCAAGAGGGATATCTTCCCTCTCTTGGATGCCTCCGCCTTTGGGTCTTTGGAGGCCGCTCTTTTCTTCTTCCTCCCCTTAAGGGGAGAATCGCTCTCTCCCTCCTCCTCCTTTTCGTCTTCACCCCCCTCGTGGGAGGAGAGAGCTTCGGTATCTCTGGACACCACATCCGGAGTACCTTTACGATGGGGGCCACCTTTATCCTCCTTGCCCTTCTTCTTGGCCCTCTTCTCTGGCAGCTGGTTCGTCATCGGGACCAGCATCCCTATCAGCAACGGATCAGCTGGGTTGTCGGGCAGCGGAGCCGGACACTTGATTCGCTCCGCTTTCTTCGTCCATCCCTGATCAAGGATAGAAGTCTCAGTATACCCCCTTGATTTATGAACTAAGATATGTTCAAAAACTAAAAGACTTACCGGGGAGGCTGGGTGATCGCAGTCGAGGATGATGTCGTCGGTCGTCTTTGGCCACGACTTCTGGGCCTTGGAAAGAAGCTTCCAGATCTCTTCGTGCGTCATGCCGGAGAATCACTATAGGGTCCGGGGCCCTTCCAGATTTAACTCCCACATATGGAGAGGTCGGCGCTGGCAGGGAAGGGTCCAACGGAATAGCATCACCTGGACCATATCAGTAAGACTGGTATTCTTTTCTATAATGTTTTTGATGCGCTTTTGTAGCATCAATGCCTCGTCGGTCGGTCCCCAGTCCAGACCCTTGTTGATCAATGATGCGAGCCGCATCGAGGGTCTGGACTTGAACTCAGGAGGGGCTGCCCAGTTGGCACCGCGGGGTTCGGTGATATAGAGCCACTCTTGTTTCCATATCTTGACAGTTTCCATGAAGGCCCCTTTTGGCCAGGTGACGTTGGGGAGTTTGCTCACCATCGCACCTCCGCAATCTGCGTGCTGCCCGTCAACCACCTTCGGCTTCAAGTTGAAGACTTTCAGCCATAAGCCGAAGTTGGGGGGAATGCGGGGGAGCGCCTCGCACACGACGATAAACGCCGAGATGTGCAGAAGGAGTTTGGGTCCAGATCATGAAAATCTAGCCCGTAATAGAACATGAGGCCGCAGACAAAAGGGTGAAGTGGAAACCCTAGTCCACGGAGGAAGTGGGAGATAAATACCACCCTTTCGCCGGGCTCCGGAGTGGGGATGACCTGCTTCTTGGTCGGGATCCGGTGTGCAATGTCCGCACCCAGGTACCACACCTCTCGGAGCTCCTTGATGTCCTTCGTCATCAGGGAGGAGGCCACCCACTTGCCTTGAGAGCCTGATCCAGACATGGCTGGAGAGGTTGGTGGCAGTGGGGAAGATCGAAGCTTGGGCGCTCGAGCTCGGGGATGGGAAGCAAGAAGGCGTGGGGTGGGAAAGATGGATCTCTATCTGCTTATGTAGGCCGTGAATGCCAAGCGCCCGCCCCTGGCCTTAAAACCTCGCCTATTCCCAATGTGGGTATGCGCCACAGTCGGTTGGATTACCCAAATACCATTAATATGCAATCCCGTATTAAGTGAGCATGATCTCTATTTGACAGGATGTGCCAATGAGGTGTGGCCTCGAAACACAGAAAGTGGGGTGTGAAAATGGTTCAAAAATGCTGAAGGGTCAAGTCTGATGCTTCATCAAAAAAGTTCTCAGTAAAAGACACTACTCTTATTTTTTTTATATCCTACCTTCGCGGCTAAGGGTTGTGTTATTGTGAAAAGCCGGATACAATTCTTTTATAGAGGAAAGCTGGCGTGTATTCTTCAAGGAACCTGCCTTGCAATGCCGAAGACAAACTGAATGCCGAATATATCATCATTGAAGACTGGTTCAGGGGCGACTGTGGGAGTCCTGGTCTAGGGGGCCCTCAGGCGTCCGGTCTATTAATATGGGCCAGACTGTTGGGCCATCAAGATACAAGACAGAAGATTATCTCTCGTGTCCGGTAGGGACTCCCGTATGCATGGATGGCAAGTATAGGTGTCCGGATATCTTGTTCCTCTCTAGAAAACCGACTTTGTACAACCCTAAGCCCCCCAGTGTCTATATAAACCGGAGAGTAGATCGGAGGCTGGATCACAACATTGCTAGGCTAGCTATTCCAGGGTTAGCCGAATCGATCTCGAGGTAGATCAACTCTTGTAACCCCTATACCCTCGAATATAATCAAGTAGGAGTATGGTTTTACCTCCATTAAGAGGGCCTAAACCTGTGTAAATATTGTGTCCCTTCTCCATAGTTACCATTGATCCTCAGACATACAGCTTGGGCCCCCCTACCCGAGATCTGCCCGTTTTGACACCGACAGAGGGGGTGATGGCAGTATCTGTGGGAGTAAAAAGATGATCTTTAGAAAAGATTGTGCTAACGGTCGATGCAGATAGAACCACGGTTGTACTTGCCCGAGAACCTGGCCCACCACACATAACCCATACTCACGCAGATTGTACCCCTACCTAGTTGGACAAACAACTAGCTACAACCCTTCTCCCAACCCCAACAGATAGTAAGCCAGTTCCAGTTGACACAACACCGTATCCACCACAGAGCACCCAAACATGAGCAGTTAGTAAGGCAACTACAGTGCTCAAAGCATGAGGACGACCACTCTGAACCCCAAGTCAACGCTTAAAGCAGAAGAAGAATTGTTCTCATGTCAGGTTCCATAGCTATGGTTCATACTCCTTTGCTCTTGCATGACTGTATTTACTCATACCAACTAATTGCAAATTTGAAGGATGCAATTGAAACTCCAATGGAGCAACAGGTATGCTTTAAACCTGTTTATTTAACATGTTTGCTTTTGTAACTTGCTCTATGCTGATTCCAGTTTCAATAGAATAACCAATTATGTTCTCATGCCATGCACATTACAAGTGTTGTTATTGCTGTGTAGTTTTCCACACTTATAATCTGTCTATGCTACTTTGTCTTAAATATATATGATTTGAACTGTCTCTATCCTTATTTGACAACATAAACTAGAATGATATAAACCATAAAGTGGCCATACTACATAGATATATGTTTGTTTCATGTTGTTATCCTATCCACCTTACTACTGAACTGGTTTACCAAAGTGAGTTTCATATACAACATGGTAAACCTGTGATGTGCCTATTTTTCTCTTTAGAATGCAGATAAAATATTGGAGAAGAGTACCCCGTTCTGCAATGGTAAAGGAAGTAATGCAGATAAGGTTCACGATAGTGAGACATCCCTATTGGTCTCAAAGAAAGCTCATAAAAACTATATTGAAGACACTAAGACAACCCCAAAGTCCTATCTTGATGTAGTGTTCGAGTTACTTGCTACTATTGCTGGCACCAACTCTTCGAACTCGCTGCCTGAATCAGTTCGGCTTCTTGAGTCTCAACTTCAAGTTGAAATACATCGATCAGATGTTATGCGACAGGAAGCCGAAGGACTGAGGAAGTCCCTGCAGAATTCAGATGCATACTTTGTTGTGCAACAACATGTGCTGGAGGATTTATGTGCCAAATAAGAGAAAGTTAATAAGCTTGCTAAGCATCTTGCCAGCATTATGGGTACCTAGGATATTGTTTCTTGAGCTCTTCTGAAGTGGTTTTAGTTCTGGACTTGTTTAGCTGTGGCGTTTATTTGCACTGGTCGCCAACTTTGACAACCAGTGTATGTGATATGCCGCTTTGTTCCCTATATTTGCACCGGTGGCGAACTTTGATGTCCAGTGGATGTAATATGTGTAATAGTCGTGATATCGTAGCATAAGTTGCTTGCTTATTTATTTCCTTGTTGTCTTGTTTATTTGTTTGCTTGTAGTTAGTGCAGGTCTTTGTCCACGGTTTGCTAGTGGCCGCAATAACCTATTTTTTTAAAACTAGGCCACAATAACCATGGGCTACCTATGTACTATAGTGGCCCTGGGCCTCCTATGGGTCATAGAAACAATGGGCCTTCTACGGGCCATAGAAACAATGGGCCTTCTATGAGCCGTATCATCAATGGGCATTCTACGGGCCAATAACAGACCGCATTATGGGCCGTAAACGGGCTAGAGTTGGAATCGTCCGTTCATGGGCCGACTATAACGGGCCGTTGTTAATCAGCCGTATTTGATGACGCTATGAAAACAGCCCAAAAGATTAACGGGCCACAAACGGGCCGACTGTAACCACGGACTGAATTTGGCCCACAAGTAGAAACAGACAGTTACGAGCCGTCAGTAACCAAATGCTGGAAATGAGCCCAAGAATAAATGGGCCTTGTGAAGGTCGAAAGATAACATGGGCTAGAAATGGCCCAATGGAATAATGGACCATTAATGGGTATAAAGTGATACACTGTCGGGGGTTGGGTGCGACATATGCCAACGGGTGGCTTATCATGGTGGAAGCGAGTAGAACATCGCCGGTGCCTGGAAGCGGGATAAGGCATAGACACAAACGTCGGCATACTTTACCCAAGTTCGGGGCTCTCCTAGGAGATAACACCCCTAGTCCTACTCTGTGGGGTCTCCGCATGATCACTCAGGCACAAGTGATACAATGGTGCTCCTTGAGCTCTGTGCTACAGGTAGAAGGAGGCAGGGCTAGCTCTCTTATTCCTCTAGGGTAGTGGCTAGTTCTAATGGAGTGGGAACCCTTTGCATGGGTGCCCTGGGGGTTTATATAGGCCTACCCCCAGGGGTACAATGGTAATCTGGCCAGGTGCTGGGCCCGGGTGTCAGTGTCTCTGGTCACCGGCTTCTCCGCCGGCTGCTGGGGCCCGCCGCCTGGTGGGCCCCGCCGACTGGTCTGGTGCGGAGGCGATAGGCCGCACCCATCGCTGGCGGGTCTGGTTGGTGGCTGTTCACTGTAGCCGTGCTGCTAATGACACAGGCTTGGTCAGCAGAGTGTGGCTACAGTCCCGCCGCCTGGCGGGAGATCACTGTAGCCACACCAGGTCTTATCTGGTTGATGGTGCACTGGCCCCGAGGGAAGGACTGGCTGCCTGCCGGCGGCCGGCCTCCCTCAGGTCCGGCTGGTCTGGCTTCCGCTGTCTTCCGGGCTCTCGCTGCCTGGTAGGGCCCCGCCTGCAGGCCGTACCGGCAGGTCGTCGTGGGGAACAGGACTCCGCCTGTTAGGAGTGACGTCAAGGGGGGAGTGGCAACAGTGCTGCACCGTGCGGAGATCTCTGCCTGTACGGGGCACTGTAGCCACGCCAAGCCCAAGATTCGAGGGTGAGGGACTATGCTGTAGCCTCACCCTGTCTTGTCCTCTTGATGAGGGTGCAGACACTGAGGGCGTTGGGTGGCCGCCTGCTAGACGCCGGCCTCTCCGGAGGCCGTCTGCTAGGAGCCGGCCAGTCTTGGTACCGTCTGCTGGTGCTTGGCCGTCTTCGGGCAGCCGGCCGTAAGCCAGCCGGCCACGAGAAGGCGGCGCTTCAGTATGAGGTCTCCCATGGCGAAGCCGGCCCAAAGTCTTGAAAGGCTCGGGGGCTCGGGTGAGGCTACCCGTGGCCCATTACTCCGACGGTAGTCCCCGAAGCCGGTGAGGCTTTGTGGCCGAGGACCGCGAAGTCTCAACGACTTCCCCCTCTTACCAAGCTCTGGGAGGATGCTTGATCCGCCTTGGGACGCGCCGACTGCTGGAGTCGGTTTGACATGGCGGGATCGTCGGCCAATTTTGAACATCAAGGCAGGAAACAGGTGGCGTGCCTGGTAAGCTTCTTAGGCCCGCCGCCCGCCATACGCACGCCACGCGGCGCACACCAGTCAGGCCACTCTACCACCCCACGCTCCTGATGGGGCGCGACAGTGGGCCGGGCCCGCCACTACCGGGCCTCGGCACGCGGGTAGATCCGCTGCGGTCGGGGTGGGCGGTTGCAATTCCCGCGGGCATTATGGCGCAGTAATTCCACGCAGTAATCGGGGGGTCGTGGGGTCGTGGGCGCAGTTAATCCCACGATCCCACGCCCCGCCCCCTCAGCTTCGCAGCCCGAGGGCTATAAGAAGGGGGAGGCAGGGGAGCAACGGAGCACGTGCGCCCTCCTCCCCACACTCTCTTCCTCCTCTCCCTCTTTGCCGCTGCTGTTGCTGCTTAGTGCTCGCTGTGGTGCTACCGCAGTTCACCACTGCTGCGTTTCTCCTTCCCACGCAGCTCCGCTCGAGGCCATGGCGCGCGAGAAGGGCGGCGACTTGGCGGATCGACTGTGATCGAGGATCACCCCACCTTCCTCCGAAACACGCGCTGGATGCCCAACGCGGCATTCGTGAAGGTGCGGGTGCCGCCGCCGGAGGAGATCTTGCCGGCAGCATAGGGGGACGAGCGGGTCGTCTTCTGCTCACACTTCCTCCGTAGCTTCGGCCTCCCAGCGAGCGGCTTTCTCCGCTCGTTCATGGACTTCAACCACATCCAGCCGCATCACCTGACGCCCAACACCGTGACGCTTATCTCCACCTTCATCATGGTGTGCGAGGGCTACCTCGGCATCCTCCCCACCATCAAGCGGTGGGGAGCCTTCTTCTATGGCAAGCTGGGTACCTCCGCCAAGGAGACGGCAGCCGAGTGCGGCGGCTTCGTCCGTGCATCGGCCGGCGAAGAGTAATGCCTTCCCGGTCATCAAGCTGTCACAGTGAGTGAAACTGTGGCAACAGTCTTACTTCTACGTCGAGAACGTCGACCCGGCGGTCGACTTTATCAACCTGCCAGCCTACGAGGCCAGCCCCCCAGTTGGGCTTCGGCCCAACTGGGGCTACAAACCGAAGCCGGTGTCGGCGGACACAGCTGCCGCCATCGGCCGGCTCCGGGTGCTCCAGGAGTCGGAGGGTCTCATGGAGTCCGACCTCCTCATCGCCTTCGTCGAGCGCCGGGTTCTCCTGCTTCAAAGCCGCACTCATCCGATCTGTCGGATGAGCGGGCATCGCGGCCCGAGCAGGATGTGCACAAAGGAGATGCCAACTGCCGAGGTGGCGAGGATTGTGAACGAGATCTCCAAACTTAAGGTGTCGGAGGGAGCCTGGCGGTTCGGGAAGCGGCCGTACTCCCGTGACAACCCGCCGCCTACCGTAAGTCTCTTAACTTCTTCTTTTGGACTTTGGCTTTAGTCTTGTTCCTAGTGTGAAACAATTCCTTCTCCGAAGCGCAGATCTATATGTCTACGGCGACGGTCGCCATCATGGGGCCGGGTGGTGACTACCAGCCGGACCGGGAGGTGAGCAACAAGGAGAACCCCGACTTGGGGGCGGCTGCCTTGGAGGATGATGCAGCAGGCGGCAGCGACGGAGCAGGCGGATCCGAAGAGGGCGCTGGCGTGGAGACCTGGCCCGATGATGACGATGACGAAGATGAGCCGCGCCCCTCCCGGAGCACCGCTAACACCGGCACAGGCCTCTCTGCCGGGCCGTTCGCTCGAGGCGGCAAGCGCAAGCAGAAGCAGGGCACCGACCTGTTTAGCAGCACGCCGAAGAAGCCCAAGAACCCGGCCGCGGTGACCAGGCGGAAAGAGGCTGCGGCGAAGGTGGCCAAGTTCCAGAGGCAACCAAAGGTGCCGCCGATGGTGTCAGCGTAAGTGTTGCTCTTACGCTTCCACTTTTTTTGCCGATCTGGCCTAAAAAACTTCTTTATCTTGCTTTCTTATCTCAGGGACCCTCTCACCCTTGAGAAGTCGGCCGCCGCCTCGGTCGTCAGGTCGGCGGAGACCTCCACCACTACCCGGTGAATTGACCCGACCGCCGACCTCCGGGAGGCGCAGGAGCGAAACGCGCAGGAGGTGCACGACGAACAGGAAGCCGACCGCCTGGTGAAAGCGTAGGCTGACAAGGCAGCGGCGTCTGCGGCGAGGAAGCTGGCGCAGGCGGAGGCTGACGCCATGGAGAAGGAGCGGCTTGCAGAGGCCATGCGCCGCCAGGAGCAGCTGCTCGTGACTCCCCTGAACACCACGCCGCCGCCAACAGAATTTGTGGTGATGACTCGGGGAGCCGGCGGCGAGCAGCCGGTCATGGAGAGGGAGGCCATGCCGGACGTCATTGTGCCGCCGCCACCGCCGACCGGTGGAACGGAAGACGGGCAGCCAGCCGCCCCGCCGGTGCCACCAGCCGGGAACGAGGTGGTGACAGACCTAACTCCTGAGGTCCGCACACCCGTGCACCGCCGTCTTGCAAAGGCGGCCTCGGCACCGCGACCGCTGGAGGTCGGTGCTACGAGTTCGTCGGTCCCTGACACCGAGGCGACCAGCGCCGTGCCCACCGGCTGGGTACGCGGAGGCGGGACAGGGGCCTTGAACCAGGCAGCCCTCAACATCCAGACCAAGCTCCAGGCCGAAGCCAAAGCCCTCAAGCGATGCAACGAGGCGTTCCTGGATTCGCGGGCAGCCATCCCAGTAAGTTTCTTTCTTCTCTTTTTTTGACCTTCTTGCTTCCTACGTGGGGGCGCGCCAGCGCACCCACTGGGTGTAGTCCCCAAGTTTCAGGCCGACTACTGAGCAGGCGGTCCGGAACTTTAACTTGCAAGTGTCGAATGCCAACTTCATCTGACATCCCTCTTGCAGGATTACCACAATCTTCACGCGGCCACCTTCAACTCCGTAGTCCAGGAGCTGGAAAAGCAGACCGCCAACTTGTCCAAGAGCCGGAGTAAGTTTTTGACTTTCTTCCTTCACGGGGCCGCACTGGCGCACCCGCGGGCTCTAGTCCCCGAGATTCGGGCCGACTGCTAAGCAGTCGGGTCGAATCTTTCCAGTGACTTTATGTTTGTTGATTACTTTATCTCTGCGGGGGCGCGATAGCGGACCCGCGGGCTGTCGTCCCCAAGATTCGGGCCGACTGCTGAGCAGTCAGGCCGGATCTCCCCGGCAACTGCATACCTTCTTTGTTGATTGATTGACGCTCTTTTCTTCCTCCCCTTTTTGTAGAGGCCAACATCGCCTTGCAGCAGCAGCTTGGCAAAGCCAACACCACACTACGCGGCAAGGAGGCGGAGTGCAGCTGTAGGACCTTGAAGTATGTCTAGAGGGGGGTGATTAGACTACTTGACCAATAAAAACTTAATCTCTTCCCACTTTTAGAGTTTGGCAGATTTTAGCCATTTTAGGACAAGTCAAGCAATCATCATACAATTCAAGCAAGCATGCAAAGAGTGTATAGGCAGCGGAAATTAAAGCATGCAACTTGCAAGAAAGTAAAGGGAAGGGTTTGGAGGATTCAAACGCAATTGAAGACACGGATGTTTTTGGCGTGGTTCCGATAGGTGCTGCTATCGTACATCCACGTTGATGGAGACTTCAACCCACGAAGGGTAATGGCTGCGCGAGTCCACGAAGGGATCCACCCACGAAGGGTCCACGAAGAAGCAACCTTGTCTATCCCACCATGGTCATCGCCCACGAAGGACTTGCCTCACTAGCGGTAGATCTTCACGAAGTAGGCGATCTCCTTGCCCTTACAAACTCCTTGGTTCAACTCCACAATCTTGTCGGAGGCTCCCAAGTGACACCTAGCCAATCTAGGAGACACCACTCTCCAAGAAGTAACAAATGGTGCGTTGATGATGAACTCCTTGCTCTTGTGCTTCAAATGATAGTCTTCCCAACACTCAACTCCCTCTCATAGGTTTTGGATCTGGTGGAAAGAAGATTTGAGTGGAAAGCAACTTGGGGAAGGCTAGAGATCAAGATTCATATGGTAGGAATGGAATATCTTGGCCTCAACACATGAGTAGGTGGTTCTCTTTCAGAAATGGTAAGTTGGAAGTGTAGGTTCGTTCTGATGGCTCTCTCCACGAGTGAAGAGGAGGTGGAGGGGTATATATAGCCTCCAAACAAAATCTAACCATTACACACAATTTATCAAACTCGGAGGGACCGAATCGTTAAACTCGGTCGGATCGATTTAGTAAAACTAGTGACCGTTAGTGATTTTCGGTGGGACTGACAAGCATCTCAATGATACCGATTCGGTTAGGGTTAGGGCATAACGTAATCTCGGTGAGACCGATTACACAAACTCGGTGAGACCGATTTGTTAATAAGCTTTCCAGAGAGTTGGTCAGGTAAACTCGGTGGGACCGATTTGCTCTTTTCGGTGAGACCGAAATGTTACAGAAAGGAAACAGAGAGTTTACATTGCAATCTCGGTGGGACCGATCGCTCACTTTGGTTAGACCGAAACATTACGAAGGGAAACAGAGAGATTACAACCCCATCTCGGTGAGACCGAGATCCCTATCGGTAGGACCAATTTGCTTAGGGTTTGTGGCAGTGGCTATGACTTTTGGAATCGGTGGCGCCGGATTGGAAGAATCGGTGTGACCGATTTTGGCTTTAGGTTTAGGTCATTTGTGGATGTGGGAAAGTAGTTGAGGGTTTTGGAGCATATCACTAAGCACATGAAGCAAGAGGCTCATTAAGCAACACCTCATCCCTTCATGATAGTATTGGCTTTTCCTATAGACTCAATGTGATCTTGGATCACTAAAATGTAAAATGAAGAGTCTTGAGCTTGAGCCAATCCTTTGTCCTTAGTATTTTGAGGGATCCACTTTCATCATCCATGCCATGCCATTCATTGAGCTTTCCTGAAACAATAGTCTTGGAATTGCATTAGCTCAATGAGCTATATGTTGTTATGAATTACCAAAACCACCTAGGGATAGTTGTACTTTCAATCTCCCCCTTTTTGGTAATTGATGACAACATATAGATCAAAGCTTCGACAAATGATAATAAAATTTAAATAACATCATCGCTTTGAGAAGTATGTGATAAGCAAGAGCTCCCCCTAAATTTGTGCATAGTTTTAGATTTGCTTTGGACTGCAAATGGACAATGAATTAGGCTCACGGGTTACTCTTCAATGTCACATACATCTTGGTGGAGCGCTCAAAATAATAAACAATGAATACATGCACTCATCACCAAGCATAGTGAGTGATCACATAAGATAGATAGGATAATATCAAGCATGCATAAGTGTAGCTTATGATCAAACACATGATCATCAATGTCTCACAAGCATAGTATCTCAACCAAAAGCAAACAAAGATTGAAAACCACCAAATAAAGCAAGAGAGAACAAAAGCAACACTCTCTCTCGAAGCCCATGATCTATACATTTTCTCCCCCTTTGGCAACAAGTTACCAAAAAGTTCATAGAAAATGCATAGTGCTAGATTGACTCTCAGGCTTGATCTTCTGGTGGTGGTGTAGAGATGGCTCCTTGGATGAAAGCTTCAGTTGAAGTGGATGGAGCTGGAGGAGTTGGTGCTGGAGCTGGTTGCACTGGAACTGTAGGGGCAGTGGCTGGTGCTGAAGTTGTTGCTCTAGTGTCTGTCACTGGCACTGCAACTGACCTCTGGGCTCTGGGCACTCTGGCAAACACATTGGTGGTTGTCTTGCCCTTCCTCTCCTGCATGTCATCCTGCAGCTGCTCCACAACTGACTAAATCTCAGTTACCTTGACATCTAGATCATAGAATTTTTGTTCCATGATTCTTTCCAGGCTCTCCTGGTTTTGAGTTAGGGTGGCCAACCCCTTCACAATCCTCAAAGATGATGCTATCAAGTAACCAAGCTGCTCCTGTTTGGTTTTCAAGAAATACTTAGATGCCTCCTCTTGAGTTGGCATCTTGGCAGCCTTCTCCTTCCTTGCCTTCTCCTTCTTCTCTTGAGCTTGAACTGATGATGGATCATCTTCATTCATGACAACCTCATTGTCTTCAAAGTCTGGATAGAGTGGAAAATGTTCCCTATCCAATAGATATTTGTCAGTTCCCATCTTTGAGTTGATCAATTCCTAAATCTGAGGGGCATATCCACAGCTCCTCTTATGATCTGCTGCAGTCCTCTATGGTTTCAACTATAAGGCTCATGACTTCGAATTTTTGTGGCACATCAAATAAATGCAACATATTGATGGCATGCCCTTTGATCATGTTGTGGTCACCTAACTTGGGCAACAGAGTGTGCCTCAGAATCCAATTGATAGTAGGCAGCCCTGACAACAGAAAATGGACTGATCCAAAAGTGAAAGTCTCTAGGGCTTTGTCTGGCATCTCCTTGTACATGTGTGCCATGGTATTGTGTCCCATTTTCTTCTTGGCATATACATCCAGATCATCATCATTTTCCTTTGGGGCATTTATCAGTTTTGCCCATTCTTCAATAGTGGACTGGTACCTTGTACCTTCAGACATCCAAAAAATTCTTCCATCTGGGTAAAAATGTGCCGTGGAGCAGAATTGCATGATAAGTTCATCATTCCAATTTGTGAGCTTTTGCCCAACAAAATCTGCAACTCCACAAGCAACAAAGCTGTCTTGCACTCCAGGATAGTGCTGTTCATTTTCCTTGATGAATTTCCAGTCAACCCACCTCATGTCACAGACTATGGGCTTCTTGTCCAATAGAATTGTTTCATAGAAGTCCTGTTGTTCCTTTGTGTGGAACCTGTAATCAACAACAGTTCTGCTCCTTGTGGCATATGGATCTGCCATCCTCCATATCCTCAATCCTGAGTCTTTTCTGATGTTCATGTCCTCAGCCACAGGATGGGCATCATTGTGATCTGGTATCTTTGGCTTGAGCTTCCTTAGAACCTGTCCTTCTTCATCTTCCTCCTCAGCAACCTCAGGCACTGGGGCCTTGTTCTTCTCAGCAGCTGGAATACTCATGGTATTCCTCTTTGGTGCAGACTTGGCCTTGGGGGCAGCTTTGGGTGCTTCCTTGGGCTTAGATGTTGCAGCCCCAGATTTAATAGCATCACCCATAAGCTTTGGTGCCTTTGGTGCTGGTGCAGAAAGCTCTTCCTCTTCCATCATGGAAGGTTGACCAACAACTCTGGCCATGGTCTTCTTGACCCTTTCCTTCCTCTTCTTGCTTTCATCAGCTGGCTCTTTGGGATCAGGATTTTCAGGCAGTTGAGTTGATGCTCTGGCCTTGGGCATAGGTTGCCTTCTTGCAGGCCTTTTAATCTTCATGCCTGGCTTTATATCCTTTGCTGAGCCATATTCCTTCTTGAGCACCACTTTCTTGGAAGTAGCCTCATCTTCCTCAGCTTTGTAATCTTCATCCTCTGAATCTGAAGTTCTTTTCCTCCTTTGCCTAGTTGCAGCCTTAGGCAAATTGCTAGGAGTACTTCTGCTCCCTTCATCTGAAGTTGAGGGACTAGTGCCCTCACTCAAGTCCATCTGCTCTTCTGACCTGTTCTGGCTATCACTTTGATCAGACATACTGCAAAAGCTGACTGCTGACCCTGTGAAGAGTTATCGATGAGATAGAAAAGATGAGCATCACAAAATGCAGAGGTTTTTGCAAATGAATGACTCAAAAGTTCAGTATTAGTTTTCCACAGAAAGCATTTCGGATCCATCGATTTTCAAACTCGGTGATACCGAAGCAGTTTTGGAACCTAAACTGATGATCTTGGTTGGACCGAGTTTCAGTTCGGTGGTACTGAGACTGCTAGGGTTTCACAGAATCCTCAACTCGGTTGCACCGATTAGTAATTCTCGGTCAGACTGAGAGTCACTAGTGCAATGGCATAAGACAAATCGGTGAGATCGAGTTTTTCAACTCGGTGGGTCCGAGATGGTTTTGGCGGAAACCTAACCCTAAAAATTTGAATCACATCTAATCTATGAACTACTTTGGCTGGATAGAAGAGTTTCAATCGTGGCAAGAATCAATATGAAAACAATGTGCCAGGAATCAGACGTGGATAGCACAAAGATTAAGTCCATACCCTAACTTGGAGGTGGACTTGCTACAACGGCAACGGCGGGGACGAAATCCGTTGACGGCAGCGGAGACCAGCGGCAGGAGGCTGCTGGCGACGAGGAGACGTTCCGGAGACCATGATGGCTGAGCGAGCTGTTGCGCGGGTGAAGGGTTTCGGAGAAATTTCCAAATTTTTGCCCGTGGCTATATATATAGCTCGACCCTTTCGGTGTGACCGAGTGGAACAACTCGGTGGCACCGAGATGCATAACTGTGTTCAGTTACAGCAAATTGGTGAGACCAAAAAGTTCAAATCGGTTGCACCGAGATTGAAAACGCAGATCAACTTGATGATCCCGGTAGGACCGAAATGGAAGGATCGGTCAGACCGAGAATCACTAAGAGGTTTTGGAAGTTTAAGTCTATGACGAATCGGGGACTCTGAGTGCTCCTCACACAGAGTGGTTTGAATCTGACTTGATCAAATTTTGTGATGTAGCATGAATAGAGTTTTAGACAAGAAAAGCATAGATAGCTAAAGAAGGTTCTTAGGCATTCTTGTCCATGCACTTGGCACAAAGAAAAGAATCCAAACAAACAAAACAACAAGTGGATGTCCTTGAATGAGTAAAATATGCACCAACATGCTCACACAATAAGATGGCAATTGAAATATGTGGCAAAGCATGCACAACCAATTTTAGCATCTATCAAGCAATTGGCGATGACTAGGTCATCTATATATGAGTATATTGACTTAGGAGTCAAATGAGAACATTTGATCATAGGTCATACTCATCGTTTAAGCTCAAGTGGGGTTACCACTTTTACATAATGCATTAATGTGTTCACACCATTAGAGTTGCTTTGACTCAATTCTTAGAGTTAAGCCCCCCTAGATGTGAGATCCCCCCTTAGAGGGATGAACTAACCTTGGGTTTTGTCGATGATGACTTCATGTAGGTGTTGAAGATGTAGATGCTCAATGTTGATGTAGATCATTTGGAGCAATCCTTTGGAGTGAGTTGCACTTTCAACTTGCCTACATGGGTTAGTCCCACAAGGAACAAACAAGAATATCCATAGACATAGAGTGATGCACACACAAGATGATGTCCATGAAAACATTAGGTTACCTTGTCCCTTGCCTTACCAACATGAGGGTTTGTGACTCCTTGAACTAGTGCAACATGTGAAAGTTGATTGCACTTGTTCTTGCCAAAATGATATGAGTGAAGAATGTTGGTGGAGTCACCCTCAAGAACTCTCTAGTTCTTCTTCTTCGGGATCCACATCATCTTGATGGGAATCCTTGGAGTTGTAGTTGTACTTGATGAAGTAGAACTTGACGTAGTCTTGGGGACCCACTTGAACGAGGCTTTAGGTGCTTCTTCAAATGCATCAATCTCTTCTTGAAGCTTGTCCTTGCCTTTGTTCTTGTGGTCTTGTGGTGGAAGATCATCTTGAGCTTGTGTCCCCTTGAAGGAAGTAGGATCATACTTCTCTTGTTGAGGAACAAACTTTCGTTCAAAACCAACACCTTGATTCTTCCAGTGCCTTCCTTGCTTGCATACAATTTCCTCGAATTGCTTACTCCCGGCAAGGCTCTTGTAAACACCTTTCTCTATAATTCCCTTCAATAAACTATTTTCTTGCTCAAGTGTAACTTGGCTAAGAGAATCATTAGTGGAATCAAGAGAACTACTAGAAGCAACAACATTGGATTTGACATTATTATTGTTACTACTAGAGGAAGTATCTTTCTTGTACTTGTTACTAGACTTGACTTGAGGCATGTAAGTAGATAGGAGTAAACGCTTGGCAATGTAAGAAGAACTTTTCTTGCGGAGATCATCATTGATTGCCTTTAAGAACTCATGCTCTTGCTCAAGATTGAGCTTTTCAAAGCGTAACTTCTCATGAGCCCTTAAAATTTCTCGATGATCTTCGAAGATAGTTTCATGAGCCAACTTAAGAGTGTTTAGTTCTTTAGTTAGAAGCTCAATTTTCTCCTTATCATTGTCATTCATTTGATTAGCATGATTAATTGACGTTTCATCATAGTATTCATCACTAGAGTTGTCAACAAGTAAATCATCATCCACAAGCAAGTCATCTTCATCACTATTAAAATCAACATACTCGGGATGTGTTACCTTTGGACCTTTGGCCATGAAGCATCTTCCAACACATTCATTTGGTGAGTTAAATATGTCGTAGGAGTTGGTTGACACAAGTGCTAGACCGGCAACACCTTCATCTTGAGTATGTTCGGAGTCGAAGTGATAGCTTCTCTCGGAGTGATTGTCGGAGTCGGAGCCGGAAACCCATTCACCAACATGAGCTTGATGTCTTCGTTTTGTGTAGCTCCTTGATGACTTGTCCTTTCTTTCCAAATCCTTACTTCTCCGTGAGGGTCTTCGTTCATAACGATCATCTCTACTCCTCCTCTCTCTTGGTGGCGATTCTTCTCTTTTGCTCCTTATTCTTGGAGAATCTTCTCTTCTTTTGTAGGGTGCTATACACTCATTGGAGTAGTGTTTGGGTCTCCCACAATTGTAGCAATTGCGCTCTCGACTAGAAGATCTCCTGTCATTGTAAGACCTTGACTTGGAGCTTCTACTTTTGTAGAATTTGTTGAAGTTCTTCACCATTAAGCTCAAATCTTCATTGAAGGTTGGTTTCTCACTTGATGATGTGGGGGCTTCACTTGAGGCTTTGTAAGCACCACTTGACTTGTTGTGAAGTTCCTCCTTATCCTTGAGTGACATCTCATGAGCAACAATCCTTCCAATGACTTCTGTTGGCTTGAGATCTTTGTAGTTTGGCATCATTTGGATCAATGTGCACACGGTATCATACTTTCCATCCAATGCTCTTAGGATTTTCTTGATGATGAATTTGTCGGTCATCTCTTCACTCCCTAAGCCGGCAATCCCATTTGTGATAAGAGCAAGCCTAGAGTACATTTCAGCGACACCTTCACCGTCCTTCATTTTGAACTTGTGAAGTTGACTTTGGAGCACATCCAACTTGGATTCCTTGACGGACTCGGTACCTTCATGCATATCAATCAAAGTATCCCAAATTTCCTTTGCATTCTCAAGACGGCTGATTTTGTTGAATTTTTCGGGGCACAATCCGTTGAAGATGATGTCACATGCTTGAGCGTTGTATTGCAACATCTTCAATTCGTCCGCATTAGCTTCACGGTTCGGTTCTCTTCCATCGAAGAATTCACCTTGCAAGCCAATACAAATAATTACCCATACGGCGGGGTTATGTCCAAGAATATGCATTTTCATCTTATGCTTCCAACTAGCAAAATTAGTACCATCAAAGTAAGGACCTCTACGGTGATAATTTCCCTCGCTAGACGCCATACTCTCCTAGGTTGTGAAACCAAGGCTATGACCACCAAAAGCTATGGAAATCAAAGCAAATGGAAACCTGGCTCTGATACCACTTGTAGGACCTTGAAGTATGTCTAGAGGGGGGGTGACTAGACTACTTGACCAATAAAAACTTAACCTTTTCCCAATTTCAGAGTTTCATAGATTTTAGCTATTTTAGGACAAGTCAAGCAATCATCATACAATTCAAGCAAGCATGCAAAGAGTGTATAGGCAGCGGAAATTAAAGCCTGCAACTTGCAAGAAAGTAAAGGGAAGGGTTTCGAGGATTCAAACGCAATTGGAGACACGGATGTTTTTGGTGTGGTTCCGATAGGTGGTGCTATCGTACATCCACGTTGATGGAGACTTCAACCCATGAAGGGTAACGGCTGCGCGAGTCCACGGAGGGCTCCACCCACGAAGGGTCCACGAAGAAGCAACCTTGTCTATCCCACCATGGCCATCGCCGACGAAGGACTTGCCTCACTAGCGGTAGATCTTCACGAAGTAGGCGATCTCCTTGCCCTTACAAACTCCTTGGTTCAACTCCACAATCTTGTCGGAGGCTCCCAAGCGACACCTAGCCAATCTAGGAGACACCACTCTCCAAGAAGTAACAAATGGTGCGTTGATGATGAACTCCTTGCTCTTGTACTTCAAATGATAGTCTCCCCAACACTCAACTCTCTCTCATAGGTTTTGGATCTGGTGGAAAGAAGATTTGAGTGGAAAGAAACTTGGGGAAGGCTGGAGATCAAGATTCATATGGTAGGAATGGAATATCTTTGCCTCAACACAAGAGTAGGTGGTTCTCTTTCAGAAATGGTAAGTTGGAAGTGTAGGCTCGTTCTGATGGCTCTCTCCACGAGTGAAGAGGAGGTGGAGGGGTATATATAGCCTCCACACAAAATCTAACCATTACACACAATTTACCAAACTCGGTGGGACCGAATCATTAAACTCGGTCAGACCGATTTAGTAAACCTAGTGATCGTTAGTGATTTTCGGTGGGACTGACATGCATCTTGGTGAGACCAATTTGGTTAGGGTTAGGGCATAACGTAATCTCAGTGCGACCGATTACACAAACTCGGTGAGACCGATTTGGTAATAAGCTTTCTAGAGAGTTGGTCAGGTAAACTCGGTAGGACCGATTTGCTCTTTTCGGTGAGACAGAAATGTTACAAAAAGGAAACAGATAGTTTACATTGCAATCTCGGTGGGACCGATCGCTCACTTCGGTTAGACTGAAACGTTACGAAGGGAAACAGAGAGATTACAACCCCATCTCAGTGAGACCGAGATCCCTATCGGTAGGACTGATTTGCTTAGGGTTTGTGGCAGTGGCTATGACTTTTGGAATCGGTGGCGCCGGATTGGAAGAATCGGTGTGACCGATTTTGGCTTTAGGTTTAGGTCATTTGTGGATGTGGGAAAGTAGTTGAGGGTTTTGGAGCATATCGCTAAGCACATGAAGCAAGAGGCTCATTAAGCAACACCTCATCCCTTCTTGATAGTATTGGCTTTTTCTATAGACTCAATGTGATATTGGATCACTAAAATGTAAAATGAAGAGTCTTGAGCTTTTGAGCTTGAGCAAATCCTTTGTCCTTAGTATTTTGAGGGATCCACTTTCATCATCCATGCCATGCCATTCATTGAGCTTTCCTGAAACAATAGTCTTGGAATTGCATTATCTCAATGAGCTATATGTTGTTATGAATTACCAAAACCACCTAGGGATAGTTGCACTTTCAGCAGCAAGCTGGCCGAGGAGTTTGACCGACTGGTCACTAAGCTCGCAGAGTAGTCAGAGGCCCTCAAGACGGCTCAGAGGGAGGCGAAGACGAAGGAGACTGACCTCCTTGCTGAGTTCGAGATTGAGCGCTCCACCTGGGCTGACAAGGAGGCGCAGATAACTGCCTGCTTCATCAGCATCGAAGACTCGGTCGACGGTAAGCCTCTTCTTCTTTTCTTTCTTACGTTCGAGTCATCGGTCCTTATTTAGGCCCACCGCCGGCTTCTGACCTTTGGCTTTTCTTGCCCCTTGTTCGAGCAAACTTCTTCCCAGGCCACTCTCTCGCTGTGAACCAGATCATCGAGGCCAAACGCTAGGAGCGGAGGGCGGAAGGCGTACAGATTGCCGCTGACACGCCCGGACCCTTAACGAGCAGCTCCTCAGCATCCAGGCCCGCCTTCGGCCTGCCCATCAGATGCTGCGCCGCCTTCAGCGCGTCGGGGCCTAGGCGATCTCCGCTCTCTGGCCAGGCGTGGAGGCTCCTCGCACTCCCAGTCGGACTACCGACTGGCTAGAGGTGGCGGCCAGCCGCCTGGAGGCCTGGAAGGGTTCTGTAGCCCGGGATGGAGTGCGTCGTGTCCTGGAGTTTGTCATGGCATGGTACCCTGGGCTGGATCTAGCCCAGCTGACCACATTTCGACTGGAGGCACAGGAGGAGCTGGTGGCGGTGGAGGCCGACCTTATCAGCAGGGCGGCGGCGATCGCCGACTATACTGACACCCGCGTCTTTATCCCGGAAGTGGTTGAAGAAGGTGCCGAAGCGCCACTGGAGTGGCTCGGGTTGAACCCGGAGGACAGCGAGGATTCAGCTGAGGTGATCGACTCCAGCGATGAAGGGGAGGAGGAGGAGGAGGAGGAAAGCGAGGAGGACACACCGGAAGACGGAGCGGATGGAGAGCCTCAACCTGACCGGGCCTCGAGTAATGACCCGTGCTCTAAAGCACCGACTGTTGCAGGAGGCGGCCAGGCGGAGACCGACCAGCCGCCCGTTCCACTGATGGACGCCGCCGACTCTGCCGTCCATTGCCCCAACTGGCACCGCCGACTCCTTGGTCCAGCCGGAGCCTTCCGCTGCACCAACCGGCACCGCCGACTCCACCGTCCAGCCGAAGCCTTCCGCTGCCCCTTAGGGTGTTATCTTTTTCTTCTTCTGCTCACTAGTGTGGACAACTTTGATTAAATTTGGACAATTCCACCAGCGGGGTGTATATCAAACTCTGTTGAATACTGGCCAATGGGCCATTATCTATGTAAATATTTTGTCGCAATTCATGCTTTGCTTTGCCGGCTTCTGACTTTTCTTGCTTTATGCTCCTTGCTTTTTTCCTTTGCAGCCCTCCCTTGGCTATCCTTTTGCCAGCCAAATAGCCGCTCTGCGGACTGTGGCTTGGTCAAGTACTTAGCTATTTGTGGGAGGGCAAGTACTTAGCCATTTGGAGTGTCGGCAAGGAGCGCAGAAGCCGGCCGGCCGGCTGCTCGGCAGCCGGCCGAAAAGGCGGGATGCCGGCCTCGGCTATATGCGTTCTTTCCTTAGCCATTTTTCATGTGGGCATTGTTTTGCAACCCCTGCCCACCGTATAGTCGCTCTGCGAGCCATGGCTTCTAACAGGGGAAGTTTTTTGGTGCCGACACACTACTTTTCTGCCTGTAGGAGGCAGCATATAGCAGAAGGCGGCGAGCCTCCCGGCCGACTGGTCGAACCCGGTGCCAGGCGGAATAATAAAACAACACACACTCATAGGCATAACACTTATCATATAGATAAAAGAGGGTAGTCCCCGAGCTCTTCTCGGGGGACCCGGAGTCTTCGTACTTAATACAAAAGGTAGCGTGATACATACTGCTTTCAACTGTAAAATCTTCGGAGGAGGTTTGCGTTCCATGGCCACTCCGTCTCCTTGCCTGAGTCATCTCTTTTGCGTGCTCTGGGCTTCTGAGCATCGATCAGATAGTAGGAATTGTTGCCCAACACCTTGCTGATGATAAAAGGGCCTTCCCAAGGTGCCGAGAGCTTGTGCTAGCCGGTTGTCCGCTGGATTAGCCAGAGCACAAGGTCTCCCTCTTGGAAGGATCTTGGCTTCACCTTGCGGTTGTAGTATCGGCGCAGACTCTGCTGGTAGATGGCAGACCAGCTGAGTGCCAACAGCCGGCCCTCCTCTAGCAGGTCGACGCCGTCTTCTCGTGCCTCCTTGGAGTCCGCCTCGGTGTACATGGTGACTCGTGGGGAGTCGAACTCTATGTCCGTCGGGATGACGGCTTCAGCGCCGTAGACGAGGAAGAAGGGCGTGAAGCCGGTCGACTTGTTCGGAGTTGTGCGCAGGCTCTAGAGGACGGCCGGCAGCTCATCACGCTAGCAGCCGGCCGAACGCTCTAGAGGTTCGACCAGTAGGGGCTTGATGCCAGACAGAATGATGTCGTTTGCTCGCTCTACTTGGCCGTTTGACTGCGGATGGGAAACGGACGCCAAGTCCAGTCTGATGCCCTGCGTTGCGCAGAAACAAGCCAAAGCTCTTTTGGCGAAGTTTGTACTATTGTCGGTGATGATGCTATGTGGTATGCCGTACTGAGTGGTGATGTCGGTGATGAAAGTCACAATAGTCGGCCCATTCAGCTTCTTGATTGGCTTTGCCTCAATCCACTTGGTGAACTTGTCCACCGCAACAAGTAGATGAGTCATGCCGCCACGAGCCGTCTTGAATGGCCCCACCATGTCCAGCCCCCAAACAGCAGAGGGTCAGGCAATGGGGATGGTCTTGAGTGCAGAAGCTGGTAAGTGTGGCTTGGAGCGGAACTTCTGACACCCTTTGCACGTCTGGACCAACTCTTTGGCGTCTTCTAGAGCAGTCGGCCAGAAGAAACCATGGCGGAAAGATTTGGCAACAAGTGATCTTGAAGCCGTGTGGTGACCACATTTGCCTTGGTGGTTATCTTTGAGGATTGCTTGACCCTGGTCCGGATCCATGCAGCACTGGTACACACCAGTGACACTGCACCATACCAGCCCTTTGTCGACTATGGTGTAAGCAGTTGCCCGCCTTTGCACTTGTCGGGCTAGAATCTCATCAGTCGGCAGCTCTTTGTTCACCAGAAAGTTGAGGATGGGTTGAGCCCATGAAGGCGCTGCTATTTCTTCAACTGTCACTGCTTCAACTTGTACGAGGGCGGTTGGGCCGGGAGGCGGCGGGTCGGAGTTGGCTGCCGCCTGCTGTGTTGAAGAAGTCCCCGGGCCAACTGCTGCAGTCCCCGGGCCGGGCTCTGAAGTCCCCGGGCTGGGTGCGACGACTACAGTCCCGGGGCCGCCTGCCGAAGTCCCCGCACCGGCTTCTAGGTCCCTCAAGTCGGATCCGACTACTTCAGGAGGGGCCAACACGAAGATGGAGTCAGACTCTGGTGATGGCTTGACAGATGGCTTAAGGAGGCGCTGTAAGGCGACGCCGGCTGGTATCACTTGCCGGGTGGAGCCTATCCGTGGCAAGGCATTTGCTTGCTTGTTGTCATTTCTTGGCACGTGGAGGAACTTGCACCCGTCAAAATATCCACTGAGTTGCTGTACGAGGAAGCGGTAGCTTGCCATATTTGCGTCCTTGGCGTCCCAGTCTCCTGACGACTGCTGGACCACCAAGTCAGAGTCACCATAGCATAGGATCCGGCGAATGCCGAGTTCCTTGGTAAGACGGAGCCCGTGTATGAGTGCCTCGTACTCAGCTACGTTGTTGGAAGCAGCAAAGTGGATTTGCAGCACATATATGAGCTTGTCGCCTTTGGGAGAGGTGAGGATGATGCCGGCTCCCAGACCGGTGCGCATTTTTGAACCATCAAAGTGCATCTGCCAATGGGTAGAGTCTTGCGCTAGCGGCAAGTATTGGGTCTCGGCCTAGTCGACGAGGAAGTCGGCCAAGTCTTGTGACTTGATGGCGGTGCGAGGCTGGTAGTAGATGGTGTAGGGGGCCAGATCAATGGCCCATTTGGCCACTCGGCCTGAGGCATCTCAGCTTCCAATGATCTCAGCAAGCAGAGTAGTGTAGACAACAGTAATTTGGTGCTCTTGAAAGTAAGGCTTGAGCTTCTTGGTGGCAAAATGCACACCATAGCACATCTTCTGATGGTAGGGGTAGTTTTGCTTGGAGGCGGACAATACTTCACTCAAGTAATACACTGGCCTCTGGACCGGCAATGCTCTGCCCTCCTCCTTGCATTCTACTACTATGACTGTGCTGACCACCCAACTGGTGGCGCTGATGTAAAGGAGCATGGGCTCTTTCTCAGTCGGAGCCGCCAAGATAGGCGGGGTGGTCAATATCTTCTTGAGCTGGAGAAAAGCCTCGTCCACCTTGTTGTTGCACTCGAAAAATGTGGTCTTCTTCATGAGCTGGTAGAGGGAAAGAGCCTTCTCGCCCAGCCGACTGATAAAACGGCTTATTGATGGTAGGCAGCTGGTGAATTTTTGCACGTCCAGCAGTCGGGTGGGCACCTCCATCTTCTCAATGGCCTTGATTTTCACAGGGTTGCACTCTATGCCGCTCTCTGAGACCAGAAAGCCGAGAAGCTGGCTGGCTGGCACTCCAAAGATGCATTTCTCTGGGTTGAGCTTGATTTGGAATCGGCACAGGTTCTCAAAAGTCTCCTTGAGGTCTTCCAGCAGCATGCCGTGCTTCTTCGTCTTTACCGCCACATCATCCACATAGACATGGGCATTTCTGCCGAGTTGCTTGAGGAGACACTTCTGCATGCAACGCTGAAACATGGCGTCGACATTTCGCAAGCCAAACATCATGGTCAGGTAGTAGAAGGCTCCAAATGGCATGATGAAGGAAGTCTTCAGCCTGTCGGCCGGGTTCAGCTTTATCTGATGGTACCCTGAGTACGCATCCAAAAAACTCAACAGCTCGCATCCTGCTGTGGAGTCTATCACTTGGTCAATTCTTGGCAGGGCAAAGGGATCTTTTTGGGCAAGCTTTGTTGAGGCTGGTATAATCAATACACAAGCGCCACTCTTATTTTTCTTCAGCACAAGAACTGGGTTGACCAACCACTCTAGAAATAATACTTCCATGATTAAGCCGGCTGCTAGAAGCCGGGCTATCTCTTCTCCAACAACTCTTCTCTTCTCTTTCGACATGCGGCGCAAGGGCTGCCTGACCGGCTTGGCGTCAGGTCAGACATGTAACTTGTGCTTGGCGGTATCCGTCAGAACACCCGGCATGTCTTTGGGAGACCATGCAAAGATGTCCCGATTCTCACGGAGGAAATCGACGAGCTCGCTTTCTTATTTGCTGTCAAGGTTCGCACCTATGACAGCGTGCCTCTCCGGGTGCTCAGGGTCCAAGGGTATCTTCTTTGTTTCCTTCGCCAGTTTGAACGAGCCCTCAACTTCCGACTCCTTGGGGATGGGTGACATTTCCGTCTTCTTGCCTACCATCGCCACAACCCAGTCAAGTAGCCGCTTCTCAGCTGCAATCACAAGGGACTCAGCCAGTCGGCTGCTGTCCGCGGTGCAAGCGGATGACTTCTTGTAGTCTCTGACTATGGTCAGGATCCCCTTGGTACTTGGCATCTTCATCTTGAGGTAAGCATAGTGGGGGACCACCATGAACATGGCCAGGGCAGGCCGGCCAAGCAGCGCAGGGTAGGGGCTCTCAAGGTCCACCACTTCAAACCAAACTGGCTCATGGTGGAAGTGATTCTTGTCTCCGAAGAGAACATCAATTTTTTCTTGCCGATTGGTGGGCAGGAAAGGCCAGGGACTATGCCATGGAATACAGTCTGACTGGGGTGGAGCTGCTTCTGCTTGATTCCCAACTTCTCCATTGTGTCACGGTACAGGATATTGATGCTGCTGCCGCCATCTATCAGGACTCTAGAGAAACGAGCTACCCGCCTCTCTGTTGCAAAGGTAGCATCTAGGACCAGGGCATAGGAACCAGGGGAGGGCATCACCTCCGGGTGGTCGGCCCTGCTCCAACTGATGGGCTTTTCAGACCAATGCATGAATTCTGGAGTATCTGAGGCCACTGCCTGTACTTCTTGTTGTTCCTGTCGTCTACTGTGTCTGTCATCGGCCACAATGGTGAACACAATGTAGGCTCCATGCTACTCTGGATACTCGTCTTGTATAACACCGACTGGCCGAACCGCCGGCTGCTGGGGCGGAGGAGGCGGCGGGCTGGCTGGGGAGGAGGCAGGAGTCCATCTCCCTTGGCGATTCTGGCGAGCCAATGACACTTCCGAGTGGTGTGGTTGGACGACTTTGCACCACTATGGAACTTGCAGGGCGCATCAAGGGTCTGCTCGTAATAGAAGGCGGGCAACCAATTGGGCTAGCCGCCCCTCTGATGCTTGGGCGTTGGCTGACCTTCCGGCTGCTGGTCTTTGATTGTCGCCACCTGCCGGCTGGTGGAACCCGGCTGGGTGGCCTTTTGCTTGTTGTCGCTGGGATGCTGTCGCCGACTAGTGTCACCAGCCGGAGTCCGAGGAGCCTGAGGCGCCACCTTGCAGGATGCATCAACTAGGATTTCCGCCTTCATGGAGGAGTCAGCCGTGGCATGTTTGTCGGTGATGATTAGCAGTTCGTCGAGAGTTGCAGGCTCATCACAGAGAAGTCAGTGCTTGTGGAGGGTGCCTTCTCGGCACCCGGCGGTGAAGTACTCGATTGCCTGCACCTCGTGCACGCCTTCGCAGGAGTTGCGGAGCTCGGCCCAGCGCATGAGATAGTCGCGAGTCAATTCGCTAGGCCCCTGGACGCGCAAGGAGAGTTGTTGGGGCTTGGGAGGCCGCTTGTACGTACTGGTGAATTTGCGGATGAAGGCTTCCCTGAATTCAACCCAACTGTTCATGCTGCTAGGCTTCAGGATGTTAAGCCACGTCCAGGTTGTGCCTTGAAGCATGAGCGGGACGTACTTCACTGCAACACGCTTGTTGCCGTTTGCTATACTGACGGCCGTGGAGTAGTCAACCAGCCAGTCCTCCAGCTTCACGAAGCCGGTGTACTTGGGCGTATCTCTTTGGAGTGTGAACCCTTTGGGGAAAGGCTCATCTCGGATTTGTGGGCCAAAAAAGGCGGTCCCAATGCATCTTCTTCTTCTAACGCCAGGGATTGGTTGAGATGGTCGATCCGATGGCGGGCGTCGTTCTCTCCGACTCCTTCTCGATGGCCAAGGCGGTCGCCGAGTGTTGGATGCATGACAGGTGGCGGAGTGGGATGCCTTGCTCCACGAGGCGGAGGGGGAGGCGGGTCGCCTCACCGCTCCACTGCTCGAGGGTGGCCGTCTTCGTCACGCTCAATGGAGAGGCGAGTCCGGTTGCGCCTAGCAGCCGGCTCCTTGCCTCTTTTTCTACGGGCACCACTAGTCGACGTCCGGGATGTCATGTCGTGGTCCTTGCGAAGGGGCGGTTCGTCGTTCCGCTAGACGGGCACTTTGGCGCGGCAGCCAACTTCGTGTTGCGCGGCGGCCGTGTCTAGGAGCTGCTGGACTTGCTCCGTCATGTGGCGACGCTCGTCGCCCTCGTACTTGTCCATCTCATCCGTCACCGCCTAGGCAGCCCGGATGTTCTCCGCTGGCATGGCGTAGACGGGGCGTTCCGCCCCGAACATGCTGGCTATGGCTGCGCCACGCTGCCGGATTGAGCCGATGCGGCTAGGCCCCTCAGGGGCCGGCGTGCCACCAACGGCCCGGTCCATCTCGCGCCGGTAGGCGTCCGAGAGGCGTCGCACGCTGGCCAGTCGGCCAGTGCTCTCAAGGAGTTGGACGCGGCGTGCTTCCAGCGTCTCAGCGTCTGCGTCTTCTGGGATGGGCGCTGACAGATCTCGCAGCGCCGCATCGAGTGGGTCTCGAGCGCCTTCATCCGATCGCTCGCCATTGTTGATGACAAGCACCTCCGTGACAGTGCTCCCGCCGCTGTGCTCGCAAGGAGGCGGCTCGTTGTAGACCACCATGTTAGTGGGGAACGCATCAAGCGACGCCATATCAGAGTCGGCGATCATCGGGTCGGTGGAGCCGACAGACTCCAGGTCCACAGCAGGCTCGCTGGTGACGTGAAGCTGGTCGAGGAGGCTAACGAGGCGGCTCTCGGGTCAGCCGGTGCCCGTGTCGGAGGCCGGCTCGTCGGAGAGGTGGATCTCGCCAACAAGGTCGGCGAGGCAGCTCGCCGCGCAGGCGATCTCCGCGCCATGCAGCGCGTCGAGGCTGACGCCATCGGGCGTGCTGGGCTGGCTTCGCTCGCTAGGAAGGAACAAGGTTTCCGTCCAGAGCAGGTCTCCAGGAGACGGTGCACCTCGCCCCACGGTGGGCGCCAAATGTCGGGGGTTGGGTGCGACATATGCCAACTGGTGGCTTTTCATGGTGGGAGCGAGTAGAACGTCGCTGGTGCCTGGAAGCGGGATAAGGCGTAGACACGAACGCTGGCGTACCTTAACCAGGTTCGGGGCTCTCCTAGGAGATAACACCCCTAGTCCTGCTCTGCGGGGTCTCCGCATGATCACTAAGGCACAAGTGATACAGTGGTGCTCCTTGAACTATGTGCTAGAGGTAGAAGGAGGCAGGGCTAGCTCTCTTCTTCCTCTAGGGTAGTGGCTAGTTCTAATGGAGTGGGAACTCTTTGCATGGGTGCCCTGGGGGGTTTACATAGGCCTACCCCCCAGGGGTACAATGGTAATCTAGCCGAGTGCTAGGCCCGGGTGTCAGTGTCTCTGGTCGCCGGCTTCTCCGCCGGCTGCTGGGCCCCGCCGCTTGGTGGGCCCCGCCGACTGGTCTGGTATGGAGCCGACAGGCCGGTCCCGCCGCTGGCGGGTCTGGTTGGCGGTTGTTCACTGTAGCCGTGCTGCTAATGACGCAGGCTTGGTCAGCAGAGTGTGGCTACAGTCCTGCCGCCTGGTGGGAGATCACTGTATCCACACCAGGTCTTATCTGGTTGATGGCGCACGGGCCCCGAGGGAAGGACTGGCCGCCTGCCGGAGGCTGGCCTCCCTCAGGTCCGGCTGGTCTGGCTTCCGCCGTCTTTTGGGCTCTCGCTGCCTGGTAGGGCACGCGCCTGCAGGCCATACCGACATGTCGTCGTGGGGAACATGACTCCGTCTGTTAGGAGTGACGTCAAGGGGGGAGTGGCAACTTTGCTGCGCCGTGCGGAGATCTCCACCTGTACGGGGCACTGTAGCTACGCCAAGCCCAAGATTCGGGGGTGAGGGACTACGCTGTAGCCTCACCCTGTCTTGTCCTCTTCATGAGGGCGCAGACTCTGAGGGTGTTGGGTGGCCGCCTGCTAGACGCCGGCCTCTCCAGAGGCCGTCTGTTAGGAGCCGGCCGGTCTTGGTACCGTCTGCTAGCGCTTGGCCGTCTTCGGGCAGCCGGCCGTAAGCCAGCCGACCAACAGAAGGAGGCGCTTCAGTATGAGGTCTCGCATGGCGAAGCCGGCCCAAAGTCTTAAAAGGCTCGGGGGCTCGGGTGAGGCTACCCGTGGCCCATTACTCCGACATACACTGTTCATTACGGGCCAGTTTCACCACGGGCCGTTAATGGGCCAAGAGTTATGAAGGGCCTCATATGGGCTGAAGGACGTCATGGGCCATACATGGGCCGGAAGTTAAAATGGGCTAGAATCATATTGGACGGCCCAGATGATGCTACTAGAACTAATTCAGATAGGCCTTAACGGGCCCTGAGTTAGCAGGCTCTAAATGGGCTATATGCGAACATGCCGTTAACATGCTTTTCATGGGCCGGCCCGCTACCTTTTGACCAAGTCAAACAGGCCAGCCTTTTCATGGGAATGGGCCTCTGTTGGGCCGTGCCACGTGTCGACGTATCATAGGCGCCTTCGGTCGAATGAGTGGAGGACATCTGTCCCAACGGTGAGCCAACACATGGTTCCTCTGGCCAATGAGAAATTTACACATGGAAAATCCCCATTGGTCGTGGCTATTAGAGGGTTATCGAATCCAAAACCGGACCCGATATCTTAACAATGACCCATTACAGTGGATGCCATGTGTCAGTCACCCTTGACGAAAGCACTTCTATGACGCGCGATTTATCTTCATGGAAGTGGACACTTCCGTGATGATAATTTTGGTAATGTCATGGAATACTTCTACGACAGCACATGTATGACTATCTTGATTCTGTCATAAAATCATCATGGATGTACATGCATGACAAAAAACATGACCTACTATGACAAGCACATATCATCATGGAATTGTATTTTTTTTGTAGTGGTGCCTGCCGCTGCTGCACCTTTAGCAACGCTCACCTCGAACGCCCTCTGCCGCTCTAGACGATCCCTCTCAAAGCGGCCGGACTGCTCGTAGATCTCCTAATTCCTCGCCTCTGTGTCAGTGTGTGCCGCGGTCACGGCGGCGCTAAGGCTCTTTCCATGCTCGACGAGGCACTCCTCCTCCTCCCGCAGGAATTTGATGTAGCGCACAAGGTCGCTGCCGCACGTGTGGGCCTCCACCTCCGCCTCCCTCGTTCGGGCGGCGTTGGCGGAGCGGGTGATGATCCCGACGGTCGACGGTGGGCTGGTGGGCCACGGCGGCTGACGATGGGGTGGCGGCCACAACTACCACCTCCCGCCTTCGGGTCGTGGTGGCGGAGGCAGAGATGGCCACGGTTGCCAGCAGTGAGGTGGCGTCCATGATGGCCACCTCCCGCCTTTGGGCCGCGGTGGTGGAGCGAGCGATGGCCCTGGCTTTCGATGGAGTAGTTGCAGCAACAGCTGCCAAAGGGCACCGATGGCCGAGCGTGTGGTGGGTCTCTCACGCACACCCAACAGGGATGCCACGCGCCCTACACTACGCCAGTGACTACCTCGCCGCCGCGGTGTAGCCTCCCAGCTGGAGCTGTTGTCTGATGGCGATGGAGTGGCCGAGCGATGACGATAGATCGGTGCCATTGGCGATTGTGGGAGAAGAACACGAGAGAAGCTACAGGGAGGGAGGGGAAAATGTGATGCAGTACTCGCTGACTGTGAGGGTTTATATAGTAGGCTGGTAAGTATTGGGATTTTGGGGTATTTCACCGAGTCGGGTAGGAAGCTTGCGCAGGAACCTGCACGGTTGTGCAGGAACGGGCTCAACAACGTTTGGCAAAAAGAACACCCTCACACGACTGCTCAAGCTTGCACTCAAACAGTCTGCGGCAGGCCAGCAACGGTGTGACAAGACGTGCGAGAGGAGGACGAAAGGACACGTACACATACGTTTAATAAAAAAAGTTTGCGATTTGTTGATTTTATTTGGACTTGAGAAATAGTCCATGTTTTAGGATTTCTTTTTCTAACATTTTGATGTATTATATGCCTATATAAAGTTTTTATTTATTTTCAGTTTTCTTTCTTTTGTTCTCTGTTTCTTATTCAAGAAAATGGCCGAAGGCCGCAGCCTAGCGGACCCTATCTCTCTCCCAACGGCCCAGCTGGCCGAGCAGCTTGCTCCCGCGCCCGAAACTTCTTTGCACTAGTCGCCCGATGTCCCTTGCTCGTCTCTGTTGACACCGACAGGTGGGACCCGCATGTCATCTCCCACCTTTGTCTCTTTGTTTTGTGTTCATCACGTACACAGAGCCCTGATCCCAAATCTCGCCCGATTCGATCCGTTTGTTGCCCCTCGTGCAAGCCCGACCCCTATAAATAATGCCCTACTCCTCCTCCTCCTCCGATTTTTCAAAAAATCTCAATATCTTGTGCCCCAGAGCCTCACCTCGATCTCGCCGGAGTTCCGCCTCCAGGAGCTCCTGTCACCAACCAAGTCTGTCGCCACTAGAGGTTTCCCGAACCCCTGTTTTCCTCTACCCGCTCTTGCCAGACACGCCACTGCTCCAGCCATTCGCCACTATCGCCACAGGCCACCCATGAAGCTCACGAGGTCACACCCGAGTTCGCCTTCATGTTCCGCACCCCGTTCGACCCTTCCCCGAGTCCGGCGACCACCAGGACGAGTGCCACGACCACATTCGAACGATGACGTGGTCGTTGATACGTCTCCGTCGTATCTATAATTTTTTATTGTTCCATGCCAATAGTCTTCAAGTTTCATATACTTTTGGCAACTTTTTATACTATTTTTGGGACTAACATATTGATCCAGTGCCCAGTGCCAGTTCCTGTTTGTTGCCTATTTTATGTTTCGCAGAAAACCCTTATCAAACAGAGTCCAAACGGGATAAAAACGGAAGGAGAAGTATTTTGGAATATTTATGATTTTTGGGAAGTAAAATCAACGCGAGACGGGGCCCGAGGGGGCCAGGAGATAGGGGGGCACGCCCCAGGGAGGCAGGCGCGCCCTGGACTCTCCTCGTCCCCCCATAAGGCAGTTGACGCTCTTCTTTTGGCGCAAGAAAGCTAATTTTATGAGAAAAATCTGGGCGAAAGATTCACCCCAATCGGAGTTACAAATCCCCGGATATAAAAGAAATGGTGAAAGGGCAGAATCTGAGGACGCGGAAACAGAGAGATAGATCCAATCTCGGAGGGGATCTCGCCCCTCCCACGCCATGGGAGCCAAGGACCAGAGGAGAAACCCTTCTCCCATCTAGGGAGGAGGTCAAGGAAGAAGAAGAAGAAGAAGAAGGGGGCCTCTCTCCCCTTGCTTCCGTTGGCGTCGGAGCGCTGTCGGGGGCCATCATCATCACCGCGATCTTCACCAACACCTCCATCATATTCACCAACATCTCCATCACCTTCCCCCATCTATATTCAGCGGTCCACTCTCCTGCAACCCGCTGTACCCTCTACTTGAACATGGTGCTTTATGCTTCATATTATTTTCCAATGATGTGTTGCCATCCTATGATGTCTGAGTAGATTTCCGTTGTCCTATTGGTGATTGATGAATTGCTATGATTGGTTTGAGTTGCATATTTTATTATTGGTGCTGTCCTATTGTGCCCTCCATGTCGTACAAGTGTGAGGGATTCCCGCTGTAGGGTTTGCAATATGTTTATGATTTGCTTATGGTGGGTGGCGTGAGTGACAAAAGCACAGACCCGAGTAAGTAGGCTGTTTGCATATGGGATAAAGGGGACTTGATACTTTAATGCTATGGTTGGGTTTTACCTTAATGAATCTTAAGTAGTTGCGGATGCTTGCTAGAGTTCCAATCATAAGTTCATATGATCCAAGAAGAGAAAGAATGTTAGCTTATGCCTCTCCCTCAAATAGAATTGCAATAGTGATTATCAGTCTAGTAACGTAGTCAGTTGCTCAGGGCAATTCCACAACTCCTACCACCACTTTTCCACACTCGTTATATTTACTTTATTGCATCTTTATCTAAACAGCCCCTAGTTTATATTTACATGCTCTTTATTATCTTGCAAACCTATCCTATCACACCTACAAAGTACTTCTAGTTTCATACTTGTTCTAGGTAAAGCGAACGTCAAGCGTGCGTAGAGTTGTATCGGTGGTCGATAGAACTTGAGGGAATATTTATTCTACCTTTAGCTCCTCGTTGGGTTCGACACTCTTACTTATCAAAAACTGTTGCGATCCCCTACACTTTTGGGTCATCAAGACCTTTTTCTGGCGCCGTTGCCGGGGAGTCATAGCGTGGGGTTAATATTCTCGTGTGTGCTTGTTTGCTTTATCACTAAGTAATTTTTATTTGTTGTTCTAAGTTGTTCTCTATCTTTAGTTATGGAAATGGAACATGAAATGCCAAAAAAATTAGGTCTACTTGCTGCTCATGGAGATGGGGAACCTCCTAAAACCCTCGATGATCGTTATGTGAAAGATATTATGTACTACTTTAATAATCCTTAGAAAACCCCATTCAACTATGTTATGGGAGTAACGTTGGATCAACGTGAATACTTTAGGGATTATCACTTGACACAAAAAGGGAAATTGTTATGGGATCAAATTTCTATGTTGCGCTGGTATGCTCGTCAACTATGCGTGATACATGATTATACTTGTTGCTCTAGGATGAAGGCTCCACCCCTTCCCTTTTCATGCAAATTCAATGATAATGAAACCTTAGCTTCTTATGCTAATGGTAGATATGATTACTATGATGTTGAACAAATTGAAGAATTTGTTGCTTTTAAAGCTGCTTATGAAATTGACTCTTTGTTTGAAAAGTATGAAGCTTTTGATGATGATGTTTATAGTCCTGAAAATCTTGCTATACTTAGATATTGCTACGAAAATTATGAATACAATTACTATATTAATGCATTTATTGAGAAAGTCTCCGCTGTCCAAGAAGAGACTAATATATTGCAGGAAGCTATGGAAGAAGAAATTGATGAAACTATGAGCTCATTGGATGAAAAAGATGATGGGGAGAGCGAAGAACAAAAGGAGGAAGAGCAGATTGATCACCCATGCCCACCTTCTAATGAGAGTAACTCTTCAACTCATACATTGTTTAATTCCCCTTCGTGCTTACCGAAGGATGATTGCTATGATCCCGTTGATTCTCTTGAAATATCCCTTTTTGATGATGCTTGCTATGCTTGTGGACAAGATGCCAATATGAATTATGCTTATGGAGATGAACTTGCTATAGTTCCTTATGTTAAACATGAAATTGTTGCTATTGCACCCACGCATGATAGTCCTATTATCTTTTTGAATTCTCCGTACTACACTTTATCGGAGAAGTTTGTGCTCATTAAGGATTATATTGATGGGTTGCCTTTTACCATTGCATATGATGATTTTGATAGATATAATATGCATGTGCTTGCTGCTCCTACTTGCAATTATTATGAGAGAGGAACTATGTCTCCACCTCTCTATGTTTCCAATATGATAAAATTGCAAGAAACTACTTATACTATGCATTAGCCTTTACTTTGTGTGCATGAATTGTTCTTTTATGACATGCCGATGCATAGGAAGAGAGTTAGACTTCGTTGTTGCATGATATATGTTACTTTGTGCTCACTACTAAATTACACATCATTGTTAATTAAAATTGGTTTTGATATACCTTGGGATCCGGGTGGATTCATTACTTCAGCACTATATGCCTAGCTTAATGGCTTTAAAGAAAGCGCTGCCAGGGAGACAACCCGGAAGTTTTAGAGAGTCATTTATTTCTGTTGAGTGCTTTTATATATTTTAAAAACAAAAAATAAATAAAGAGGGGAACCTAAAAACTTTTCAAAAAGGAAAGTGAAAGTGAGAAAGACAAGCATTGTTGAAGTGGGGGAGCTCCTTGAACTTTGTTCATGCTCACGGAAACTTTGTGCATCTTGATTACAGAAACGTTTCATCAAAAATAATTATCCCCTTCTATAATTCCATTGTATTGTAAAAATAATGTGCTAAGGTTTGCCTTTAGGATGTTTACAATGCTTGTTGGTTTGTATGGTGCAGGACAGAAACTTTGGCTGTAGTGCGCGATTTTACATTTTTAACTAGAATGTTAATTGGTTCTGATTCCTTTTGAACTGTCTTTCTACACAACTCTTTTATTTTTCATAATTTTGGTAGAATGTTTGGGGTAGCAGAAGTATGGTGGATTTTCAGATTGCTACAGACTGTTCCGTTTTTGACAGATTCTGTTTTTGATGCATAGTTTGCTTGTTTTGATGAATCTATCAATTTATATTAGTGGATTAAGCCATGGAAAAGTTATATTACAGTAGACACAATGCAAAAACAAAATATGAATTGGTTTTCAACAGTACTTAGAGTGGTGATTTGCTTTATTATACTAACGGATCTTACCGAGTTTTCTGTTGAAGTTTTGTGTGGATGAAGTGTCTAAACGAGGAGGTCTCGATATGAGGAAAAGGAAGAGAGGCAAGAGCTCAAGCTTGGGGATTCCCGAGGCACCCCAAGTAAATATTCAAGGAGACTCAAGCGTCTAAGCTTGGGGATGCCCTGGAAGGCATCCCCTCTTTCTTCGACAAGTATCGGTATGTTTTCGTATTCGTTTCGTTTATGCATTATGGGCAAGTCTTGGAGCGTCTTTTGCATTTAGTTTTCATTTTTATTTTATGAACCATGCTGGTATGAGATAGTCCTTGGTTGATTTATAGAATGCTCATTGCACTTCACTTAAATCTTTTGAGAATGGCTTTATAGAATGCTTCATGTGCTTCACTTATATCATTTGAAGTTTGGATTGCCTGTTTCTCTTCACATAGAAAACCGCCATTTGTAGAATGCTCTTTTGCTTCACTTATAATTGTTAGAGCGTGGGCATATATTTTGTAGAAAGAATTAAACTCTCTTGCTTCACTTATATCTATTTAGAGAGATGACAGGAATTGGTCAATCACATGGTTAGTCATAAAATCCTACATAAACTTGTAGATCGCTGAATATGATATGTTTGATTCCTTGCAATAGTTTTGCGATATAGTGATGATAATATGTGGGAGGTACTTGTAGATGGTTGTGTTCAGTAAGGATGTTGGTGTTAAGGTTTTGTGATTCCCGAAGCATGCACGTATGGTCTATTAACTATGTAACCATATTGGCGCGCATTGTATTTTGATTGTTTATCTTTGCGTGAAGGTCGGGGGCGCGCGATGGTTAACTCCTACCAACCTCCCCCCTAGGAGCATGCGTGTAGTACTTTGTTTCAAGGGCTAATAAATTTTTGCAATAAGTATGTGAGTTCTTTATGACTAATGTTGAGTCCATGGATTATACGCACTCTCACCCTTCCATCATTGCTAGCCTCTTCGGTACCGTGCATTGCCCTTCCTCACCTCGAGAGTTGGTGCAAAATTCGCCGGTGCATCCAAACCCCGTGATACGATACGCTCTATCACGCATAAGCCTCATTATATCTTCCTCAAAATAGCCACCATACCTACCTATTATGGCATTTCCATAGCCATTCCGAGATATATTGCCATGCAACTTCCATCATCATCATATACATGACTTGAGCATTTATTGTCATATTGCTTTGCATGATCGTAAGATAGCTAGCGTGATGTTTTCATGGCTTGTCCATTTTTTGATGTCATTGCTATGCTAGATCATTGCACATCCCGGTACACCGCTGGAAGCATTCATATAGAGTCATATCTTTGTTCTAGTATCGAGTTGTAATATTGGGTTGTAAGTAAATAAAAGTGTGATGATCATCATTATAGAGCATTGCCCCATGAAAAAAAGAAAAAAAAAGGGGAAAGGCCAAAGAAGCCTAAATAAAAAAGGGGGGCAAAGAAGCCCACCAAAAAGGAAAAAAGGAAAAAAAAGAAAAAAAAGAAAAAGAAAAAGGGGCAATGTTACTATCCTTTTTCGACACTTGTGCTTCAAAGTAGCACCATGTTCTTCATATAGAGAGTCTCTTATGTTGTCACTTTCATGTACTAGTGGGAATTCTCATTATAGAACTTGGCTTGTATATTCCAACGATGGGCTTCCTCAAATGTCCTAGGTCTTCATGAGCAAGCAAGTTGGATGCACACCCACTTAGTTTCTTTTGTTGAGCTTTCATCCACTTATAGCTCTTAGTGCATCCATTGCATGGCAATCCCTACTCCTCGCATTGATATCAATAGATGGGCATCTCCATAGCCCGTTGGTTATCCGCGCCGATGTGAGACTTTCTACCTTTTTGTCTTCTCCACATAACCTCTACCATCATATTCTATTCCACTCATGGTGTTATATCCATGGCTCACGCTCATGTATTGCGTGAAGGTCGAATTTTTTTGAGAATAATAAAGCATGAAACAATTGCTTGGCTGACACCTGGATAGGCATGAGGGGTACCTTGTGTTAAGAAAAGGGAGCATACAAGACTATACGATTTTGTAGGGATAACTTTCTGAAGCATTGATATTTTGAAAGACATGATTGTTTGTTGGGATGCCCTAAGTATTATTGTTTTTATATCAAATGATAGACTATTGCTTTGAATCACCTGTGTCTTAATATTCATGCCATGATTAGATATTTGGTCAAGATTATGCTAGGTAGCATTCCACATCAAAATTTATCTTTTTTATCATTTACCTACTCGAGGACGAGCAGGAATTAAGCTTGGGGATGCTGATACGTCTCCGTCGTATCTATATTTTTTGATTGTTCCATGCCAATATTCTTCAAGTTTCATATACTTTTGGCAACTTTTTATACTATTTTTGGGACTAACATATTGATCCAGTGCCCAGTGCCAGTTCCTGTTTGTTGCATGTTTTATGTTTCGCAGAAAACCCATATCAAACAGAGTCCAAACGGGATAAAAACGGATGGAGAATTATTTTGGAATATTTAAGATTTTTGGGAAGTAAAATCAACACGAGACGGTGCCCGAGGGGGCCAGGAGATAGGGGGTGCGCCCCAGGGAGGCAGGCGCGCCCTGGACTCTCCTGGGCCCCCGTAAGGATGTTGACGCTCTTCTTTTGGTGCAAGAAAGATAATTTTATGAGAAAGATCTGGGCGAAAGATTCACCCCAATCGAAGTTACGAATCTCCGGATATAAAAGAAACGGTGAAAGGGCAGACTGAGGACACAGAAACAGAGAGATAGATCCAATCTCGGAGGGGCTCTCGCCCCTCCCACGCCATAGGAGCGAAGGACCAGAGGGGAAACCCTTCTCCCATCTAGGGAGGAGGTCAAGGAAGAAGAAGAAGAAGGGGGCCTCTCTCCCCCTTGCTTCCGGTGGCACCGGAGCGCTACCGGGGGCCATCATCATCATCGCGATCTTCACCAACACCTCCATCATTGTCACCAACATCTCCATCACCTTCCCCCATCTATATTCAGCGGTCCACTCTCTCACAATCCGCTGTACCCTCTACTTGAACATGGTGCTTTATGCTTCATATTATTTTCCAATGATGTGTTGCCATCCTATGATGTCTGAGTAGATTTCCGTTGTCCTATCGGTGATTGATGAATTGCTATGATTGGTTTGAGTTGCAAATTTTATTATTGGTGCTGTCCTATTGTGCCCTCCGTGTCGCGCAAGCGTGAGGGATTCCCGCTGTAGGGTTTTCAATATGTTTATGATTTGCTTATGGTGGGTGGCGTGAGTGACAGAAGCAAAGACCCGAGTAAGTAGGCTGTTTGCATATGGGATAAACGGGACTTGATACTTTAATGCTATGGTTGGGTTTTACCTTAATGAATCTTTAGTAGTTGCGGATGCTTGCTAGAATTCCAATCATAAGTGCATATGATCCAAGAAGAGAAAGTATGTTAGCTTATGCCTCTCCCTCAAATAGAATTGCAATAGTGATCATCGGTATAGTAACGTAGTCAGTTGCCTAGGGACAATTCCACAACTCCTACCACCACTTTTCCATACTCGTTATATTTACTTTATTGCATCTTTATCTAAACAGCCCCTAGTTTATATTTAAATGCTCTTTATTATCTTGCAAACCTATCCTATCACACCTACAAAGTACTTCTAGTTTCATACTTGTTCTAGGTAAAGCGAACGTCAAGCGTGGGTAGAGTTGTATCGGTGGTCGATAGAACTTGAGGGAATATTTATTCTACCTTTAGCTCCTCGTTGGGTTCGACACTCTTACTTATCGAAAACTGTTGCGATCCCCTACACTTGTGGCTCATCAGTCATCTTCTCCAAGTCCGAGAGCCCCGTCCAGTGAGCATCAACCACCACCGTCCAATCTATGTTTACGGCGTAGATTAGATTGCAGTCAAAGTTAGGTTTTATTAAGTAGATCGGTTTTAGTTACAATTTATACTTGGTTTAAATCTGACCAGTTCGCCAGTTTTCTCTTATTAAACACACGCGCGTAGTTTTATTGAAGTTTTGGCCAAGTGTCTTTTAACTACCGAGCGCCAATCTGTCTAGCCCAGTAGCAGTAGGCCACGTAGCTAGTGCTCGATTGTTTTTGTTTTGTTTCTGTTTTAAAAATAGAATAGTTCTGTTTTTAGAAAATCAATAACTTTTATGTTTTACACTCAAATTGAGTTATTCTTTTTGCACTGTGTCACAAATGTGTTGAAGTTTCTGTTTGCATACTTAGTTTTCAAATTTGAGTAATTTAAATTTGAATTATTTCAAATATGCTTCAAATACTGTTTTGGCTCTAGTTTGAATTCTAGAATAGATTTTTGATTGATTCTTTTTGCTACTGCTTTGTTTTTGCTTTGACTATCCAGCAGAATTTAGTTAGTTGTTTTTAGTATAATTTTAAATTATTTTTATAGCTAAAACAGTACTGTTTCACTTATAATTTTGTCATAATCTTTTCTTTGTTGTTTTTAATAGTTTTAAATTATTTCTTTTTGCCTATTTTGACAGATTAGTTTATGTTTCTGTTGGTCAGCAGTAGATATTTTTTAAAAATATTTTCTTTAGCTTTGTATCAAAACTTGTATAGGTCATAGTTAGAGTTTATAAAAGATTTTTATTTGTTTCTTTTTGCTACTAAAAGTTCATGAAAAATCTTTCTGTTATTTTGATCAAAACTCTATTTATTTTCTGTTAATTTATTAGTTTAGTATTTTATTTTGCTGTTAAGTCTAATTAGGTCAAAAACTACTTTTGTTGGTTGTAGAAAAAACTCTATAGTTCCTTGTTGTTTTCCTTGAAATTTTGTTTGGATTTATATTTGGTTTTCCTATGGATTTCGTTTTTGATTTTATTTGTTGATTTTTTATGAGTGTTAGAATTTGCTTGCTAGTATGTTTGCTTATATGAATGCTATGACTATTTAATATAGATTTTCAATAGAGTAACGGATATTATCAAGTTATTTCAGAGAGTGTTATTACCTTCATCAACTTACCAGGCAAGTTCACTTTGACCATGCTTTTTCATACCTATGTTTTTATTGCATTTAGTGCCATCTTTGCAACAATCCCTCCAGTAGTTATATTGAATCCTTGTAGTTGAGTAGTATGCATGAGGTAGGAACCCATCACCCTATTACCAAGCCTGGGACATTATTTATTATAACGCTAAGCTATAGTAGATGGGTTTGGTATGAGTGCTCGGGAGTGGTGTGAGAATGGAGGACTCTACTTCAATGATGACAACTTCATGTTGGTATCTGCAAGAACTACATTTTCAGGACCTCAAGACTTCAATACTCGAGACAAGAAATTCAATACAAACTACTGGGTGAAGGATGGTTTAGATGGGCACCCTGGAGCAACCAGTGGATGACCCGGGATGCATGGAGAAGCGCCATGATATCTTGCGAAAAGCTTCACCCAAACTCAAAGAGATGGAAGAATACTTCATGCGCGGAAGCTTACTCGTGCAACCACAAGTCATTATGGGCTCTGGCTTGGTTGACCTAAGTTGTGACTCCGGATGGGACGGTGTTAGCAGATGTAGAACTATGGTAGGATTGGATGAGCACCGGACGGTGGTCAGGTGAACTTTTCGGAAGATCATGTTTCAGCCGTCTTTTCTCAAACACCCTGAAGTGCGAGAAAGTAAAAGGAGGGATCGAATCTTGCAGGTAAAGTGTACAAACCTCTGTAGAGGGTTAAAACCTAATCGATTAGCCGTGTCCCCGGTTATAGACAATTTGAGCCCCTTTGTCCCCGGTTATAGACAACACCGGATCGAAAACTTAATTGTGGGCAACTTATGATGATTTGGGCTATGAGACATTGGTTGGCGGAACCATGTCATGATAGAAAACTCCTTAGTACAGACCCCGGTCATTTCCTTTATTGTAGGGAAAATAAAACCAGCTTTTATGCAAAACAAAACTTAGACATAGAGCCGCAAAGCCATATTGCATATAGAATAGTTTTATCATCTGATTTCTCTTATGGTGATCTTGCCGGTACATTCAATGTACTGACCTACACGGCTACAACGTCTCATGTTGCAGATATTTCTTCAACGGGTAAGAGTTTACGATACAGGGTTACGGTCTACATTGAACTTGATGATGGCGTTGATGGGACTCCACACCCGTTTGTTTGTTTCCGCTGAGAATTATGAGGTATATATTCGTTCTATGTTATTTATACACGTGATTGCACTTTGATATATACATTGATGTACTGTGTGCGACAGCATACTGATCCAGGGATGGCACAGATACACAGAGGCTTGATCGTTTGAGGTCGGGTCGCTACACATGATGTAGAGGGATAGATCCAATCATTATGAATAAACGCCATCTTTTTATCCTTAATGGCAGCAATACTATACGTGTCATGTCCCCTTCTGTCACTGGGATTGAGCACCGCAAGATTGAACCCATTAAAAGCATCTCTCCCATTGCAAGAAAAATCAATCTAGTTGGCCAAATCAAATCAATAGATTGGAGAGAAATATAAAGCTATCTTAATCGTGCATAAAAGAGATCAGAGAAGACTCAAATAATATTCATAGATAATCTGATCATAAACCAACAATTCATCGGATCTCAACAAACGCACTGCAAAAGAAGATTACATCGAATAGATCTCCAAGAACATCGAGGAGAACATTGTATTGAAGATCAAAGAGAGAGAAGACACCATCTAGTACTAGCTACAGACCTGTAGGTCTGTGGTAAACTACTCACACATCATCGGAAGGGTAGCAAGGTTGATGTAGAGGCCCTTTGTGATTGAATCCCCCTCCGGCAGAGTACCAGAACAGGTCTCCAGATGGGATCTCACGAGGATAGATACTTGCGGTGGTGGAAAATTATTTTTTGTGTGCCATCTGGTATACGGGAAATATTTGGGTATTTATGGAGCTGAGATTAGTGTTAGAGGTTCCACGATGGGCCCACAAGCTCTGGGGACACCCCTAGGGTGTGCCTGGTGAGCTTGTGGCTCATCCGTGGCCCTTCTTGCCTCCTCCCGAAGCTTCCTAGGTTTCTTCTCGTCCAAGAAAAATCGTCAAAAAATTTCCTTCCGTCTAGTATTGATTTTCTGTAGAAGACAAAAAGAAGGAAAAACATCAAGTGCCACTTGACACTAGGTTAGTAGATTAGTCCCAAGAAATGATATAAGATAGCATAATAAAACATGTAAAACATCCAAGATGGATAATATAATAGCATGGAAGAATAAAAAATTATAGATACGTTGGAGACGTATTAAGCATCCCCAAGCTTAATTTCTGCTCGTCCTCGAGTAGATGAATGATAAAAAGAGAATTTTTGATGTGGATTGCTACCTAACATGTTTATCATGTATTATTTCTTTATGTGGTACGAATATTCAGATCCATTAGATTCAAAACAAAAGTGTAATATTGACATAAAACCAATAATACTTGAAGTATACTAAAAAGCAATCATGTCTTCTCAAAATATCATGGCAAAATAAAGGTATCCCTAAAAAATCATATAATCTACTCATGCTCTATCTTCATAAAACAAAGTATTTATCATGCACAACCCCGATGACAAGCCAATCAATTGGTTCATACTTTTAACATTCTTAAACATTTTCAACTTTCACGCAATACATGAGCGTGAGCCATGGATATAACACTATAGGTGGAATAGAATATGATGGTGGAGGTTGTGTGGAGAAGATAAAAAAAGGATAAAGTCTCACATCGACGAGGCTAATCAATGGGCAATGGAGATGCCCATCAATTGATGTCAATTCAAGGAGTAGGGATTGCCATGCAACGGATGGACTAGAGCTATAAGGGTATGAAAGCTCAAAATAAAACCATGTGGGTGAGCATCCAACTTGCTTGCTCACGAAGACCTAGGGCATTTGAGGAAGCCCATCATTGGAATATACAAGCCAAGTTCTATAATGAAAATTCCCACTAGTAATATATGAAAGTAACAAAATAGGATACTCTCTATCATGAAGAACATGGTGCTACTTTGAAGCATAAGTGTGGAAAATTATAGTAACATTGTCCCTTCTATCCTTTTCTCTCATTTTTCCGGCTCTTTGGCCTCTTTTTTTGGCTCTTTGGCCTCTTTTTATTTGTTTAAGTCTGAAGCCTCATCCTGACTTGTGGGGGAGTCATAGTCTCAATCACCCTTTCCTCACATGGAAAATGCTTTAATAATGATGATCATCACACTTTTATTTACTTACAACTCTAGAATTACAACTCGATACTAGAACAAAGATATGACTCTATATGAATGGCTCCAGCGGTGTACCGGGATGTCCAATGATCTAGCGTGACATGTATAAAAAATATGAACGGTGGCCAAGGCACAAATAGTATGCCAACTATATGATTGTTCAGAGCAATATGACAAGGATGGTATGTGTCATAATAAAACGGAACGGTGGAAGTTGCACGATAATATATCTCGGAATGGCTATGGAAATGCCATAATAGGTAGGTATGGTGACTATTTTGAGGAAGATATATGGTGGCTTATGTGTGAAAGAGAGTATCATATCATAGGATTTGGATGCATCGGCGAAGTTTGCACCAGCTCTCAAGGTGAGAAAGGGCATTGCACGTTACCGAAGAGGCTAGCAATGGTGAAGGGTGAGAGTGCGTATAATCCATGGACGCAAGATTAGTCATAAAGAACACACATACTTATTGGAAAAGTTCAGTAGCCCTCGAAACAAAGTACTAATACGCATGCTCCTAGGGGAATAGATTGCTAGGAAAAGACCATCGCTTGTCCTCGACCGCCACTCATAAGGAAGACAATCAAAAATAAATCATGTTCCAACTTCATCGCATAACGAGAGACCATACGTGCATGCTTTGGGAATGACAAACCTTAACACAAATATTCTTACTAATCCACAATTACTCACTAGCATGACTCTAATATTACCATCTCTATATCTCAAAACAAATGCAAGGAATCAAACTTCTTATATATTCAATGATCTTCATGCATTTTTTATTATATCCCTCTTGAATACTTAACATATTAGGACTAAATTCATGACCCAAGCAAATTGCCATACTATTTATAAGACTCTTAAAATAATATAAGTGAAGCATGAGATTTCATCAATTTCTTCAAAATAAAACCACCGGCGTGCTCTAAAAAGATGTAAGTGAACACTAGAGCAACCATATAAGCGAAGCACATAGAGTATTCTAATAAATTCACGATTAATGTGTGTACCCCTTAAAAGGTGTGTACAACAAGGATGTTTGTGGCAAACTATAAAGCACAGATTCATATAATACAAGACGCTCCAAGCAAAACACATATCATGTGGTGAGTAAAAATATAGCCTCAAGTAATTTATCGATGAATCATAGACAAAAGAGGGGCTGCCTTCTAGGGCATCACCAAGCTTAGCTACTTGGTTTTCCTTCAATAGTACCTTGGGGTACCTTGGGCATCCCCAATCTTAGGGTCTGGCCACTCCTTATTCCATAGTCCATCGAAACTTCACCCTAAACTTGAAAACTTCACAACACAAAACTCAACAGAAAACTTGTGAGATTCGTTAGTGAAACAAAGCAAGTAACCACTTTTAGGTACTGTTGTAAACTCATTCCAATAATATATTTGTGTTATATATACTGCATTCTAACTTCTCCATGGCTCATACCCCACCAATACTATCCATATATTCATCAAAATAAGCAAACAACACAACGAAAACAGAATCTGTCAAAAACAGAATACTCTGTAGTAATCTGGACTTTAGGCAAACTTCTGTAACTCCAAAGATTCTGAAAAATTAGTAAAATATGGGCAATTTGTATATCAATCCTATGTAAAAAAATTAGATCAAGAACATGTTTCTATTAATTTACAAAATTCTAGAACTGAGCACAAAAGTTTCTATTTTTCAGCAAAATCAAATCAACTATCACCCAAATCATCCCAAAGGTCTTACTTGGCACAAACACTAAGTAAAACACTAAAACACAATCTTAACAGAAATTAAAATATAAAATTAATTTGTGTTGCCTCCCAACAAGCGCTATTGTTTTACACCCCTAGCTAGGCATAATGCATAGATCTAGGCATTGTCATGTTTGGTATTCAATTCCTCAATTGCAAATCCAAACTTCCTAGGGATTTCATTAGGTTTGTTAATGAGCACACTCCTAGGTAGAAATTCAAGAAATTCGTTCCTGAGATTAGGTTCCTTAATTATATTGATAAAGCAAAGGCAAATACTTATCATCTTAAAATCTTCGTTTCCCTTGCTAGATGATTCACCCCTATTTTTAGCAACATAAATAAACTTAGCAGTTTTATTAGGAGGAAATTTTGGAGTAGTTTTGACGGAAGCAAAAGAGAAACCCAAATTGGTAATAATATCCTCTAACTTACCAATTCTAGCGGGACTTGTTCTACCCACTCTTTAATTATAGGCTCCTTTTCCTTTAAAATTTTCAAAGTAGTTCCCACCTTTGATTCAATAAGAGTAATATGGTTATGAATCTTTTAATTCGAATTTTCAAGATGCTCTATGGTAGAAATTTTATTCTTAATAATATAAAGCCTTTGCATCACATGTTCCAAGGTTAAAGTTGTTTCATTAATAATGGTTGGTGGTGTTCCACCAAATTTCCCATAGCATTAAAAGCATCCATAGCGTGACTACCCAAGAAATTACCCCTAGTAATAGTGTCTAGCATGAATCTATACCAAGTAGTAACACCCACAATTTTGTTTTTGAAAAAGAATAATGGTGGATTGCTTACGGGTAGATCTAGTTTGAGCATTGCAAATTCTACACCAAGCATCCTTTAAATTTTATCCTCCTTTTTTTTGAAATGAATAACTTCACTTTACAGGGTACAAGCTATGAGAAAAGGACTAGCAACGATGGCAAATAAAGCGATCAAACACACAAGCAAACAAAAAGCAAACAAAAAGATGAACAGAAAGAAGGCGAATAAAAGGCAAATATTTTTGTGTTTTTCTGAAAATGTTTTAGAAGTGGAGGAGAGGAAAATGAGAGGCAAACGGCGAATAATCTAAATGCAAGAGATGAAAGTTTATGATAGGTACTTGATAGGCTTGATGTAGAACCTCCCCGGCAACGAGCTAGAAATACTTCCTACTACTTCTTGAGCTTGTGTTGGTTTTTCCCTTGAAGAGGAAAGGGTGATACAACAAAGTAGAGGTAAGTTTTTCCCTCAATTAAGAACCAAGGTTTCAATCCAGTAGGAGGAACACACAAGTCTGCAATGATAGCACCTACACAAACAAACAAATACTTGCATTCAACGCGATAAAGGGGTTGTCAATCCATTCATGGGTACTTGCAAGGATGAGATCTAACAGAGATAGGTACAAAGGATAAATAAAAGTGCAAACTAAAGTAAAGGTACATAAATTGCAGCAAGATATTTTTGGGTTTTTGGTTTTATAGATCTAAAAATAATATAATAAGAATAGACCCCGGGGCCATAGCTTTCACCGGAGGCTTTTCTCTTGAAAGAACACATATGGTGGGTAAATTAATTACTATTGAGCAATTGATATAAAATTGAATAATTATGATGATATCTAAGGCAATGATCATGAATATAGGCACCACATCAATGACAAGTACACTGACTCCTGCCTGCATTTACTATTATTACTGGACACATTGACCGCTATCCAGCATGCATATGGTGTATTAGGTTAACAAGAAGGAATAACTCCTTAAGCAAGATAACATGAACTAGAGGGATAGATCCAATCAATATGAATAAACCCCATATTTTTATCCTTAATGGCAACAATACTACACGTGTCATGTCCCCTTCTGTCACTGGGATTGAGCACCGCAAGATTGAACCCATTACAAAGCACCTCTCCCATTGCAAGAAAAATCAATCTAGTTGGCCAAACCAAGTCCATAGATAGGAGAGAAATACAAAGATATCTTAATCATGCACAAAATAGTTTAGAGAAGACTCAAATAATATTCATAGATTAATTGATCATAAACCCACAATTCATCGGATCTCAACAGACGCACCGCAAAAGAAGATTACATTGAATAGATCTCCAAGAACCTCGAGTAGAATATTGTACTGAAGAGCAAAGAGAGAGAAGAAGCCATCTAGCTACTAGTTGTTGACCTGTAGGTCTTTGGTAAACTACTGACACATCACCGGAAGGGCAGCAAGGTTGATATAGAGGCGCTCCATGATCGAATCCCCCTAGGGCAGTGTACCGGAACATGTCTCCAGATTGGATTTCACGAGGACAGAAACTTGCGTTGGTGGAAAAGTATTTTTGGTGTGCCCTCTGGTATACAGGGAATATTTTGGTATTGGGGGATCTGATATTAGGGTTAGAAATTCCATGGTGGGCCTACAAGCTCGGGTGGCGCACCCCCCTAGGGCGCGCCTAGTGAGCTTGTGGCTCATACGTGGCCCTTCTAGCCTCCTCCCGAAGCTTCCTAGGTGTCTTCTGGTCCAAGAAAAATCATCAAAAAGTTTCATTCCGTTTGGACTATGTTTGGTATTGATTTTCTGTAAAAGAAAAAAACATGAAAAAAACAACAATTGACCCTTGGCACTAGGTTAATAGGTTAGTCCAAAAAATGATAGAAAATAGCATAATGATGCATATAATACATCCAAGATGGATAATATAAAAGCATGGAACAATAAAAAATTATAGATACTTTGGAGTCATATCAAGCATCCCCAAGCTTAATTCCTGCTCGTCCTTGAGTAGTATGATAAAAAGAGATTTTTTTTATGTGGAATGCTACCTAACATGTTTATCATGTAATCTTTCTTTATGTGGTATGAATATTCAGATCCATAAGATTCAAAAGAGAAGTTTAATATTGACATAAAAACAATAATACTTCAAGTAATCTAAAAAGCAATCATGTATTATCAAAATATCATGGCTAAAGAAAGTTATCCCTACAAAATCATATAATATTTTCATGCTCTCTCTTCATAACACAAAGTATTTATCATGCACAATCCTGACGTGGCTAGAGACTGCGTCAGTATTTCCCCAAAGAGGAAGGGATGATCCAGCACAACTATGGTAAGTATTTCCCTCAGTTGTGAAACCAAGGTATCAATCCAGTAGGAAAACCAAGCAACACTATGTAAACGGTACCTACACGCAAAGAACAAATACTTGCAAACCGACGTGTAAGAGGGGTTGTCAATCCCTCCTCGGGAAAAAGATAGATTGGTTTGTATGAGTTTGGGTAAATAGATCTCGCAAAAACACTAAATAAAATGAACAAAGAAAAAGTACAGCAAGGTATTTTTGGAATAATAGATCTGGAAAAAAATGCGGCAAAAAATAGATTGGAAGGCAAATATGATAAAAGATAGACCAGGGGGTCGTAGCTTTCACTAGTGGCTTCTCTCGAGAAATGGCACACGATGGGTGAACAAATTACTATTGGGCAATTGATAGAAGAACAAATAATTATGACAATATCCAAGGCAATGATCAATATATAGGCATCACATCCAAGATTAGTAGACCAAAATGATTTTGCATCTACTACTATTACTCCACAAATTGACTGCTATCGAGCATGCATCTAGTGTATTAAGTTAATGGAGAAATGGAGTAATGCAATTAGAAAGATGACATGATGTAGACAAGATCTATTCATGTAGGAATATCCCCCATCTTGTTATCCTTAATAGCAACGATACATGCATGCATCGCTGCCCCTTCTGTCACTGGGAGAGAACACCGCAAGATCGAACCCATCACAAAGCACCTCTTTCCGTAGCAAGAAAAATAAATCTAGTTGGCCTAACAAAACCAAAGATTCGAAGAAGAAATAAGAGCCTATAAATAATCATGCATATAAGAGATCAAAGAAGACTCAAATAATATCATGGATAAAAATCTGATCATAAACTCGAACTTCATCAGATCCCAACAAACACACTGGAAAAAGTCATTACATCAAATACATCTCCAAGAGACCATTATATCGAGAATCAAAAAGAGAGAAGAAGCCACCTAGCTACTGCCTACAGACGCGTAGGTCTATGGTGAACTACTCACGCATCATCGTAGGGGCACCAATGAGGATGATGAATCCCTCCATGATCGTGTTCCCCTCCAGCAAAGTGCCGGAATAGGGCTCTAGATTGGATCTTGTGGTTCTGGAACTTGCTGCGACCGGAATTGATTTTCGTCGACTCCCCAAGGGTTTCTAGAATATTTGGGAATTTATATGGCAAAGAGGAAGTGCAGGAGACCCCTGTGGGCCCCACAACCCACCAGGGCGCACCTGGGATCCTAGACGCGCCCTGGTGTGTTGTGGTCCCCACGAGACTCCCCTCTAGTCCTTCCTTGGCCCCCAAGTTTTCTTCTGGTACAAAAAAATCTCCAAAAATTTTCGCTGCGTTTGGACTCCGTTTGATATGCATATTCTGTGAAGTAAAAAACAAGCAGATAACAACAACTGGCACTGGGCACTATGTCAATTAGTTAGTCCCAAAAATTATATAAAGTTGCTATAAAATGATTGTAAAACATCCAAGAATGATAAAATAACAACATGGAACAATAAAAAATTATAGATACGTTGGAGACGTATCAGCATCCCCAAGCTTAACTCCTACTCGTCGTCGAGTAGATAAATGATAAAAACAGAATTTTTGATGTGGAATGCTGCCTAACATGTTCATCACATAATCTTTTCTTTTGTGGCATGGACATTTGGACTTTTCTATGGTTCAAAGCAATAGTCTAGTTTGACATGAAGACTTCAAAATATCAACACTAACGAAAGTAATCCCTAGCCCATCATGCTCAATCAATGATCCATCCACGAGACACACTCGCATATTAGGTACATCCACTGCACAAGTATGATCATAGTGCTCCCTAGTTGTTGCTTTTTAAGAGAAGATGGAGACTCAAATTGTAACATCCCAAATTTTCAATTTGGAATGTTTTACAGTTATTAACTAAGCATTTATGCATTTTGTTTGAATTGAGTGGCATTTGGAAATTTTAGAGGCATTTGAGTTTATTTGAATTTGGATTTAACATGGCATTTGAAATTCATTTCACAAATCCCTGACAAATACTTTGTTCAGAAGTATGAGAGGAGCTAAAATGACACTCCAAAAATGTCAGAAGAAAACAATGCCAAAAGTTTTGAATTCAAGTTTGAGTTTCATTTGGATTTTTTTTAAAATGTTTTTATAAAGTTTTTATTTTGCCTTTGAAAAGTAGTTTACATTGTAGGATTTATTTTTATGTTATTTTTGATATATATATATATCCCGTATAAAAGTATATTTTATTTTCGCTATATTTATTTTATTTCTATGTTTTTTTCAAAAAAAGAAAACCGAACGTGCCAGCCAGGCCAGGCGGCCTAGGAGCCAGCCGGCGCAGCTGGCCAATCACCCACGGCCTGCCTAGCACCCGAGGCCTTTTTGGTTTGGCTACCCGACTGAGCACCCGATCCGCTCGCCCACAGACGCGCCGACCCCACCCCGTCTGCCTCCTCCCACAACGCGCTCCCATGCATCTCGCTCGTGCCCGACGCCCTTGACGTCCGCGCTCTCGGAAAACCCTAAACGAATCTCTCCCTCGCCTAAGAAAAACTTTCCCTATATAAGGCCCTACCTCTCCTCTCTCACACCCCCTAAAACCCTACCCCAACTCCAACCTCAGCCCGCGCCCTCGCCGATCGCATCTCATCACTACCGCCGCCATTCACCCTCGCGCCCGCCGCTAGTGAGCCACCCCTGCCCTCAAACCTTGTCAGACGGATCCCCTCCACCTTGCGCACCCCATTGACATGTTCTCCTCGCCCAAGAACCATCGATGTCGCCGCCTCGAGCAACGCCGCCCGTCACTGGAGCTGCAGCTCGTGGGACTCTGCACTACCTCGCCCTCGTCGCCTCTGTCGTCTTCTAGCTCCACCAACAACACCCCAACAACCCCCTCGACGAGTCGCACCCGCCCTACCACTTCCCCATCCTCCCAGATCACTAGAACCGCTGCCTCGCTCGCCGCCGATCGCCGCCGTCCTCAGTTTGCCGTCGACCACCCTTTGCAAGCCACCGCCCCCTCCTACACCGTCTGATCTCCCATCTACGGCCTAGATTGGAATTATGAAGGGGTACGGTTTTTTAAGTAGATCGGTTAGTGTTTGGTTTATTTTCGGTTTAGTTAGTTTAAATCAAACTGGCAGGTTTTCTGTTATTGTACGCGCTATGTTTTAGTTATTTTATCGCTTGAGCGTTAGATAGCTGCTGATCGCCCACTTCCTAGGCCAAGTAGTGTCGTATGTTTTTTAGTTGTTTTTCATTTTTTTGATAACCCACAAGTATAGGGGATCGCAACAGTTTTTGAGGGTGGAGTATTCAACCCAAATTTATTGATTTGACACAAGGGGAGCCAAAGAATATTCTCAAGTATTAACAGCTGAGTTGTCAATTCAACCACACTTGAAAGACTTACCCGCAGCAAAGTATTTAGTAGCAAAGTAGTATAGGAGTAATGGCAACAGTGGCAATAGTAACAGTAGTAGTTTTGTAGCAATCGTAACAGTGGCAACCCGAAAGTAACATAGCAAAGATCAATATGAAATGAGCTTGTAGGCAATGGATCAATGATGGATAATTATGTCGGATGGCATTCATCATGCAAAAATTATAAAATAGGGTGACACAGAGCTAGCTCCAATTCATCAATATAATGTAGGCATGTATTCCGAATATAGTCTTACATGCTTATGGAAAAGAACTTGCATGGCATCTTTTGTCCTACCCTCCCATGGCAGCGGGGTCCTAATGGAAACTAAGTGATATTAAGGCCTCCTTTTAATAGAGAACTGGACCAAAGCATACTCGGGAGCTTAGCAGAAGCCTCGCTATACCCCATAATTGGGAGGTCACACCCATCACGCCCATGGTGGACATAATCATGGAGGACACAACCATGGAGGGAATAGGAACCACCACCACAACAACAACAATTTCAAGTCTGGAAATGGAGGCAATGGCAACAAGGACGGTCCTGATCTGGCTCAGAAGGATCTAAGTCATATCACCTGTTTCAAGTGCAAGAAGACATGACACTATGACACTGATTATCCTGAGGCCAAGCAGGGAAATGGACATGGCAATGAAAATGGCAACGGAAACTCAGCTACTAAGAAGCCCAATCCTTTTCCTCGTGCCCAGGTGAACCACATCAACGTGGAGGACGTCTATGATCAGCCAGAGACTATGGTTGGTAAGTTTTTATTAAATTCACATCCGGTATTGGTACTATTTGATTCTGGTGCAACGCATTCATTTATATCAAAGGTACTTGTGGAAAAGTATGGGTTTCCCACTAGAACCCTTAGAAGCCCTCTTCAGGTCACTTCCCCGAGAGGTGAGATGATAGCAGGCTTAGGCTGTCATTCAACCCTCAACATTGGAAGTCATGATTTTTTCGCAAACCTCATAATATTGGAATCCCAGGGATTGGAAGTGATCCTAGGCATGGACTGGTTGACGAAGTTTGAAGGAAACATCGAATGTGTCTGCAAGACAATTTTGCTCACCACCCCTGAGCAGAAGAGGATCAAGTATGTATCTAGATGCACACCGGGGAAGAATCAGGTGAATTCCCTCATGGGAGTTGTTCAGGAGGAAGTGTCGATAGTGCGGGATTTTCCCAATGTATTTCTCGAGGAATTGCCAAGAATGTCACCGGACAAAGACATTGAGTTTTTGATTGAGTTCTTTCCCGGCACAACTCCAATATCCAAGAGACCTTATTGGATGCCCCCGAACGATTTGGAAGAGATCAAGAAGCAAATTAATGATCTATTGGAGAAGGGATATATCCGGCCAAGCTTGTTACCTTGGGGAGCCCTAGTTCTTTTAGTAGAGAAGAAGGATGTAACCCTGAGAATGGTTGTGGATTATCGTTGGTTGAACGACGTGACCATCAAGAACAAGTACCCTCTGCCGATGATTAATGATTTATTTGATCAGCTAATTGGAGCCAAAGTATTGTCCAGGATCGACCTTTGATCAGGGTATCATCACTTGAAGATTCGTGAATAGAATATAGCCAAAACAGCTTTCAACACCAGGTGTGGTTTATATGATATATCGTCATGTCATTTGGACCGACTAATGGCCCTGCGTATTTTATGAGCATGATGAACAAGGTATTTATGGAATATCTGTCTAAGTTTGTCGTGGTGTTCATCGATGACATATTGGTTTTCTCCAAGAGCGAGCAAGAGTACAAGGAACATTTGCATCTAGTTCTAGAGAAACTCCGAGAACATTAGTTATATGCCAAGTTCAGCAAATGTGAATTTTGGCTGAACGAAGTCGGATTCCTTGGACATGTTATTTCAGGAGAAGGAATAGCATTCGACCCCACCAAGATTGAATCAGTCACCAAATGGCAGTCCCTCAACTCAGTCAAGGAGATTCGCAGTTTTCTAGGACTTGCAGGATATTATCGGAGATTTATTGAGAATTTCTCCAAGATTGCTAAGCCCATGACTAAGCTATTGAAGAAGGAAACTAAGTATATTTGGACCAACTATTGTGAAGCTAGTTTTCAGGAGCTGAAGAAACGTTTGTTTACATCCCAGTGCTAATTTTGCTGGATATACACAAGGATTACCAGGTATATTGTGACGTTTCTCATCAAGGACTCAGACGAGTGCTCATATAGGAAGGAAAGGTTTTAGCTTATACCTCCAGACAGCTAGGACCTCACGAGATGAATTATGCCACACACGATTTGGAGTTAGCAGCCGTAGTGCATGCATTCAAGACCCGGAGACATTTCCTTACCAGAAACAGTTGTGATGTTTACATGGATCAGAAGAGCTTGAAGTATGTTTTCACGCAGAAGGAGTTGAACCTTAGGCAGAGGTCATGGCTAGAGTTAATCAAGGACTATGACATGAGACTGCATTATCACTCAGGGAAGGCAAATGTCGTAGCACATGCCTTGAGTCGTAACTGCTATGTGAACACCCTCGTAACTGGAGGATTACCTCAGGAGTTAGCCGACGATCTCAGAGATCTTTGACTAGAGATAATACCAAGAGGTTCGTCACCACCCTGGATATACAGGCTACTTTGACAAAAAGAATTCGTGAAGCCCAGAAGATAGACAAGGAAATTGCAGAGATAAAGGAAAGGATGAGTAATGGGCAGGCTAAAGGTTCTCGTGAGAATGAGCACAGGACTTTATGGTTCGACGATCGTATCTATGTGCCCAATGACCCAGTGGTCAGGAAGTTAATTCTTCAGGAGGCCCATGATTCACCATGCTCGATTCACTTAGGCAACACAAAGATGTATCTGGATTTGATGGAAGGTTTGTGGTGGAAAGGTATGAAGAAGGATATTGCCGAGTACGTAGCAGTATGCGATGTTTGACAACGACTAAAGATGGGACATCAAAAGCCAGCAGGGTTACTTCAACCTCTACTGATATCCGAGTGGCAATGGGAAAACTTGGAATAGATTTTATCACAAGATTACCTAGGACTCGTTCAGGTTATGATTCTATCTAGGTAGTGTTTGATCGCTTGACCAAGATAGCTCATTTCATTCCCATGAAGACCACATATATCAACACCAAGCAGTGGCGGAGCCAGCTATCTGGCAAGGCCTGGCAGCTGCCACACTTAAATTTGAACCAAATGTACTAGTACACCTACGTGCTGGACATGGACCTGGTACTACAAGTACGTAGTTGGTGGGGTTGATGTAAAACTCCGGCGAACAGAGCACGAGTACATGCATGCTAATAGAATATGGTACTTAAATTTGGATTTTAGTTGTATTTGCAAAATACAAAGTATTTATATATCTAATATTCTAGACAGTTTTTGGCCAGTTGCATTTTACATGCTTTTCTCCTTCATAAGCTCCGCCACACCTGAAAATTATTTCTGCAATCGCCACTGGTGCTAAGTTAACCAAGATATACATGACCAAGATTTTATGTCTGCATGGAGTTCCAAGGAGTATCGTGTTAGATAGAGCACCACAATTTACCTCAAAGTTTTGGAATCAGTTGCATGAAACTTTGGGTACGAGGCTGGAGTTCAGTACATCATTTCATTTGCAGATAGATGGACAGACCGAGAGAGTCAACCAGATTCTGGAGGACATGTTAAGATCCTATGCACTAGACCATGGATCTAGCTGGGATGATAATTTTCCATACGCAGAGTTTTCGTACAACAACAACTACTAGACCAGTCTGAAGATTTCCCCTTTAGAGGCTCTATACGGAACAAGGTGCAGAACACCATTGTTGTGGGATGGTGTTGGAGACCGAAAACATTTTGGTCCCTATCTTATCAGAGATTCTGTAGAGAATGTCAAGTGGATTTGTGATAGACTCAAGATAACTCAGTCAAGGCAGAAGAGTTATGTTGACAGTAAACGCAAGGAGATAACATACGAAGTGGGAGACCGAGCATATCTCCGTGTGTCTGCACTTCGAGGAATCAAGAGGTTATGTGTTAAAGGAAAGTTAGCACCCCGGTTAATAGGCCCATACAAAATTCTTGAATGCAGAGGAGAAGTCGCATGCAAGCTGGAATTGCCGGAAGGATTGGCTGGAGTTCCTGATGTCTTTGACGTTTCCCAGCTGAAGAAATACCATGCTGAGATGGCCGATATTCCTTTGAGAGACACAATGCCCCTAGAGGCCATACAGCTTGACAGTGATCTGACTTAAGAGGAGAAGCCCATCAGGATTATCGAGACTGTGGACAGAGTTACCCATAGCAAGATCATCAAGTTTTGGAAGGTTCTATGGATCCACCACTCCGAGGAGGAAGCCACCTGGGAGCGAGAAGAAGATCTCTGTCGAGACCACCCGCACCTATTTGCTAGCCAACCTGAATCTCGAGGGCAATATTCATCTTAAGGTGGGTAGGTTTGTAACATCCCAAATTTTCAATTTGGAATGTTCTACAATTATTAACTAAGCATTTATGCATTTTATTTGAATTGAGTAGCATTTGGAAGTTTCAGAGGCATATGAGTTTATTTGAATTTGGATTCAACTTGGCACTTGAAATTCATTTCACAAATCCCTAGCAAATACTTTGTACAAAAGTATCAGAGGAGCTAAAATGACACTGAAAAATTTCAGAAGAAAACAATGCCAAAACTTTTGCATTCAAATTTGATTTTCATTTGGATTTTTCAAAAAAAATTATGAAGATTTTGTTTTGCCTCTGAAAAACACTTTATCTTGTAGGATTTATTTTCATGATCTTTTTGATACATATATATATATATGTCCTATATAATAGTATATTTTATTTTTATCCTATATTTATTTTATTTCTTTGTTTTTTTTCAAAAAAAACCAGCTTGCCAGTGAGGCCAGGCGGCACAGCCAACCAACCACCCGCGGCCTGCCTAGCGCCCGAGGCCGTTTCGGTTCCGCTACCTAAAAGTGCAATCATGCCCTTAATCTTATTTTGATGTTAATGACAATATACTCATAGTGGACTAACAAATTTTGTCAAGTGTATCTCAGGTTTTAGTCCCCTTGGGATCATGTGTGTGTGGATTATGACTTCAGAAATATTTATCTTCCTCAAGAACGAAGAATCAAGTCTACTGGCGTAGGCACCTTTTTATGCTTATCCTTGAGTATAGGGATCCCGCACTATTAAGAGGGGCACATGGGGTCTTGTGGGAGTCTTACTCAAAATCCTCTTCTAAAACTCATTGTCTGATCTTTGTTTCTGCCGGACGATGGGTACTCACCGGACATCCGGTCCCTCCTATATAGAGCCGAAACACCGGACGTCCGGTATTCATCGGACGTCTGGCTATCTCTCATCAGTACCAAAACCTTGGATGTCTGGTATTTTTCGGTCGTATGGTACCTTTTCTATAGAGCCAAAACATCGATTATCCGGTGTCCATCGAACGTCCGGTACTTTCTACCAAGCCAAAACAGCGGACGTCCGGAAACCTCTGGTCGTCCGATATTTTCTATACCGTGCCAAAACATCGGACGTCCGGTCCCTGTCGGACGTCCGGTGCCTTACGAGCCCTCGGTCATCTGTTGTGCATCGGACGTCCGATGTTGCAGTGTTGTTTTGGTCCCAACTGCCACTTATTGAGGCATACTATAAATATCTATCTCCCATTCCATGTGAGGGCTGACCATTCACTTCAAGCATCCTCAAGAACACTTTTCACTCTCTCTCTCACTCTCCTACACCAAATCTTAGATCCCTAAGGGATTTGAGGGCATTTGAGAGAAGTTGTCCACCCAAGTGATAGATCCACTCCTTCCCCTTCTTTGCACCAAATAAATTCGTGATTTGAGCAAGTCTTGAGATTTTCCCCATTATTCTTGTTACTGTTGGAGGTTGGAGACTCCTAGGAGGTAGGAGTCTTTCGGAGATGAATCGACCATTGTGATTACCCCTAGAAAGTTTATAAGGGTTTGGAGACCACCCCAAGGTCTACCACTAGTGGTTGAGAAATGCCTTCGTGGTGTTGTCTCAAAGGGAGAATAGGGTGAGCCTTCGTGGTGTTGGTGTGCCTTCGTGCTAACATCCACCTCTCTAACGGTGACGTAGCTTCCCTCCAAGGAAGTGAACATCGGCATACATCCTCTTCTCTCGGAGTGCGGTTATCCCTAACCCTATCTCCCTACTTGTGGTTACTTGTCTCTTAGTCATTACTTATTTCATAATTGTACTTGCTTACTCACATACTTGAGTTACTTGTTTACCTTGCTTAGCTCTTAGCGTCACACTTACAATTGTTAGGCTCACTTTCATATTCCACATTATTTGCCTAAAATTGCTAAGTAACAATTAAAATTTGTAATTGTACCTATTCACCCACCTCTAAGTCCATCTTGATCCTTTCAATTGGTATCGGAGCCTCATGCTCTATTCTTGTGGCTTGACCGCCCTAGAGCGAGATGAACCCTGATGGGACTCCCCTTGTTGCAAATCTGAAGGACAAGGTCGAGGCTTCTACGGAAGTCAAGTCCTTTAATTTCTGAGGATCTGGAACGGGCCCTTGCTAAGAAAGATGAGGATCGTGATGCTTATCTTGAGGCCTTGGTGCAAATTAGATTAGCCAAATTAACCACGATGGTTGCACCACTTTCGGGTGGTGCGGCCTCGACGCCAACTGTGCCTACTCCTTCACTTGGCCAACAACCTCCTAGTAATGATCACTCAAGTGTTCCTTGGCGTTATGCAAGACCTCAAATAGAGAAACCAAAGTATAACCCTCAAGGAAAACCTCCTTTACTTAACGAGAGTATGGATTTTTCTTTGTGGAGAGTTGCTATATAGGATCATCCTCGATATGGAAATGATGAGATGTTGGATATCTTGGAGTATGGCTACAAAGTTTGTTGACCCGAAGAATCTTACACCAAGAGAAATATATGAGAAGAATCTCAATGACACGACAACCATGTGCATAAGGAGAGGTATGACTAACAAGCAAAGAAGACCATACGTACACATCACAAGTGCCAAGGAATTGTGGGATGGCATTGTGAGGACCAAGACCGGTACCTCCACTCTCCGGCTTGCTCAATATGAAATTGCCAAGGTTCAATTGCAAAACTTTTGTATGGAGAAAGGTGAATCCCCCAAGAAGCTCCTTGAGCATCTCATGACTCTCACCGCCGACATTGAGTCTTGTGATTGTGACAAGACACAAGATGGATTCAACTTGACTAAACAATTTCTCATGGACAAGTTGCTTCATGCTCTTGCTCCGTATCCTCACCAAATGGTGTGGGACATAAGACAACATCATGGATTCAAGGAAACGACTCTGGATGACATCATATCCACTTTCCAACAATTTGAAGAGTTAAAGGCAAATGCTACAAACATCTTGCCATGCATGGTACCTCAACATCAAAAATCAAACTTGCATTGAAGGCCAAGCATGTATATGAAAAAGAGCAAAGTGAAGAGGAAGAAGAAGATGATGAGGACGAAGATGGTGATGAGATTGACTCTGATGAGAGCCCTTCATATGGAGACATTGCCCACTTTTTCAAGAAGTTTAGCGTGGGAAAATTCAAGGGAAGTTTCCAGAAGAAGAAAGTGAGAAAATGCTACAACTGTGAAGAAACCAACCACTTCTCCAACGATTGCCCTTATGAGAAGAGAGAAGATAAACTAAGGTTTCCCAACACCTTTCCCAAGAATAAGTTGCCAAATCCTTTAAACTCCAAGCTCAAGAAGAGAGATGGGAAAGCAATGGTTGCTCATGAAGAATCCGATCTGGATGATGTTAGTGGTGTTTCCAGAGTTGCTCAAGATTCTCAAAACACTATGAGGGTAGTCAACAAGAGTGGTGATGTTGTCACCTACAACTATATGAAAGACTACAAGGGCAATGCTCACAAGTGCCTAATGGCAAAGGCCATGAGGACCAAACTCTCCTGGCAAGGTCAAGGTAACCCCACGATCAAACCCTCCTCTTTTCACTCCTTCTAGTCCTAGTCATGAGTATCTTGATGCAGAGGATAGTTATGATGATGGTGATATAGATGATCCTATGCTTGCTAAACTAAATAAGTTCATGTGCTCCCTAAAAGGAAAGAAGCTCACTATGTTTCGATTGATTATGGAGATGGTGATAAGGACACCATTATCATTAAGGAACTTGAAACCCTCATCACCGAGGAAAAGGAAAAATATGAAGTCCTTGAGCGAAAGCCCAATATGAGGAAGCAAGAAATGATGAACTATGCTTGAAAATTGGTGCAAACATTAATGTTCATGCTAAAGAACTCGCCTCCTTGAAAAGGCTAAGGACTCTTTCAAGGAGGTGATGAATGACAAAAGTAAGCTTGTGAAGTCTCATGCTTCTCTCTCTAAGGATTGTGAGCTTCTATCTGTGTCCCTCAAGACTAAGGAATAAGAGCTCACTCTTCTTACAAAGAGTTTTGAGATGCTCAAGCTTACCTATCTTGAAACTCTAGCCAAGGCTTACTCTTCTATTATCAATGTTGATGCTTGTGCTACTAACTCTAGTGGTGACCTAGCATCTATTCTTGAGGAGAATCGCTTTCTCAAGGCTCAACTCGAGAAAGGTCTCATGACATGTGCTCAAGGACAAAAGAACCTTAATGAGGTAGTGAGCCAACACAATGAGGTGTTTGCCAAAGAGGGGCTCGGGTTTGACCCAAGCACAAGCAAGGAGAATACGTCTTCTCAAGAGTGCACCACTCCTCTAAAAGAAACATTTGGACGAGAAGGGCACAAGGAGAAAGGTAAGGTTGTGAGTGGGAAGGCCACAAGGGGCAAGCCCACTCTCAACAAGCCAAAAGAAGGTCATGCCTCCATCCTATGTACTTCATAAAACTAAGGATGGAGAAGTTTATGCAAAGTTTGTTGGTCCTTGAAATGCATTCCGGTTTTATGCTATTTGGGTCCCTAAGACCCTTGTGACTAACTTGAGAGGTCCCATTGCAAAATGGGTGCCTCTAAACAAGTCATAATTGTGTGTAGGTTGCTTTCTCTGGTGGAGTAAAATGGGCGATTGATAGTGGATGTACCAATCATATGACCGGAGATAGAAAATTGCTCTATGATTTCATGGAAGCTATTCAACCATTTATGAGCACATGTTTGGTGGAGGATCAAAAGGACAGGTACTTGGGTTGGGGAAGGTGGATATCACAAATGACGTCTCTTGCAAATGTCATGCTTGTCGAATCCCTTAAATACCATTTGCTTTCCGTTCGCTAATTGGCTTCTATTGGTTATGATACACTCTTTTGACTAACGGATGTGAAAGTCTTTAAGAGAGATACTCTCTAAGTGGCCTTTGTTGGAGAGTTGGATGGCAACCTTTACACAGTTGATTTCTTGAAAGAGAGCACATTCCATGCAACTTGTCTAATGGACAAGGCCGACAAGGGGTGGCTATGACATCGCTGGCTAGCCCATGTCGGCATGAGAAATCTCCCAGATCTCTTAAAGGGTAATCGCATCCTTGGACTAACCAATGTCTCTTTTAAGAAAGATCATGTGTGTAGTGCATGCATAGTCGGGAAGCAGCATCAATCAAACCACCCACCCAAGAATATTGTGTGTACTTGAAGGCCTTTGGAGCTCCTTCATGTGCATCTTTTAGGGCGTCCTTCATAGGATAGTCTTGGTGGGAAAAAGTATGGACTTGTCATTGTTGATGATTACTCAAGATATACATGGGTGTGTCAGGAAAATATATGGGGGTATATGTTTTCCCCTGACTCGTGCACGAACAAGCCGAGATCAAGCCAAGATGTACAAGAAACCAAGAGATTGGAAGGACCAACAAGCAGAGCAGAGGGACCAAGACCAAGCCAGAGAAGCAAGATATCGTCAAGAGAAAGGCCTCCTTTGCCGGGAAGGCGAGCCCGGCAAGGGACGAGGGCACCCCTAGAAGAAGACGACCAAGGCATCCTGGCTAGGCCTGCCGGGACTTGCGGAGGCTAAATCACCTCACCAACCACTCCACCATGACTCATGTCGTCGATCAGTGCGGTGTCAAGCCGCACAATGATTAAGTGGCAGCCATTCACGACATGGCAGCCTCTCCCTACAGGAAAAACCCACAGATGACACCCGTCCTGCGACGTGTCAAACAATCAGGCTGGAGATGGCAAGATAGCCCGACAAGCCTTGTCGGGCGACCAACGATGCGACATTGAGCAGTGCATTAAATGCACAGTATCAGCCCACAGAGTTAGGTATGGTAGCACTATTTGCTATCATATCAATGCATAATGACTACTTTGCCATTGTGGTGACCCCTTGATCTATAAAAGGAGGCCCTTGGAAACCATAAACGAGGTTAGAAGGTTGGATAACTCACACTGCCATACGCGCGTAGTCACTGCCGCCCTAAGGCAACCTTTGTCGGGCAAGTGTACTATGCTTCACCACCGCATTTCCACCATCAATCCACCAAAATAAGGAGTAGGGTTTTACGCCTCGCAGCGGCCTGAACCTGGGTAAAACTGTATGTGTGATCTTTGCCGTGCTGCCTCATGTTCGTCTGCTCTTTGTGCAACACGACTCCCCCTGCCAAACCAGCAAGGGGCCTCCTGGTCCCATAGGTGTCCGTGGTTTCCCGCAACATCTTTGGCACGCTAGGTAGGGGGATCACTTGCGTGAACCTGAAGACGTGAGCAACATGCCACCTTCGTCGCCATCTGCGTCTTTGATGACATCATCGACCGTGGCACCAACGAAGACGCAGAAGAAAATCGGGGCCATCCCCGCGCCACATTGTTGGTCTCCACGCCTCGCCGTAGCAACAGTTACAGTGAAGATCTCCGCTGGTGGCAAGAGACCCGTCCCGGCGGCCTGCATGGTGTACCCACCAGTCTGGCACCATTCGGAGAAAGGGCATGAAATGTGCAGGCGGGAACTTCCTCCTCCCCGTCCCTTCCCTTAGTCAGCAGTCGAATCTCTTTAGCCCCAGCATCGTAGATGTCGATGATTACCGCGCGATGCTTGGTCTAGTATTTCCCCTATTTTGGGTAATCCTGTGCGAAGCGCTGCTATGAGTCCGTCGATAGATGTGTAACGCCCCGAGACCGACGCTCCAGAAGACTTCCAGCTACTCTGAGTTTTGTCGTATGTTTTTTTTGTTCGTGCATTCATCTCTGCATCATGTGCATTGCATCATGTCATCTTGCACCCCCTTTTAAAAACTCATCTAAATAAATTATATGGATCCTCAGTCCATTTAAATCGAGGGATATTCACAATGGTGATTTCTCTTTATAACATATCCTCTCGATATTTTAGGGAGCTATATTGAAATATTCCATTAGTTTGTAACCACCTTCAAACACACTTGCAGTTTAAATTATACGCCTTTCATAATTTTCTTTCCAATCTTCTCCATCCCTATGCCAAATTCTTTCCCTAACCTTTTCTCTTCTCTCTTTTTCTCCTTCCTTGTTATTCCGTAGTAGAAGAGAAGCAAGGAGAGAAGGAGCCCAGCAGCTGCACTAGTTGGCCCAAGGCCCAACCGCAGCCCACCTAAACCACTGTTAACCCTAGCCCCGACCGATCCCAGCCCCCACACATCTCTCTCCCTCTCGTTCCCTCTGCCCGCCGCCACACACACACGCATCGCACATGAGAGGAGCGCCCACGCCCGATCCCCTCAAGCTCGCCACCAGGCCAGGACCTCCTCGCCTGCCTCCTCGTCTACCCGGCGCCTTCGCCTCGTCAGCTCCGTCGCTAGGGGAGGAGCCCCTCGACCCGTCCCTTTCGGCCTGACTCCAACGAGCGCCGCCCCGTCGACTCTCCAGCCGCTCCTCTGCAGCTCCTCCTCCGCCTCGTCCTCACGTCTGGCCTCGTCCCCGACCCATCGTCCGCCTCCTCCATCGACCGTCTCGGTCGCCAGAGCTGTCGCCGGCCGAAGCCCGGCCACGTCACAGCCTCTACTGTCGGTGAACTCGACCTCCCCTGTCAAGCCTCGCTGGCCTGCTACCTCGCCTCACCAACCCGAGCTGGCCTCGCCGTCCGGATCCACGCCAAGCTCCAACGACCTCTGCACCCGGGCTCTCCTCCCTGTCTTCCCGGCGTCCTCTATGTCCCCTGGCTGGATCGAGCAGCAGCAACTCATCGCTCAAGCCTCGACGCTCCTGCAACCCCATCCTCACCCGGATCTTCGTCGCCAGCCCCAAGCCTCGCTGCTGCTGCCTCCGTTTTGCCTAAACCGCGCCCCTGCTTCGCCTCGAACAGCAGCAGCAGCTCGCCCGCTTGTCCTCGTGGACTCGATTCAGTCTAATGCCAGGTCCACGGGTCGGCCTCCTGTTCATGTTGACCGGAAGATCGCAAGAGTCCTCTCTGCCTCCTGTACCCTGTTGGCCACTAGTTGATGCACCCCAAGTACCACAACTACGACCGATGCCCCCGAGCCCCGAGGACACCGAGTATGACTACACACGACGATGCGTCAAGTTCCACCATCGTCGACTCCATGGACGTCAAGTTCCTCTCTAACCCTGTGTACGACTACGGGGATAGCACCGAGTACCCCTTCGGATCACCAAGTTCCACTATGAGATGTACAACTACCGTCGCCAAGATCGCGAGTACCTCTACCGAAATGTGAACGACTACTTCCACGACCCACGAGTACCACTACTTCCTTCGACGCTTCGAAGGTATAACCCCGAGACGACCGCCCGTGAACGAATGATTGTGTGTTGTATGAGATGCTCGTGTTTGCACCGTGTCCGAGAGAGGTCTTTGCACGTTCCTCTTTTGCCATGCCGCCATCCCGTGGGAACCTGGAATCCGGGAGCACCCCACCATCCTTGCATGACACGCTCACACCCACTTTCTCTTGCACCGACATCTTGACGAGTTATCGGATCACTGATATGTTGCCATGGCATCATTTTCGGATTCGTTGCCATGGCAACCGTTTTGTTCCGCCACGGTGACAAATGCTTCATAACATGCTCTTGTCAACATTTTCATAAAATTGCATAAACCCTGATTATGTCATCCGCATCATGATAACAACACTTAAATAGTTAAAATTGTTGTTTGCGTTAAATTGCTAAATAACCTATGGGGATTTTCCGGAATTATCATTTGTTGTTTCCGGCCTCATTTAAACTTGCCTACATAGTTAGTTTAATTATGCTTCACCCCTTGCCATGTTTAATAACATTTAATATTGTTGGGTACATAACCGAGAGAGAACTAAATATTTGAATGTGGTGTTTCGTCAATATGCAACTCGTTACATATTGAGCTCCACTTAACTTGTAGTATTGTTTGTTGCACTTTGCCATGCCATGCCTCATTAAACCAGACATGCATCATACTTGTTTGTGCATCATGCCATGATTATGCTTGTGTGTTTACCATGTTGTTTGCTTCTTTCCGGTTTGCTTCTCTCGTTAGCTTCGGTTTCGTTCTGGAGTTGTGAGGATTCGTTCGACTACATCTGTTTGTCTTCTTCATGGACTCGTTCTTCTTCCTTGCAGGATCTCAGGCAAGATGACCATTACCCTCGATATCACTTCTATCTTTGCTTGCTAGTTTCTTCATTCTATCGCTATGCTGTGCTACCTATCACTTGTTTACCATGCCTCCCAAGTTGCCATGTCAGCCTCTAACCTTTTTCACCCTTCCAAGCAAACCGTTGCTTGGCTATGTTACCGCTTTGCTCAGCCCCTCTTATAGCGTTGTTAGTTGCAGGTGAAGTTGAAGATTGCTCCATGATGGACAGGATTATGTTGGGATATCACAATATCTCTTATTTAATTATAATGCATCTATATACTTGGTAAAGGGTGGAAGACTCGGCCTTATGCCTGGTGTTTTGTTCCACTCTTGCTGCCCTAGTTTTCCATCATACCTGTGTTATGTTCCTTGATTTTGTGTTCCTTACGCGGTTGGGTGATTTATGGGACCCCCTTGACAGTTCGCTTTGAATAAAACTCCTCCAGCAAGGCCCAACATTGGTTTTAACATTTGCCACCTAAGCCTTTTTCCCTTGGGTTCTGCAGACTCAAGGGTCATCTTTATTTTACCCCCCGGGCCAGTGCTCCTCCGAGTGTTGGTCCAAACTAGAGCACCATGCGGGACCATTCCTTGGCAACTTGGATTACGTCGGTACCTGTACGCTTAGCTTATCCGGTGTGCCCTGAGAACGAGATACGTGTAGCTCCTATCGGGATTTGTCGGCACAGCGGGTGGTTTTGCTGGTCTTGTTTTACCATTGTCGAAATGTCTTGTAAACCGGGATTCCGAGTATGATCGGGTCTTCCTGGGAGAAGGAATATCCTTCATTGACCGTGAGAGCTTGTGATGGGCTAAGTTGGAACACCCCTGCAGGGTTTAAACTTTCAAAAGCTGTGCCCACGGTTATGTGGCAGATGGGAATTTGTTAATGTCCGGTTGTAGATAACTTGACACTAGATCCGAATTAAAACGCATCAACTGCGTGTGTAGCCGTGATGGTCTCTTTTCGGTGGAGTCCGAGAAGTGAACACGGTTTTGGGTTATGTTTGACGTAAGTAGGAGTTCAGGATCACTTCTTGATCATTGCTAGCTTCACGACTGTTCCGTTGCTTCTCTTCTCGCTCTTATTTGCGTATGTTAGCCACCATATTTGTTTAGTGCTTGCTACAACTCCACTTCATTACCACTTCCTACCCATAAGCTTAAATAGTCTTGATCTCGCGGGTTTTGAGATTGCCGAGTCCTTGTGACTCACCAGATACTACCAACAGTTGCAGGTGCCGATGATACTAGTGCAGGTGATGCAACCGAGCTCAGATGGGAGCTCAATGAAGATCTTAGTTGTTGCTATGTTTCGTTTCATGTTGATCAGTAGTGGAGCCCAGTTGGGACGATCGGGGATCTAGCAGTTGGGTTATCTTCTTTTCTTTTGGCTTCGTCCGTAGTCGGACTATGTGTGTACTCTGAATGATGTATGATTTATTTATGTTCATTGTGTGAAGTGGCGATTGTAAGCCAACTCTTTATCCCGGTCTTGTTCATTACATGGGATTGTTGTGAAGATGACCCTTCTTGCGACAAAACCACAATGCGGTTATGCCTCTAAGTCGTGCTTCGACACGTGGGAGATATAGCCGCATCGTGGGTGTTACAAGTTGGTAATCAGAGCCATCCCCGACTTAGGAGCCCCCTGCTTGATTGTTTGCTGGCGTTGTTGAGTTTAGAAAAAAAAATGTTTTGAGTCTTAGGATTATATATATTGGAGAGTAGGATTCTTTTTACTCCTCAGTCCCTTCGTCGCTCTGGTGAGGTCTCCTGACGTAGATGTTTTGACTTTCCTCTCCTCAAATTTCACTAAAAAATTTTAGGATCACGCGGGTATCTTGGAATCGTTCCGATGGTTTTGTGACGAGAACATTGTTCTTGGTGCCTCCTGTCTTTTATGTGGCAGTGACCCGGGGAGTTGAGCTCCGAGGTGTTGTCGTCACAATTTTATCGTTGCAGTTCTGGAATACCTGAGTTTTGCCAACATTGAAAATCTCTTTTATGCAGTTTTTGGTGAGATAACCTCGATGCCACCCAGTACTGGGGCGGGAGTTTGGGAGTATTGCCATAACTCGTATAACGGATGCTTTTTGAAGGTTGAGGTACATGATTTCCGAAGGTTTCTTGGTTATGTGTTGACGGATGGATATAGCTTGGATGTAGGGATTGTTAGTTTTGGGTGAGATATATATTGCTTCCCCTGTATCCCCAACGCCAGATTGCATAACCAGAAAGTTTCGGGAGTTTTATAGGTGGGAATTCAAGTAGCTCTAGTTTTTTCTTTTCGACAGATGCATGATATGAGATTGGGGTTCGATGTCTAGTGGTCCGCCTTTCCACGGTCGTTTTTACAGTGGTCTCGTCGTGTCTTAAGGAGCCCATGGCTATGCTGGTTCGGGGACACTTCGTATGTCATGTGCACTGCCTTGTACATGATGGTGCTGTACAATCGAGCCCGTGTGGGCCCCACCACAAAAACTTCGGACGAAATCTCTATCATATGTTTGTTCCAGCTTATTCTGCAAGCCAAATCCTTTGTTTTGTTTTATTTGTGGTATTCGAGTTGCTTCGATGTCTGAGTGTTGATCCATACCTTTCCTAAACCGTGTTCTCATATTTCTATGGGAGTGCTAATCCTTCTTGATCATTGAGGTCGTCATCTTAATTCTATTTCCAACCGGTGCGTTTCTCTTCGAGATGATCCCATCATTCTCCCCATTCGCAAGATCAATTCTAAGTTTTCTCAACGGTGTTTCTTTCATTCATCCCAAGTTGTCTTTGTTTTCCCCACCCTCCCACCCTTAATTTAAAGGACTCAGATTTCTTGGGTATCCATTTTATTGATGGGAAGTCTCTCCATTCTTTTCCATCAATAGTCTTATCCGGTGATTCTCAGGAAGATACTAACGGAGCTTCAAGTTCATCATTCTTCATTCTCGTATTCTTTTCCGGTGGATTTAACTCAAGCTTTCAGTGTTGATCATATATCTTCCTTTTGTTTCACATATCTTCCCATGTGAGTTTCTTATCCAAGGCTCTCTTATTTATTCACCTCTCTCTATTCGTATCCGGAGTGCTGAAGATATCTCAAAAGAATCATGTTTCCATTCTTAATCCGTTCAAGTTACTTCGAGGTTTTTATCTCATTCAAGTCATTTTATCGAACCGGTGCAATCTCTCTTCAAAATTGTTCAACGATGGTTCGTTCAAGATTTCTCTTTCTTCATTATCGTATTAATTCATTCGTTGTTTCCAAATCCCACCGGGGATTCCATCAATACCTTCCCAAGTTTATCGCTATATCTCTCTTAACCCTTTCTACGAGAATAAGTAGTATGCCAAATCCATTGCTTGTCATCAATTTAAATTGGTGAAGGATACGTATAACGTAATTCTTATTATTGTTTCATCCAAGTGATCTAGTTTCTTCTTTCCAGAGTTGTTCATCATGTCATTTCTCGGTTCGAGATGCTTCATCTTTTCTTTTCCGGAGTTCCAAGTTTTTTCTCGGTTATATCATCGCGAAGCTCCATCTAAATCATTGCAAGGCCTCACCTTGTGTTTTCAACTTCTCTTTCTTTTTATCATTCTTTTATTACCGGAGTTCATCATGGAGGCTCTACATGGTGGTTCGTCAAGGATTCTTTTCATTCTTCAATTGTTCTTCAAGACTTCTCTCGAAGTTATGACCCGCCAAGCTACACTCTAAAATAAACATGGTGCTCAACACATGTTTTGTTTTGTGGAGTTCAAGTATTCTTCTTCTTGCATTTTGAAGTGCAGTTCTTTCTACCTTATCTTTTGAGGTGGTGTTATATCATTCTTGACAATTTCCATTCACGTTTCGCGATTCACACGTTGTCAAGAATGAGGTATTTTAAATCCATTAATCTCTTCGTTGGAGTTATCTTGGGTTATATTTCACCTACAACCTTCCCTAAGGAATGTTGCTATTTCTGGTGCTTATCAATGATCCAAGTTATCTCTCTATCATCTTGGTGGAAGGAGTTTTTCATCTCGTTGGTGTTATCAATGATATTATTTGTTCCCATAGTGGCAGAATTTCGCCTCAATTTCGAGAAGTTTTCGATAAGCCCACAACAAGCTTATTCGTTTCATTGTTGGTTTTTCCAACAACTCTGTTATAACCTTCTTGGAAGGGTGCTTTCCATGTTCTTTTGTGGCAGAAGTTGACATTTCCTTCTCCATTCTGTTATTCCAATGATCTATCTCCTATTCTTTCTTCCGGAGGCTTTGTGATGTTGCTCTCTTCACTCCTCTTCTCGTATTGAGGATCATGTTCATTTCGCGCATATCCAATTAACCGGAGTGTTGTGTCATCTCTTCAAGTTCTTTTCATCTTATCAAGTCCTGCATCTCTTTTCAACCAGAGTGTTGTTCGAATTTGATCTTCCTTGTTCCTTGTTTATCTTGTTTCAACCAGAGTGGTTCCAATTCCTTCTTGTCCATTGTACTCGTCATTGATAGCTTTGCAGCCTCCAAGGTTCACATGGTGTTCCTTGTTTCTATTTTCTACCGCTCTGCTCTCAATTGTGTTCAACTCTGTCGTGTTCTTTCTTTCAACTTTTCAACCTCACAAGGTTCTTTGGTTCCACTCATTTATCGAAGAAGCAACTTAATTTTACCCCTTCTCTTCCTCTTCCGTGTCTCTCCGGTGCCATCCTAGATCTCGGGACGAGATCCTCTTGTAGTGGTGGAGTGTTGTAACGCCCCGAGACCGACGCTCCAGAAGACTTCCAGCTACTCTGAGTTTTGTCGTGTGTTTTTGTTTTGTTCGTGCATTCATCTCTGCATCATGTGCATTGCATCATGTCATCTTGCACCCCCTTTTAAAAACTCATCTAAATAAATTGTATGGATCCTCGGTCCATTTAAATCGAGGGATATTCACAATGGTGATTTCTCTTTATAACATATCCTCTCGATATTTTAGGGAGCTATATTGAAATATTCCATTAGTTTGGAACCACCTTCAAACACACTTGCAGTTTAAATTATACGCCTTTCATAATTTCCTTTACAATCTTCTCCATCCCTATGCCAAATTCTTTCCCTAACCTTTGCTCTTCTCTCTTTTTCTCCTTCCTTGTTTTTCTGTAGTAGAAGAGAAGTAAGGAGAGAAGGAGCCCAGCAGCTGCACTAGTTGGCCCAAGGCCCAACCGCAGCCCACCTAAACCACTGTTAACCCTAGCCCCGACCGATCCCAGCCCCCACACATCTCTCTCCCTCTCGTTCCCTCTGCCCGCCGCCACACACACACACACGCATCGCACACGAGAGGAGCGCCCGCACCCGATCCCCTCAAGCTCGCCACCGAGCCAGGACCTCCTCGCCTGCCTCCTCGTCTACCCGGCGCCTTCGCCTCGTCAGCTCCGTCGCTAGGGGAGGAGCCCCTCGACCCGTCCCTTTCGGCCTGACTCCGGCGAGCGCCGCCCCGTCGACTCTCCAGCCCCACCTCTGCAGTTCCTCCTCCGCCTTGTCCACACGTCTGGCCTCGTCCCTGACCAGTCGTCCGCCTCCTCCATCGACCGTCTTGGTCGACAGAGCTGCCATCAGCCGAAGCCCGGCCGCGTCACAGCCTCTACTGCCAGCGACCTCGACCTCCCCTGCGCCAAGCCTCGCCGGCCTGCTACCTCGCCCACCAACACGAGCTGGCCTCGCCGTCCGGATCCACGCCAAGCTCCAACGACCTCTGCACCCGGGCTCACCTCCCTGTCTTCCCGGCGTCCTCTGTGTCCCCTGGCTGCATTGAGCAGCAGCAACTCATCGCTCAAGCCTCGACGCTCCTGCAACCCCATCCTCACCCGGATCTTCGTCGCCAGCCCCAAACCTCGCCGCTGCTGCCTCCGTTTTGCCTGAACTGCGCCCCTGCTTCGCCTCGAACAGCAGCAGCAACTCGCCCGCTTGTCCTCGTGGACTCGATTCAGTCTAATGCCAGGTCCACAGGTCGGCCTCCTGTTCATGTTGACCGGAAGATCGCAAAAGTCCTCTCTGCCTCCTGTACCCTGTTGGCCACCAGTTGATGCACCCAAGTACCACAACTACGACTGATGCCCCCGAGCCCCGAGGACACTGAGTACGACTACACACGATGATGCGTCAAGTTCCACCATCGTCGACTCCATGGACGTCAAGTTCCTCTATGACCCTGTGTATGACTACGGGGATAGCACCGAGTACCCCTTCAGATCACCAAGTTCCACTATGAGATGTACAACTACTGTCGCCAAGATCGCGAGTACCTCTACCGAAACGTGAATGACTACTTCCACGACCCGCGGGTACCACTACTTCCTTCGACGCTTCGAAGGTATAACCCCGAGACGACCGCCCGTGAAAGAATGATTGTGTGTTGTATGAGATGCTCGTGTTTGCACCGTGTCCGAGAGAGGTCTTTGCACGTTCCTGTTTTGCCATGCCGCCGTCCCGTGGGAACCCGGAATCCGGGAGCACCCCACCATCCTTGCATGACACGCTCACGCCCACTTTCTCTTGCACCGACATCTTGACGAGTTATCGGATCACTGATATGTTGCCGTGGCATCATTTTCGGATTCGTTGCCATGGCAACCGTTTTGTTCCGCCACGGTGACAAATGCTTCATAACATGCTCTTGTCAACATTTTCATAAAATTGCATAAACCCTGATTATGTCATCCGCATCATGATAACAACACTTAAATGGTTAAAATTGTTGTTTGTGTTAAATTGCTAAATAACCTATGGGGATTTTCCGGAATTATCGTTTGTTGTTTCCGGCCTCATTTAAACTTGCCTACATAGTTAGTTTAATTATGCTTCACCCCTTGCCATGTTTAATAACATTTAATATTGTTGGGTACATAACTGAGAGAGAACTAAATATTTGAATGTGGTGTTTCGTCAATATGCAACTCATTACATATTGAGCTCCACTTAACTTGTAGTATTGTTTGTTGCACTTTGCCATGCCATGCCTCATTAAACCGGACATGCATCATACTTGTTTGTGCATCATGCCATGATTATGCTTGTGTGTTTACCATGTTGTTTGCTTTTTTCCGGTTTGCTTCTCTCGTTAGCTTCGGTTTCGTTTCAGAGTTGTGAGGATTCGTTCGACTACATCTGTTTGTCTTCTTCATGGAATCGTTCTTCTTCCTTGTGGGATCTCAGGCAAGATGACCATTACCCTCGATATCACTTCTATCTTTGCTTGCTAGTTGCTTCGTTCTATCGCTATGCTGCGCTACCTATCACTTGTTTACCATGCCTCCCAAGTTGCCATGTCAGCCTCTAACCTTTTTCACCCTTCCTAGCAAACCGTTGCTTGGCTATGTTACCGCTTTGCTCAGCCCCTCTTATAGTGTTGTTAGTTGCAGGTGAAGTTGAAGATTGCTCCATGATGGACATGATTATGTTCGGATATCACAATATCTATTATTTAATTATAATGCATCTATATACTTGGTAAAGGGTGGAAGACTCGGCCTTATGCCTGGTGTTTTGTTCCACTCTTGCCGCCCTAGTTTTCGGTCATACCGGTGTTATGTTCCTTGATTTTGCGTTCCTTACGTGGTTGGGTGATTTATGGGACCCCCTTTACAGTTCGCTTTGAATAAAACTCCTCCAGCAAGGCCCAACATTGGTTTTAACATTTGCCACCTAAGCCTTTTTCCCTTGGGTTCTGCAGACTCAAGGGTCATCTTTATTTTACCCCCCGGGCCAGTGCTCCTCCGAGTGTTGGTCCAAACTAGAGCACCGTGCGGGACCATTCCTTGGAAACTTGGATTACATCGGTACATGTATGCTTAGCTTATCCGGTGTGCCCTGAGAACGAGATATGTGCAGCTCCTATCGGGATTTGTCGGCACAGCGGGTGGTTTTGCTGGTCTTGTTTTACCATTGTCGAAATGTCTTGTAAACTAGGATTCCGAGTCTGATCGGGTCTTCCTGGGAGAAGGAATATCCTTCGTTGACCGTGAGAGCTTGTGATGGGCTAAGTTGGGACACCCCTGCAGGGTTTAAACTTTCGAAAGCCGTGCCCGCGGTTATGTGGCAGATGGGAATTTGTTAATGTCCGGTTGTAGATAACTTGACACTAGATCCGAATTAAAACGCATCAACCGCGTGTGTAGCCGTGATGGTCTCTTTTCGGCAGAGTCCGGGAAGTGAACACGGTTTTGGGTTATGTTTGACGTAAGTAGGAGTTCAGGATCACTTCTTGATCATTGCTAGCTTCACGACCGTTCCGTTGCTTCTCTTCTCGCTCTTATTTGCGTATGTTAGCCACCATATTTGTTTAGTGCTTGCTACAACTCCACTTCATTACCTCTTCCTACCCATAAGCTTAAATAGTCTTGATCTTGCGGGTTTTGAGATTGCTGAGTCCTCGTGACTCACCAGATACTACCAACAGTTGCAGGTGCCGATGATACCAGTGCAGGTGATGCAACCGAGCCCAGATGGGAGCTCAATGAAGATCTTAGTTGTTGCTATGTTTCGTTTCATGTTGATCAGTAGTGGAGCCCAGTTGGGATGATCGGGGATCTAGCAGTTGGGTTATCTTCTTTTCTTTTGGCTTCCTCCGTAGTCGGACTATGTGTGTACTCTGAATGATGTATGATTTATTTATGTTCATTGTGTGAAGTGGCGATTGTAAGCCAACTCTTTATCCCAGTCTTGTTCATTACATGGGATTGTTGTGAAGATGACCCTTCTTGCAACAAAACCACAATGCGGTTATGCCTCTAAGTCATGCTTCGACACGTGGGAGATATAGCCGCATCGTGGGTGTCGGTATCAAAACCGGCGGATCTCGGGTAGGGGGTCCCGAACTGTGTGTCTAGGCGGATGGTAGCAGGAGACAAGGGACACGATGTTTTACCCATGTTTGGGCCCTCTTGATGGAGGTAAAACCCTACGTCCTGCTTGATTGATATTGATGATGTGGGTATTACAAGAGTAGATCTACCACGAGATCAAGGAGGCTAAACCCTAGAAGCTAGCCTATGGTATGACTGTTGTTCGTCCTATGGACTACAGCCATCCGGTTTATATAGACACCGGAGAGGGCTAGGGTTACACAGAGTCGGTTACAATGGTAGGAGATCTACATATCCGTATCACCAAGCTTGCCTTCCACGCCAAGGAAAGTCCCATCCGGACACGGGACAAAGTCTTCAATCTTGTATCTTCATAGTCTTGGAGTCCGGCCGATGATGATAGTTCAGCTATCCAGACACCCCCTAATCCAGGACTCCCTTAATAGCCCCCGAACCAGGCTTCAATGACGACGAGTCCGGCGCGTATATTGTCTTTGGCGTTTGCAAGGCGGGTTCCCCTCCATGTTCCATGTGTTTGCCGAATAGTGTCCGGTTTCTTCGTAAATGTTGCGCTTCTTGGCTTCCACGTCCAATAATGGCCCTCTTCCATGTGTTGTATGAATGCGAAAAGCCAGGGTATTTTTATGTTTTACCCCCCTAGCTGCGCGAATAAGCCGCCTATAAGAGAGGCGAGGATCCAGGTCCGAATCACACCATCCTCCTTCCGCAAGTACTCATCGAAGTGCATCTGACAAAAATCCATTCCGACATGGACAGTCGACGCGGCTCCTCTTCTCGCGCTCCCAGTCCTCAGCCAGGAGATTGGAGGAGATTCTCAGTCCCGCATAGCGAGTTAGTGACGCTCCAAGCAGAGGGATACCTTCCCCCAGCCTTTATGGTTCCGGTTCGAGCCGGACTAGCCACCTACAAGGGTGGGAAGCAGGCGGAGAGCGTCCCCAATCCCTCCAAAGGAGAGCGGGTATGCTTCGTCCCCTACTTAATAAGGGGACTCGGATTTCCCATACATCCGTTTCTCCAGGGGCTCCTGGAGTTCTATGGACTCCAACTTCACCACCTTACACCTGCCTCCATTTTACACATCGCGGGCTTTATAGCTCTTTGCAAGCCGTTCTTGGGCATCGAGCCCCATTTTGCGCTGTGGAAGAGACTGTTTTTCCTCGTACCCCATTCTCACGAGGGGTCGATATATCAAGTGGGCAGAGCACAAATATGGCGCATCGCCGGGACCGGATATCTATCCGGAACCCCGAAGAAGGCGTCCGAAGACTGGCCTTCGGAGTGGTTCTATATGGAAGACGCCCCGCTGCCGGATCCAGTTCGGATCGGCCTCCCGGAGTTTAGCAACGCTCCTCTGAAGAAACGCCTGAGTTGGCGCCCGCGGAGCCCTCAACGGGAAGATGATAGGAGCGTCCAATATCTGATGGGCCGGATACGGTTACTGGCCCATTCCGGATTAACCATGATTGGAGTCATGGCCACATGCATTATGCGAGGGGTGCAGCCGCTCCAATATAGGGGCCACCCCATGTGGGATTTCAATGGGGAGAATGACGCCACCCGTCATGGCCGCAAGGGGCAGGGATCGGCCACCGATCTGCTGAAGATCATGTCCGGCTTGTACAAGGGGGAGAAGGAGGACTTCCTCCGCATGAGTCCATTGAATGGATTCTCCCTCGGAGCTGGGTAAGCGGACGTTTATATATCCGATCCGTGCTTTCAAAGATAAGTGTCTTACTTTATGATTTCGACGCAGGAACTGCGCCGGGATGTGGAGGGCATAGAAAGCCCGACTCCACAACCCGAGGATCCGGGAAGATCCCTTGATCCGGCCTCCGGAGAGGATCCGTACATAATGGTGAAACTGATTGACAGGGTGTTCCACCAGCTCAGCATAGACAATGCTCTAGTCGCCATTACGGCTGACTACCCCGGTTTATCTCCGGCTTCCCAGGTGAGTACGACCGAAGTCCTGACACCGTTACTTTTTTAATGCTTATGTCTGACCACCGTGTACCAACGGTGCTTCGTAGGAGGTGCCTTTACAGCGGGAAGCCGAGCCCGCGGCGATTGACCAACCAGGGTCAGTGCGGCCTAGCAGGCGGAAGAGGAGTGCAGCGCGAATCGAAACGTCGTTGCAAAGGTATGACGCACCATTGTCTTTTAAGGGAAAGACTCCTGGGAGGTATATTAATGCTCATGATTCTTCCAGGAGAAAGAGCGCTCGCCGGACTGAGCCCGGAGAGGTTGCCAACCAAGCCTCCGCCAGCCAGGCTCCAACGCCTAGTCCGGAGGGGGAGGCGAGCGCAAGGCGCGATCCGGATGCTCCTCCAATGGAGGATGCCGACAGATTGTCCGCCACCAGGTCTAAGGTGGAGAGCGCCATGAATCACAGGCGCCGTCGGACAGTTCTTCGTGACGCATGTTTCTCCCCAGAGGCGTTGAATGCCTTTAATGCGGGAGATGCACACCTCCTTGCTGCTCAAGATGGTTTAACCAGAGCCACGGAGCAGTATGTAAAAGACATACAGGTGAGGAATTTTAATAGTTATATATGCCAGTAGCCCCCGAGACTTAAAATAGTTAAACTAACCGATTTAAGGATCATTTGTTATGCAGGATCTTACGGAGAAGAATACCCACCTGTCCCAGGAGCTTCAAGAATGCAAGGCCCAACTTGAGGCCGCACTAGCCGCTGCCGGGGGAGCCACAGAGACCCCCTCTGGTAATTCATATTTCGAAAAGAGAAGTAGTTTATGAAGTGCGGCGTTTGTGTATAGTCTGACAATAATATTGCAGAGGGTGCCGGACTAGATCCAGACAAGCAACATCTGCTGCGCCAGTTGAAGGCCGGCGAGAAGGTGCTTATGAGGGTGCAGCAGGAGAGGAACAAACTCCAAGATGCCAACACCCAGCTGGGCGAAGAACTAAAAGATGTTCGGGTCCAGCTGTCTAACTCCGTAAAGGAGAATCGGCGGCTTCGTCGCGGCATTTACAGTAAGTGCTTGAGCAAACTCTTTTGAAAAGAAGAGTTCGGCAAGGAAGTCGATTGATAGAAATGTGTCTGTAGGTGTGCTCACGGGTCGTCCGGCAGAGGAGATGCCTGGTTCCACGGGAGACCCTCTTCCCAAGCTGCTGCAACTGCACGAACGTGTTCGGCAGGCGGTGAGTGGCGTCGTTCAGGCCTTATGGCCTTCCGTCTCCCTACCCGAGGGTCTTGGAGGGCTTGCTGAGAAGCTTCAGTGAGTACGACAGCGCTTCCATCTGTGGAAGATATCGGCCTGCCATCAAGGCGCCAGGGAGGCCTGGGCCATCGTGAAGACGCGGTACACGAAGGCTGATCCAAACCACATGGGAAGGAGATCCCTGTGAGCCTGATGTACGGCCAAGTAGAGTTGGCCGCGAAATATTCCCAGCGGGATGGTAAATTAGACAGCCTGTTAGATGGGATTGAAGAGGAGTACAATCAGTCAGTTTGACGATGTAATTTAAAATGACATGTAAAATGCCTTCTAGCCGGATTGTAGATCGTTTGTCTTTGCGGACCTTTTGGCTTCAACCTCGGGACCCAACAGTCCAGAGTGTGTCCGAATACCCTTACGATTATACAAAAACCGGGGCATGCATGGAGACAAGGCGTAGGGGTCATAAGTGCTTTATCAGACAAGTGCCCAACTAGATATGTTATATTACATGGTTAGTAAGAAACATCTTCCAGGGAGAATAGTTCCGTTAGGGGTTCCTTTCCCTGGGAGGCATGCCCTAAAGTGCATGTCCGGACTGTGAAAATAGTAGAAAAAGCATCTGGGGGCAGATAAATAAATAAGTAATAAATCATCTTTCAGGTCACCGACCGAATATTCCCTTAAGAACGGAAGCCTTCGGCTTCACCCAGTCTGAGGTACACATCCGGCTGACCCGGCAGTAACAATCGCAGAGGTGCTCCCTTTACCTCCTAGCCGAACAATCGGAAATGTAGGGGTAAGCACAGGAGCTAGGCAACCCAGCTTGGCCAAAACTTAAGTCATATCGATGCATATAATGATGAGTAAAAGGTACATGCGGAATTATGACACATGTGTTGGGCATGAAGCCCATATAAATAAGCTTCTATTAAAGAAGCCCCCAGGTATAACGAGTGCGAGTAGCACATCAAGTGAGTGCGAACAAAGTGCAGATCAGCCCTCAAGAGGCTTGTACTGAAAGAGGGAGGAAAAAGGAGGGAAAACAAAGACAGCGAAAAAATATGAAAGGTGGACGGAGGAAGGAGACGAACTCTGAGTCCGGCGCTAGGCGTAGAATCTTCGGAGACGGGCTGCGTTCCATGGGTTTGGCTCGAGTCGGTTGTTAGATGCGTTGCATAGACGGTATGCACCGCCGGTAAGGACTTGGTCGATGATGAAGGGACCTTCCCATTTGGGCTTAAGTTTGTCCTTTTTCTTGTCCGACAGGCGTAGAACTAGCTCGCCAACATTGTAAGTTTTGGCCCGTACTTCTCTGCTTTGATATCTTCGAGCCTGCTGCTGATAGAATGCGGAACGGGATTTTGCCACGTAGCGCTCCTCCTCTAAGGCGTCCAAACTGTCCTGCCGATCCAACTCGGCTTCTCTTTCTTCGTACATGCGCACGCGAGGTGAGTCATGAATTATATCGCAGGGCAAAACTGCCTCAGCGCCGTATACCATAAAAAATGGTATGAATCCAGTAGTGCGGTTTGGCGTGGTCCGCAGCCCCCAGAGTACGGAGTCAAGCTCCTCTACCCAGTGCGTGTTAGATTCTGTGAGGGACCGCACTAATCTGGGTTTAATGCCGCTCATGATTAGACCATTTGCTCGTTCCACTTGACCGTTAGTTTGAGGGTGATAGACTGAAGCATAGTCGAGCTTGATGCCCATGTTTTTGCACCAGAGTTTAACCTCATCGGCCGTGAAATTCCTGCCGTTATCAGTGATGATGCTGTGGGGGATGCCAAAATGGTGTACTACCCCGGATATGAAGTCTATCACAGGTCCAGATTCTGCCGTTTTAACCGGCTTGGCCTCTATCCATTTGGTGAATTTGTCCATCAAGACCAATAAGTATTTTTGCTTGTGGCTTCCCCCTTTAAGGGGTCCAACCATGTCAAGCCCCAAGACCGCGAAGGGCCAAGTGATGGGTATAGTTTTGAGGGCGATGGGTGGCATGTGGCTTTGGTTAGCAAAGAGCTGGCAACCGACGCATCGTTGGACTAAGTCCTGAGCATCTGCCCGGGCTGTCGGCCAATAAAATCCTGTACAGAAGGCCTTGCCTTCAAGGGCCCGGGCTGCGGCGTGGTACCCGCCGAGTCCGGCGTGAATTTCAGCCTGGAGATTTCGCCCTTCCTCTTCGGAGATACACCTTTGAAGGACTCCGGTTGTGCTTTTCTTATAAAGTTCTCCCTCATGGACCTTGTAGGCTTTAGATCGCCGAACTATGCAGCGGGCCTCATTTTGGTCTTCGGGAAGTTCCTGCCTGATTAAGTAGGCTAGGAATGGTTCCGTCCACGGGGCAATTACTGCCATTATTTCGTGGACTGAAGGTGTTATGTCATTGGCTAAGCCACCGATTGTGTCAGAATGTTCCGTGTTGGGTGGTGCAGTTGGTTCCGGGTTGTTATTTCCGGACTCCTCTTCCCATAATACGGATGGCTTAAAGAGCCGCTCCAGGAAGATGTTTGGAGGGACGACATCGCGTTTTGCGCCGATGCGTGCGAACACGTCTGCTGCCTGGTTATTATCCCGGGCTACATGGTGGAATTCGAGTCCTTCGAACCGAGCTGACATTTTTAGGACGGTGTTATGGTAGGCTGCCATTTTCGGATCCTTAGCGTCAAAGTCTCCATTTACTTGGGATATTGCGAGGTTTGAATCCCCGCGCACCTCTAGGCGTTGAATACCCATGGAGATTGCCATCCGGAGACCATGTAGAAGGGCCTCGTATTCGGCTGCATTGTTGGAGTCTATGTACATTATTTGAAGTACATATTGGACTATGTCTCCGGTTGGGGACGTCAAGACGACGCCAGCCCCCAAGCCAGCCAACATTTTGGAGCCGTCGAAATGCATGATCCAATTGGAGTATGTGCCGTACTCTTTAGGGAGTTCGGCTTCGGTCCATTCGGCAATGAAGTTAGCCAAAACTTGCGACTTTATAGCTCGCCGTGGTTTGTAGGTTATGTCAAATGGTAAGAGCTCAATGGCCCATTTTGCAATCCTGCCCGTCGCGTCGCGATTGTTTGTAATATCGTTGAGAGTTACTTCGAAGGCCACTGTTATGGAACACTCTTGAAAGTAGTGTCGCAGCTTCCGGGATGCCATGAACACCGCATACGCTATCTTTTGATAATGTGGGTATCGGGACTTGCATGGAGTTAAGACAGTGGATACGTAGTACACTGGTTTTTGAAGAGGGAATTTGTGCCCTTCTGTTTCTCGTTCGATGATGAGTACGACGCTGACAACTTGATGTGTTGCCGTGATATATAATAACATAGGTTCGCCCAGGTTGGGCGCGGCCAGGACCGGATTTGTTGCCAATATGGCCTTAATTTCTTCGAGTCCGACCGTGGCAGCATCCGTCCATTCAAAGTGTTTGGTGCGTCGGAGGAGGCGATAGAGGGGCAGCGCCTTTTCTCCCAAACAGGAGATGAAGCGGCTTAGAGCCGCCACGCATCCAGTTAGTTTTTGTATTTGTTCGAGGTCTTTTGGGATATCCAATTGTGACAGAGCTCGGATCTTGGCTGGGTTTGCTTCAATTCCTCTACCGGATACAATGAAGCCCAAGAGCTTTCCGGCTGGTATGCCGAAAACACATTTTCCGGGTTGAGCTTAATGTCGTATGCTCGGAGGTTGTCGAATGTAAGCCTCAAATCGTCTACTAGAGTTTCGACGTGTTTGGTCTTAACGACCACATCGTCTACGTATGCCTCCACTGTTTTGCCTATCGGGGTAGCCAGACATGTCTGAATCATGCGCTGATATGTTGCGCCAGCGTTTTTGAGTCCGAAGGGCATTGTGTTGAAGTAGAATGGTCCGCATGGAGTAATGAATGCCGTTGCAGCCTGGTCTTTTTCCGCCATCTTGATTTGGTGGTATCCGGAGTATGCGTCGAGGAAGCACAATGAATCGTGCCCTGCGGTAGCATCAATGATTTGGTCGATGCGGGGGAGGGGGAAAGGATCCTTTGGACAAGCCTTGTTAAGGTCTTTGAAATCAACACAAAGGCGCCAGGATTTGTCCTTTTTTGGTACCATTACCAGGTTTGCTAGCCAGTCCGGATGTTTGCTAGCCAATCGGTTTTCCAGGCACTCTCCATCACACAGTATTTTTGTACTATGGTCGCTAGGTCTGCGAAGTGTGTAACTTCGCGACGACTTATGGCGTTCATGATTCCCTTGTCCGTGCAATTGTTGCAGAAAATTGAGATTGCTCTTTCCTCACGGCAGTCCTTTATCCTGTCCATAACCAGGAGGAATCTGGCCCAGTAATGATGTACTGTTTCATCGGGCTCTTGCCGTATTTGAGATAGATCGGTTATGTTTGGGTGGGCGGGCGGAATTAAATTCGGAACCTCGCCCCATCTAAGGCTCAAAGGCTGAGAAGTTTCTGGATTTGGAAGCTTGGGTTGCTGGATGTTGTCCAACAAATCTGGTCCGATGCCTGACTTTAGGTTCAGTACTTGATTGACGTCCGTCCCTCCGCGGGAATCCGGCATGGAGGGATCGGGAATCCGGACATAATTGGTCTTTAACATAGAAGAAGAGTCGCCGCGTTGTTCTTCTACCACAACAACGTGGTGGGTAGCCTGGGGAGAGTTAATTTCTCTCTGATCGGTTTTAAGCCCAATCTGATCGTAGTCTGTGGCGACTCCCAGGGTGGCGATGCGATCAAAGAGCTCATTTATGGAGGAGAGCTCCATTGGGTCTAGCTGCTCGGCGAATTCCGAGTTGACGTGAAGATCGCTTTTGATGACCTGAGAGGTCATTGTCCGAGCAGTGGCCGAACAGGCGGTCATAAGAAAACCGCCTAGCCGAATAGTTTGTCCGGTGGCCATAGCTCCCTTGACGACGGTGCCATGTTTAAAGACGGGGAAAGGCATCCCTCCTGATTGCGACGGCACAGAGGAACTCTCAATGAAAGAACCAATGTCGGTGTCAAAACCGGTGGATCTCGGGTAGGGGTCCTGAATTGTGCGTCTAGGCGGATGGTAACAGGAGACAAGGGACACGATGTTTTACCCAGGTTCGGGCCCTCTTGATGGAGGTAAAACCCTACGTCCTGCTTGATTGATATTGATGATGTGGGTATTACAAGAGTAGATCTACCACGAGATCAAGGAGGCTAAACCCTAGAAGCTAGCCTATGGTATGATTGTTGTTCGTCCTATGGACTACAGCCATCCGGTTTATATAGACATCGGAGAGGGCTAGGGTTACACCGAGTCGGTTACAATGGTAGGAGATCTACATATCCGTATCACCAAGCTTGCCTTCCACGCCAAGGAAAGTCCCATCCGGACACAGGACGAAGTCTTCAATCTTGTATCTTCATAGTCTTGGAGTCCGGCCGATGATGATAGTTCGGCTATCGGGACACCCCCTAATCCAGAACTCCCTCAGTGGGTGTTACAAGATGCCTCGGCAAGTGTACTTCGGCAAGGCTGCCTGCATCGGCACGACCCATGCATCGTCAGCCGCCGGACTAACTCGAAAGGAGAGGAGAAAAATGGAGGAGGACCAGAGAAGCCCGGCACTATGCCCCGATGACCGCCAACCGCATGAAATGCATATCATTCCCTGCCGGGAACGAAGAAACCACCTAGTTGAATTCTGCTCCACCAGGTGCCGTGGGTGCACCTGACGCGCGCAGCCTGACAGAGGAGGAAGAAGCTCACAACGAAAGCTAAGTTTACATTATCACTTCTTGATTGATACATTTGAGAATTTTGTGGACGTTTATCCCTTAACTCTAGTGAGCATTCGTATTTTGAAAACCTTCGTGTGATGGAGCCTTGGTTAGTTTCTTTGGTCGCGCCATCGTCCTGTCCAGAGCCATGCTCGCAGGATGAGAGGCTGCACCGAGAACTACCTGGGAAAAACCTACTAAGATGCATCCCAAGATGACTGATAAGTTTCGGACCCTTGCGACAATCGCGGTAATATGATACCGGCAGGCATCCAAAGCATACATAGGGATTGATCATACGAACGCAAATGTACAGAGCTCAAAGGGATACACATTTAAAATTCAGCTTGGAATATCGATTTCACGCAAACACCAGAGATAGAATGACTAAACGCAAAATGTACGCCATGTTTCATTACAGGGCAACATAGAAACAATTGTGGCCCGATACTTGGCTTGGTGACCAGATGGAGCGGTTCGAATGTGGAGAACCCTATCAGCCCGTGGTGCAACTTTCTCCCTGGCTGCTTGTAGGATCGAAAGTATGTCTAGAGGGGGGTGATTAGACTACTTGACCAAATAAAAATCTAGCCTTTTCCCAATTTTATGTCTTGGCAAATTTTAGCAACTTAGAACTAGTCAAGCAATCAACCAACACATGCAATTCTAAGAGTATAGCAATGGAATGTAAATCATTGCATATGAAGGTAAAGGGAAGGAGTTTGGAGGGAGCAAATGCAATGTAGACACGAAGATTTTTGGCGTGGTTCCGATAGTAGGTGCTATCGTACATCCACGTTGATGGAGACTTCAACCCACGAAGGGTAAGGGTTGCGCGAGTCCACGGAGGGCTCCACCCATGAAGGGTCCACAAATAAGCAACCTTCTCTATCCCACCATGGCCATCCCCCACGAAAGACTTGCCTCACTTGTGTAGATCTTCATGAAGTAGGTGATCTCCTTGCCCTTACAAACTCCTTGGTTCAACACCACAATCTTGACGGAGGGTCCCAAGTGACACCTAACCAATCTAGGAGAAACCACTCTCCAAAAGGTGATAGATGGTGTGTTGAAGATGAACTCCTTGCTCTTGTGCTTCAAATGTTAGTATCCCCAACACTCAACTCTCTCTCACAGATTTGGCTATGGTGGAAAGATAATTTGAGTGGAAAGCAACTTGGGGAAGGCTAGAGATCAAGATTCTTGTGGTTCGATTGGAATGTCTTGGTCTCAACACATGAGTAGGTGGTTCTCTCTCAGAAAGTGAGTAGTGGAAGTGTAGGCACGTTCTGATGGCTCTCTCCACGAATGGATAAGGGGTGGAGGGGTATATGTAGCATCCACATAAAATCTAACCGTTACACACAAATTCCCAAACTCGGTGAAATGAATAGTGAAACTTGGTCAGACCGATTCAGTTCAAAATGTGAACGTTAGGCTTTTCGGTGGGACTGACAACATCAACTCGGTGGGACCGATGTGCTAGGGTTAGGGCATTACTTGATCTCAGTGATACCGATCACATGAACTCGGTGGAACTGATTTCAGTAATAGGCAAACAGAGAGTTGGTCAGGCAAACTCGGTGGGACCGATCACTCATTTCTGTCAGACCGAAATGTTACGAAAAGGAAACAAAGAGTTTGCATTGCAAACTCGGTGGGACCGATCACTCATTTTGGTTAGACCGAAACATTATGAAGGGAAACAGAGAGTTTGCAATCCCATCTCGGTGAGACCGAGATACATATCAGTGAGACTGAACTGATTAGGGTTTATGGTAGTGGCTATGTCAAACGAACTCGGTGGCGCCGGATAGATCAAATCGGTGGAGCCGAACTTGACTTTAGGTTTAGGACATATGTGGATATGAGGAAGTGGTTGAGAGTTTTTGGAGCATATCACTAAGCATTTTGAGCAAGTAAGCCATAAAGAAACACCTCATCCCCTTTCAATAGTATTGGCTTTTCCTATGGACTCAAAGTGATCTTGGATCACTAAATGAAAATATAGAGTCTTGAGCTTTTTGCCTATATGTGTCCTTAGCATTTTGAGGGGTCCACATCCCTAGTCCATGCCATGCCAATCATTGAACTTTCTGAAATGATCATCTTGAAAGAGTATTAGTTCAATGAGCTATATGTTTTAAAGAATTACCAAAACCACCCAGGGATTAGTTGCATTTTCAATCTCCCCCTTTTTTGTAATTGATGACAACATATAGATCAAAGCTTCGACAAATGATAATAAGAATGGAATACATCGTCACTTTGAGACGTGTTTGATAAGAAAGAGCTCCCCTTAAATTTGTGCAATATTTAAAATTTGATTTGAATGCAAATGCACAATCAATTAGGATCATGGATTACTCTTCCATGTCACATACATCTTGTTGGAGAGCTCAAAATAATAGAATATGGAATATGCACTCATCTCCAATGCAAAGTGTGAATGATCATACATAAGAGATAGAGAATATTATCATCGAAGCACAAACATGTAAGTATGATATGATCAAACACATGACCATACAAGTATCTCACACACATAACCATAAAGTATCATCCAAGCAAGCAAGTAAATAAGTAGCAAAATAGCCAAAAAGAAGCAAAGCTCTCTCTCTCTCTCTCTCTCAGCCTATGATCTATACACTTTCTCCCCCTTTGGCAACAAGTTGCCAAAAAGCTTGAAAATGCAAAGTGCTATGCGGCTCTCTAAGCTTGATCTTCGGGAGGTGGAGTGGAGAGGAGTCCTGCAACAAATGCTTCTGAAGAGGTTGTAGGCGCTAGAGGAGTTGCAACCGGAGGGACAACAAAAGTTGTGGCTGCAGGAGCTAAAGTTGTAGCTCTGGTGTCTGTCACTGGCACTGCTGTAGACCTGTGTCTTCTGGGCACCTTTTGATAAGCATCAGTGGTGGTCTTGTGTCACATCCCTAGATTGCTTGTAGTTAGTTGCATCTGTGAGCATTCATGTCATCATGTTTAAATTCAAGAAATTTGAAATGGGGAATGACCAAACCCTAGAATCAAATTAAATCACTAGGTTCAACTTAAAAATATTTTCAATGAACCCAAATGCCCTTTAGAAAAGTTCATGATTTTTGTTAAAGGTGAAAACCTCTGCCAAAAATGATGCACATATTTCTAGGCCATTCTAGATTTTTGAATTAAATCATAAGGTATTTGACTTTGGGCATTTAAATGATATAATTGTCTTAAATGCTCAAATAATTCTGGAAGCAGTTGAGGGCTATCGTAAATATTTCAGAAGGTGCCCACAATTATTTTTAGGATTTTTAGAAGTGCTCTGGTATTTTTTTGATAAAGCCCAAACCACTACAGAAAAATAGAAAACAAAAAGAGATAAAAAGGAGAGAGAGAGAGAGAGAGAGAGAGAGAGAGAGAAATATACCAGGGCCACCTACCAGCAGCCGCACCGGGCCAGCTCCTGTTCTGGCCCAGCCCACCAGGGGCTCCCCGTGTCGTCTTCCACCTCCTGCCAGTGGGCAGGAGGGCGTGTGCCCGACGCGCGCCGGCACGCGCCGGCCACCTCCACGTTTCCTGCCTTTCTCCTTGCCGCCTCGAAGCGCCCAGAGGATGCCACGCAACCCCCCCGATCGCCTCGACCTCTCCCTCGTGCTCCTCCCCATGCTCTGCTCTCCTCCGCACCACACCTGAGCGCCACCATCACCGCTGCTGCCGCGCCCTGAACAATTCCCTCGCCCCTCTGGTGTGTCCATGAGCTCCGTCTCAACATCATCGACCTCCTCGCTCCTCCACTCGACGCCGGGCGCGCTCCTCTGGCCTCACCGAGCCCGTCCCTGACTACCATCGCCGTAGATCCCCCTCGCCGCCTCGTCCATATCCGACCTCCCTCGAGCTCACTTCGACAGCCGTCGCAACCGCCGTGAGCCACTGACTCTTCTCCCTCCATCCGTTTTTCCTATCGCATGCTGTAGCCACCGCGCCACTTGCGCTCGAATGCCGGCCGTTGCCCCGAGCTTGTTTCCGACGAGCTCCAGCCTCCCTAGCCGGTGCTACTTGCTGTGCTGGATGCGGGCAAGCTCCGGTTCCCCGTGGGTGCTCTCCGCCGCTCATTTGGGCGCCGGGAGAGCGAACCCGATCCCCTCTGCCGCACCTATCGTCGCCGGCGTCGAGCCGCCAGTGAGTTAGCCTCAGTTGACCAGGGGGTTGACCTCCCCTGGGTCTATGGCATGCGGCCCCCATCCGGCTAATTAAGTTAGCTTAAGTTAAACAAACTAGGTTAGTTAGTTAAGTCACTAACATGCGGGACCCAGCGGTCAGTTTGACTTGAGTCGCCCGTTGACCTATTGATGTCATCATGATGTCATGCTGACGCAGTAAACTCTTTTATTGGAATTAGTTTAATTCTAAAATAACCAGGAAATTCCAGAAAATGCCCTAAAGTTCCAAAATTCATATAAATTCAACTGTAACTCGGAATGAAATAATTTATATATGAAAAATTATCAGAAAAATCCAATCTATCCATCTGTACCATTTTCATGCATGTTAGAACAACTTATAGCATCTGTTTAGTACAAATCATATGAATGGAATTTGGATATCCACATATGGAGTTTGAATTTGAATCTTCGACTCAAACAAGCTTCATTTATCCTGTTGCTAGTTGCATTAGCCAAAATCACAGCATATTAACATGTCATAATCATGCATCATGTTGTGCATTGCATTGATTGTGTTCTTCCTTGTTTGCTGCTATTTGTCCCCTCTCAGTAGACGATGTTCCGACGATGAGTTCGATGACACCGATGAAGAACTATACTATCTTTAGAAGTGCCAGGCAAGCAAAAACCCCTTGTTCATTCTGATACAATCCCACTCGCTCACTGCTGCTCTCTTTTACTTTATTAGGACAACAACGACTCAACTGTTACATGCTGCGGTAGTTGAACCCCTTTCCTCTGCATGACCTATCATTGCCATAGTAAATAGATGAAACCCACTAGCATGAGTAGGAGTTGTTTGAGCCCTGATGTGCCTACTCATTCATGCTTGCTTGTCATGCCTGCTATTGCTTAGAGTTGTGTCAGGTCTGATTCATCGGGGATGAATTGGAAAGTTGTGAACATGTCCTATTGTTGAGAGCTAAGTGTGTGAACATGATTGGTAAAGGTAGCGGTGAGAGGCCATGTAGGAGTACATGGTGGGTTGTCTCATTGAAACCGTCCTTAGGAACTAAGTGTTGTGTTTGTGATCCATGAATAGCTACTACCACACATTGGGTTCTGGTAACTCGGCCAATCTCGACTTATTAATCAACTCGATCTCTGTCTAGGAGTTGCAACTAGTTTCTAGTGTTTGTAGGTAGTGTTAGTAGTCTACCAAGTGGCACCCGATACAGGTGGGCTTGGGACATACTAGGCATAGTGGCCCGGTGTACCAAGTGGCACCCGGATGGTGGGCTGGGGAACCCTGCACACATTGTTTTGGGCCGTGAGTGATACCCCGGCCGGATCTCCTTGCGGATGGAACCCGAATAGGCAATAAACCTGGACAAGAGACTTCTGTGGTTAGTCAGGTCGTGGCCGACACCCTGGCTGGGCTTCCGCTTGAAGGTTGCCGAGTACATGTCGTGTAAACGACAATAAGTGGTGAGAGTGTGTGTGAAGAAGTACACCCCTGTAGGGTTAACATTATCTATTCGAATAGCCGTGTCCGCGGTAAACGACTTCTGGGTTGCCTATACAGTTCATAGACAAGTGAAAGTGGATACTCCAAAATGCGCAAGATAAGCGTGAGTGCTATGGATGGCGTTCTCGTAGGGAGACGGGAGCGGATCCATAGTGGTGTATTGATATGGTGAATATGTGGACTTGTGTGTGTCGGTGTCGAAACCGGCGGATCTCGGGTAGGGGGTCCCGATCTATGCGTCAAGGCTGATGGTAACAGGAAGCAAGGGACACAGATTTTTACCCAGGTTCGAGCCCTCTCGATGGAGGTAAAACCCTACTTCATGCTTGATTAATATTGATGATATGGGTAGTACAGGAGTAGATCTACCACGAGATCGTCGAGGCTAAACCCTAAGAGCTAGTCTATGATGGTATGATTGTAATTGTGATCGGCCTTCTAAGGACCTACCTCTCCAGTTTATAAGACACCGGAGAGGGCTAGGGTTTACATGGAGTCGGTTACAAGGAAGGAAATATAATATCCGGATCGCCAAGCTTGCCTTCCACGCAAAGGAGAGTCCCATCCGGACACGGGCTGAAGTCTTGAGTCTTGTATCTTTACGCTTCAATAGTCCGGACGTTGTACACAGTCCGGCTATCCGGATACCCCCTAATCCAGGACTCCCTTAGTAGCCCCTGAACCAGGCTTCAATGACGATGAGTCTGGCGCGCAGTATTGTCTTCGGCATTGCAAGGCGGGTTCCTCCTCCGAATACTCCAAAGTAATCATCGAACACTTAGACCGTGTCTAGATCTGCGAGATGATCTTAATATGCCACCGTAGAGAGAATGATATTTCACAAATGCAATCTGCTGACAACTTTTTCTGATGACGTGACATGTTATTATGGTCGGATCATTATTCGAACCGTTTTCCCACAACCAGCTACAGCGCATATTGCGAGGCGGTTTCTTTCACACGTCTTGTCAAAGCAGAGATCGTGTGCCCTTATCACGGGATTCTCATCAATACGGGTATGGGTAATCTCACCACACCATTAATCATGGCGCTTGGGAAACATGCGATTCTCAACGGGCAAATGGGGAGGCGCACCGCTCTCGACTCCTCTATAAAGGGATAAGATTTCCCCATTTTCATCCACGCCTTCTTCCTCCTTTGCCTACTCTTGCCCCCGCGAGCTCCAGCGCCCATGTCCAAGTCTTCTCCGCATAGCTAAGCATGTGCGGAGCAGGAGGCAAGTGGGTGGCTTCCACCATCAAGGAGCAGCACATCGCAAATCTTTGGGCGGCCAGATACTTGGCCACGGACATAGCGCACCGCCTACCAGACGCCGGACAGGTCATTCCGACCCCAGGACCCCACGAGAGGGTCGTATTCATCGCCCACTTTGTCCGTGGACTGGGATTTCCACTCCATCCCTTCGTCCGCGGGCTCATGTTCTACTACGGGCTAGATTTCCATGATCTAGCCCCAAATTTTGTCCTCAACATCTCGGTGTCCATCGTCGTATGTGAGGCCTTCCTCCGCATCCGGCCTCACTTTGGCCTATGGCTGCAAACTTTCTGTGTGAAGCCGAAGGTTGTAAGCGGCCAACAAGCAGAGTGCGGAGAGTCCATGGTGGGCAGAATGCCCAACGTCACATGGCTCGACAGCTCCTTTGCGGAGACTGTAAGGGGATGGCAATCGCGGTGGTTCTACATCACCGAGCCGCGCGGCGCCAACTAGGCGGCGGCCCCCGAATTCAGATCCGGAGCCCCCATGCGGCTCACCTCCTGGGAAAGGAAGGGCCTGTCCTGGGGCGATTCTACGGAGCTGACTAGACTCCAGACATGCATTAAAAGCATGAAGGACAAGAACATCAAGCTTGTCAACATGATCCAGGTCATGCTCGTTCGCCGGATCCTGCCCTGCCAGAAGCGGGCAGCCAATCTGTGGGAGTTCGTTTCAACCGAACACCGGACGCTCCTGAAGCTCTACGACATGACACACAAAGGCACATGGAAGGTGCTATTCAAGGCCTCTGAAATACCTCCTCCCACATCCGAGGACCGCGGGCTTCACGCCGAGCGGGCTCCTAGGCCGGTGAGTTCTCAGACTGACACTGTACCCCATTCTTCCCAATATATTCATGGGAGTGCCTTAAGTAGTTGTGCATATTTGCTTCAGGACTATCTGGAGACAGCGGAGCAGGTCTACTGTCCGGCTCTGCTGCCAGAAGGCCCAGCGGATGCTCTCCTGACGGAGATGCTGGTCCCGGCACCGTACAAGGTGCTAGAGAAGAAGGCCGAGAAGAAGGCTCCGGGGACCCGAAAGGGTCTCCGGCGTAAGGTTGTGCCAGAAGCCTCGTCCGAAGATGACGAGGCAGACTCCTCCCACGAAGGGGAGGAGGAAGAAGAAGAAGACGCCCCATCCGGAAAGGATGAGGGGTCCGGGGAGGCGGACCAGGGGCCGGAAAAGGCCACCAGGGCAAGGTCGTCATACCCCTGTCGTTGGATGACGACGAGACAGATTCCTCCCGTGGAGGCAGGGGGAATCAAGAAGAAATTCCACCTCCCTGCACTAGGGAGGGGAAGAAGAGAAAAGCCGCCCCAGAGGGGGAGGCTGTGGCATCCAAGAAGGGGAAGGTGTCCCTTCCGAACTACTCCTCCACAACCTCTCATAGTGAGGAGGGGTGGTTGCCTAGGGGGAAGCCCCCAGTGCAATCATAAGTGTCTGCATTCTATCATGATTTCACTTCATAGTTTTTGTATTTATAATGCCGAACATATGTGCAGTCTGGCCAGGGATCACCCCAAAGGGTCTTCCTCCGGGTCCCTGAGTGATTCGGAGATCAATTTGCTTCCGACAGCCACTACTCCTCAACCCGCGGATGACACGGAGGTGTTGTCCCGAAGGCTCCCAGAGTGGGGGGAGGTGACTCTGGAGATGCCCCAAGGCGGGGTCACAGACATCGGACATGCGGGGTTCAAGATCCCCATGGATCGTGTCAATGAGAGCCATAATAGGCCGGGCTCTCAGCCGAACATGGTCCCGGAACCTTCAATGGTTCCAAATTCAGGGGGACAGCCCCTTGTTAGGGAGGGCAAGCCGTCTGCATCGAGGACTTCCGGTGCACACAAGGCGCCGGATTGTCTGCTAGAAGCGCTTCACAACGCTTCCATGGATGAAGAGCACTGTACTCTTATGAGTACGATGATTCGGAAGGTTTCGTCCGCCAAAAGTGGACTAACCGAAGCTTGCACCAGCCTCCTAATAGGCTTTGAGGTAAGTAATAAACATGTGCAAAATTACCACCTGATAGGTAGTAGCTCCTGATACTCTGTTTGGGTTCGGAAAGAAAAGCCAAACAGAGGGTCAATTAAAATCCGCAGGAGTCTAATAATAAGTATTATTGTGAATAAGCAGGTTGTGCTGCTTGCTGCTGCTGCCCGTACTGCCGAGGTCGCCGAACTGAAACGGGACCTGGAGCAGGCGCAGGGAGAGCTCGACCTCACCAAGAGGCAGCTCGAAGAGAACAAGGGTAAGTGATTCCCTCTCTTATGTATTTGAGGATAGTCAAAATTGGTGAGTCTAACACCTAAGTGTCGTGAATGTATAATAGGGGCCACCGCCGAAGTGGTGTCCCTGAAGAAGGCGCTGTCCGAGGCCGAAGACAAGGCGGCCTCGAAATGTAAGGAGCACGAAAAGCAAAGTGCTAGGGTAGGTGAGGTACATCAAGAGCTCTAGGACCTCGGCAAGAAATGCGAGTCCGTGGAGCATGATCTTAAGGCGAAAGAGGCCGAGCTTGCGAAGGCCCTTGTGAATTTGAAGGATGCCAAGGCCGAAACCGAGAAAGCACAGTAGGAGATCCAGGAGGCCAAGAAGATAGCAGCGGGTAAGAAGTTGTTTATGCAAATCAAACATGTGGAGGAGGCGTTTCTTTTACTTACTCGAATTCGGAGCTCTCCAGAGGCATTCGTAGATCTGCCATGCAGCGTATCAAACGCTGCCGATTTCTATCATGCCCAGGAGGGGAACTCAACAGAGAAGCTGTTCTGGTCCCAGGATGCTGGGGCCGAACACCCAATGCCTTTGAGTGACCAACTGAAGTAGTTGGTCGAACTCCACAAGGCGGCCGAGCTGGCTATGAAAGGCTTCATAGTCTGGATGTGGCCGGGTGAGCTCATGCCCAATAGCTACTTTGGCCTGATCAAGCGGATGGTGGATGCCTGCCCGCGGCTTGAGGCGATCAAGCGGTCCGTTTGCATCGAGGGTGCCCGCCGGGCCTTTGCCCGCGTCAAGGTGCATTGGGGCAAGCTGGATGCGGAGAAGCTGGTCAAGGACGGGCCGCCGGAGGGCAAGGCGCATTGCCATCCCGAGCTGTACTATGATGGCGTTATGAAGGGTGCTCGTCTCGTGGCTGATGAATGTACCAAGGACACCGTTTTTGAATGAATTCACTTCTATCATGTTTGTAATTTAAGGACGAAGTTACTTGCACTATGGAGCGCTTTTGTTATTTAAAATATTACCTTCTGTGCGGCTGTTTATAAAATCCTGAAAGTAGGCCAGTCGTCGGCTTCCGCCCCCATGTGACTAGCACTGGGGTGTTCGTGGAAAACCCAGACACTCTTTATCCAAATGTTTGGGCCCTTAAGGAGGTGTCCGACATAGCGAACAAGGCAATCGGACTATGCGGGTTTATAACTTTCACTTAGCCATAGAAGTCTACAATTTTAAATTTCGGCGAAGCCCCTAGAATCCGAAAGGCCGAATTGGGGCGCTCTATAAGCCTAGATCAGACAAAGCCGATTTGTATCCTAAAGCGGAGAATCTTTAGGGATTTTAAGACCTCTCGAACAGCGACCAGCTCTCACCACATCATGTCGGTCAGTTTTCGGCTTTCTCTACTGAGGTGCTCGTCCGGAAGAACCGGGACACAATCGCAGTAGTTCTCCCTGTGCTACCTTAGCCGATATAAGGGAACGTAAGGCACCAAAACAAGGGAGCCGGGCTATCCCAACTGTAGACCCAAGACATGATTCGGAGCTGATGCATATAGTGCTATAAGTTCGGGGTGTCGTACTATTGAAAGTGTTCGGACTTTATTTCCCATATTATGGGGCGCCATGAGAAGCCCCTGGCAAACTGACCATACCAAGGTGTACGGATGCAATGCCAAATAAACATTTATAAGAGAAAAATTCTCAAATAAGGATAATAAGTTGACGCTATATATAATCTCCCATTGATGAAAAATACGTTTAAGCATATGTTTACAATGGATGCATTAAGTAGTGATAAAAATAGGACTATTTGACATGTCCTATCCAGGGGCAGGCTGTGTACAGATAGATAAAGCAGGTATAATGATCGTAAATAGATTCCACCTGGGTATTTCCATCTGTGCTGCACGTCTGTTGCCTCCCTGCATGTCTCTCCCATATGAGTCCGGCAATTCGGCTCTTTTGAGGATGCAGCACTAACGCAGTGTCCTGAAAGGTAAGAGGGAAAGAGTATGAAGGTATTTGGCGGTTACCCGCACTATTGACTGAGTCGTTGATGTGCCTCCGCCTATGCCCATGGTATCTTGAGTGCGTAATTGTGTACGCGTGGCACGAATGCTGCTTTGACGGGGCTTGAGCGGAGGCCGGACTGCTAATCACGCTCTTGATGATCCTGATGCGGGGTGCTCCAGACTCGCTTGACGGTGCTCGAAGTTGTTGCCGGATTGGTTTGTCGGAGTAGGACGCATTGTACTTCTGCCGAGAGGGCTGTCGTATGCTCTTCTGTTCGAAGGGAGCGGTCCATATTTCCATTGACAGTGATGACCCCGCACGGTCCTGGCATCTTGAGCTTGAGGTACGCATAATGTGGTACCGCATTGAATCTAGCGAATGCGGTTCGTCCGAGCATAATGCGGAAAGGGACAATGTCGAAGATTAGCTCTTCGCTCCTGAAGTTGTCCGGGGATCCGAAGACCACTTCCAGTGTTATAGAGCCCGTACAGTGGGCCTCTACTCCAGGAATAACACCTTTAAAGGTGGTTTTAGTGGGCTTGATCCTTGAAGGGTCAATGCCCATTTTGTGCACTGTGTCCTGATAAAGCAGGTTCAGGTTGCTTCCGTCGTCCATAAGGACTCACATGAGGTGGAACCCGTCAATGATTGGGTCTAAGACCAATGCGGCTGAGCTGCCATGACGGATGCTGGTAGGATGATCCCTACGATCAAAGGTGATCGGACAAGCTGACCATGGGTTGAATTTGGGGCCGACTGGCTCCATCGCATAGACATCTCGTAGCGCTCGCTTCCGTTCCCGCTTGGGGATGTGAGTGGCGTAGATCATATTGACCGTTTTCACCTGGGGAAATTCCTTTTGTCCCCTCGTATTCACACACCAGGGCTCTTCATCATCGTTGTTGTGCAGCCCCTTGTCCTTGTTTTCAGCGTTTATCTTACCGGCTTGTTTGAACCCCAGTAGTCTCTATTGGTGTGGTTGGCTGGCTTGTCCGGGGTGCCATGAATTTGGCACGAGCGCTCCAGTATGCGGTCCAGGCTGGACAATCCCTGATTATTTCTTTTGAACGGCTTTTTCCGCTGGCCGGACTTAGCTCCGCTGAATCTGGCGTTGACCGCCATGTCTGCAGTGCTGTCGCCGTTGTTCCATCTCTTATGCCTGTTATGCCGTGGCTTTCCGTTAGCATTGCGGCCGTCTGAAGTGCCGGAATGTGGTGTGGTGCCGCTGCGAGCCAACCAGCTATCCTCACCCATGCAAAAGCGGATCATTAGGGTTGTGAGAGCTGCCATAGACTTGGGTTTTTCCTGGCCGAGGTGTCGAGCGAGCCACTCGTCATGGATATTATGCTTGAAAGGCGCCAGGGCTTCGACATTCGGACAGTCGACTATTTGGTTCTTTTTAGTAAGGAACCGAGTCCAGAATTTTCGGGCTGACTCTCCGGGCTGTTGAGTAATGTGGCTCAGGTCATCGGCGTCTGGTGGTCGCACATAGGTGCCCTGGAAGTTATCAAGGAATGCGTCTTCCAGGTTTTCCCAACTGCCAATGGAATTAGCTGGCAGGCTGTTTAACCAGTGCCGGGCTGGTCCTTTGAGATTAAGGGGAAAATAGTTGATGGCGTGTAGATCATCTCCGCGGGCCATGTGAATGTGGAGAAGGAAATCTTCGATCCATACTACGGAGTCTATTGTGCCATCGTACGATTCGATGTTTACGGGTTTGAACCCTTCTAGGAATTCATGATCCATTACTTCGTTAGTGAAGCAAAGGGGGTGTGCGGCGCCTCTGTGTCGGGCTATGTGGTTACGCAGCTCGAATTGGTCTGGGTTGCTGTGTTCAGCCCGACCGGACTTGTTGATGATGTATCCGGCGCGACGATCATCGTCGCGCGCTGGGGCGCGCCCCCGTGATCCATAGATCGATCTTGGCTGTCCTGCTTTGTTTTCCAGAATATCTTGCAGGTCTTGCTTGTTGCCCTGGGCCGTAGTATATCGGCATGGGGGTGCGGGTTGGTATCCGGGCTGATATCCCGTTTTATCCCGGCCACGGGGTGGCTTGTCAGACGTTTGGCCTTCGAGTCCATATTCCTCGGCTACCAGGACTTCAGTCCATCTATCTATGAGTAGATCTTGATCAGCTTGGAGTTGTTGCTGCTTCTTCTTCAGGCTCCTCGCAGTGGCTATAAGCCTATGCTTGAAGCGCTCCTGCTCCGCGGGATCCTTAGGCACGCCGAATTCGTCGTCCCCGAGGCTAATCTCGTCTTCGGAGGGGGCATATAGTTGTCCTCCTCCGGGTATACGTCTATCGCTTGTTCTTCTGGGCTGACCTGCTCATCTTCCTATTCGGCCTGCTCGAAGGCGGGCTGGTCAGGGTCATATTCCTCTTCGGCACCATTTGGATTACTTTCATCTTCGGGGCTGGTATTGCTGTGGCGGGGCTTGGAGCAGCGCCAACGACGCCCATGCTTTGCTTTTCTTCTCGAGGGGTTATCCTCCGTTGCCTCGTCGGCATCAGTTTCCTTCAGAGTGTCCACCATATACATATCGTATGAGGAGGTGGCCATCCACCGCCCAGTGAGTGGTGGCTCCTGTAATTCTCCTACATCGTCGTCCATACCGTCGATGTCTTCGGAGTCGAAGTCAAGCACGTCGGTTAGATCATCGATCGTGGCAATGAAGTGGGTGGTGGGTGGCCAATGAATTCCATCGTTGTCTGCTTCCCACTCAAGCCGGACACAGTTCGTCCCAGAGTCTCCTGACAAAGAGAGAGACTTCAATAAGTTCAGCATGCCGCCAAAGGGCGAGTGCTGAAAGACGTCTGCCGCGGTGAACTCCATCATCGGAGCCCAACCAGGCTCAGCGGGTTCGGGGGCACGCGGACTGGAACCTGCAATCGGATACGAATCCGGGGGTCCAGAGTCACAGGCTCCCTCGGAAGTGAGGCCTGTGTTCGGCTCCATCGCCGATGATGGTACGGCCTGCGGGGCGGGGTCCAGGCCTTTATCCTTGGGCAACGTAGCCTTCCCCAGACTTAGATCCGAGGCTTCTGCCGGGATGATGTCCCGAGCATCGTCTAACAGCAGGTCTAAGTCGTGCTCATCGTGACTATTCGGCGCTCCTGGTGCTGGCTCGAATCCGTCGAAGATCAGGTCTCCGCGGATATCCAACGTGTAGTTCAGGCTTCCGAACCTAATTTGATGGCCAGGGGCATAGCTGTCGATCTGCTCCAGATGGCCAAGCAAATTGGCCCGTAGTGCGAAGCCGCCGAACACGAAGATCTGTCCGGGGAGGAAAGCCTCACCCTGGACAGCGTTATTGGTGATGATTGAAGGAGCAATCAAGCCTGACAGCGACGACACAGAGGAACTCTCAATGAAAGCACCAATGTCGGTGTCAAAACCGGCGGATCTCAGGTAGGGGGTCCCGATCTATGCATCAAGGCTGATGGTAACAGGAAGCAAGGGACACAGATGTTTACCCAAGTTCGGGCCCTCTCGATGGAGGTAAAACCCTACTTCCTGCTTGATTAATATTGATGATATGGGTAGTACAGGAGTAGATCTACCACGAGATCGTAGATGCCAAACCCTAAGAGCTAGCCTATGATGGTATGATTGTAATTGTGATCGGCCTTCTAAGGACCAACCTCTTCGGTTAATATAGACACCGGAGAGGGCTAGGGTTTACATGGAGTCGGTTACAAGGAAGGAAATATAATATCCGGATCGCCAAGCTTGCCTTCCACGCAAAGGAGAGTCCCATTCGGACACGGGCCGAAATCTTGAGTCTTGTATCTTCACGCTTCAATAGTCCGGACGTTGTACACAGTCCGGCTATCTGGATACCCCCTAATCTAGGACTCCCTTAGTGTGCGCCAGCTCAAAAGAGTTACTTGCAGTTGTAGTTCAGGCTAGCCACCGAGTCAAAGCTGGCTTGTTGTAGTTAAACCCCACCACCCCCTTTGTTGATACTGATGCATATGTAGTTAGTTCTGATGTAAGTCTTGCTGGGTACATTTGTAGTCATGTTTGCTTATTTTTATGTTTTTGCAGAGAGACTTCAGTCTCACTAGTAGGTTTGCGTGGACTTCGACATCTAGCTTGTTACGTCAGCTACGATCTTGTGCCCTCAGCAGGATCTGGTAGATAGATAGGCTTCTCAGCCTTTTTCATTTATAGATGTCTGTACTCAGACATGTTAAGCTTCCGCTTGTGCTTTGACTTGTATGCTCTGAATGTTGGGTCGTGAGACCCATGTTTGTAATATCTCGCTCCTTGGAGCCTACTGAATCAAATACTTGAGTTGTAGAGTCATGTTGTGATGACATGTTGTATTTGCACATATCGAGCATATTGTGTGTATGTTATTGAAATGCTTGGTATGTGTGGGATCTGACAACCTAGTTGTTTATCCTTGGTAGCCTCTCTTACCGGGAAATGTCTCCTAGTGCTTCCACTGAGCCTTGGTAGCTTGCTATTGCTCCGGAACACTTAGGCTGGCCGGCATGTGTCCTTCTTTGTTCATGTGTCTGTCCCTTCGAGGAAATGTCACGTGGTGTCTACCGGAGTCCTGTTAGCCTGCTACAGCCCGGTTTACCGGAGTCCTGCTAGCCTAGTTGCTACAGCCCGGATTCACTCGCTGATGACCGACACGTTCGTTGCTGGGTCATGTATGCATGTCCCTGTAAGTTAGTGCCACTTTGGGTTCACGACTAGCCATGTCAGCCCGGGCTCCTTTATCATATGAATGCTAGCGACACTATCATATACGTGTGCCAAACGGCGCAAACGGTCCCGTGCCTGGTAAGGCGACACCCGTGGGAATACCATCTGTGAGGCTGCAAAGTGATATGAGGTGTTACATGCTAGATCGGTGTGGCATTGAGTCGGGGTCCTGACAGCTTTGGTATCAGAGCTTGACTGCCTGTAGAATTACCAAGCCAAACTAGTCGAAGTTGAGTCTAGAAATTCTTTAGTTATATAAGGGAATTGATTGTGGGATGGAACATAAGGCTCTTTTTACTCCTTATACCTTATGTCCTTCTGATCTGAGTCATCCTATCCTTCCTACGGGGTTAAGGAACTAGGCTTTCTCATGTGTTACTAATCCGTAGACTTATAGGATTGACGGATTTAAGTCTCAGTTCAATTCCTACTATCTCCGTGTGTTGACAATTAGTCTCAGAACCTTGATATTGTGATGCTAAGTGGTTATGCCACTATTTTACAGGATGTCTCAAATCTTTTTTGAGCATTTACAGCCGTTATGCTGTCTGAGTCATCCCAGATTTCTAAACAATCTGATGCATTTGCAAATCCCTTCCTCCCGTTCTCGATGTTCCTTTGCGCCAGTTTAACCACACTAATCGGTGAGTTGAGGTATTCTATTGCCTCTACATATATGTTGGAGCTATTATTATGACCCTAGATATCTTAGAGTAGCACGTAGTAATCTGGCCATGTTCTGTATTTCCAGTGTGATGATTCTGGCCATTACTCTCGAAAGCATCCGGTGATACCACTTAGTTAGTAGGCATTCTACTCCTGGGTTTCTGAACCCGAGACTCACACTACTTACTTCATGTTGATAGTGTTTGCTAGTTCCTTTAGGATATTAGTAACCTTTGTGATAGTCTTTGAGGTTTGTGGCATATCCTTCTTCCAAATACCATGAACCGCTTATGGCAGAAGTTCTTTGTTGAACCAAAAGGTCACAATAAGAGTGCTCTTGATGAGTTCTCCATTATGGCCGAGACTCTGCTAGTCCTACCTTTCTGCATGGTTTATCCGGAAGAAATAAGTTGAGCTTGCTCGACCTACTAACCTATGCATCCACAACTCAGAAAGTTATATGTTCCTTTGAGTTGTCCCTCTTTAGTTGTATCCTGATCTCCGTCTATCAAGTGATAGTCAGGAATAGTTGTGCATTCGTGTTCATCAATGCATTTTACCCTTGTGGTCCGTCAAGCCATTCTATTTAGGAATGACTAGGAGAAACAAACTCCAGTACCTTATCCATTTCCAGGATTGGGTCAAGATGCAATCCAGCTTCTGGTCTGTTCTACCTTGAAGTATTACTATCTTTATATCAGGAATATCATGGGAATTGCACACCATCCTACGAACTCTTGATATAGTGATACTTCTCACCCTCATTATTCATTTCTCGGCTCCCGTGTTGTTGGAACCAAAATGCCGACATGTGAACTATGGTGTGTGAAATCGATACTCCTAGCAACCTTGTTGCTTGGTAGTTGAAGGCCAATAATTTCGTTCTTAGCTTGTTGGTTATTGAATCCTCATTCTAAGACCGATTGTGCTACCTAGTCCATTTTCCTGGTGCACTCTTTGATCAATGACTTAGGATTTTGCCAATCCTTGCTTATTTGAGCACATCGTCTTGCCTCGAAAGCAAGATTGTTCTTGAGCTTAGTAACATATCGGTGGTTCATGATTTTCAGATATCTTCTCGGAAGTATCACCAGGTCGTCACCCGACCGTTATGTTGAGCTCGTGAACAAGTTGGTTTCTTGTAACCAACCTTCCTGCAAGAATATGTGTTGGATACCCCTGAGCTAGTTGGTTAAGCTAAACAACAACTTGGAGAGTTGGAAGATGAAAGCTTGTCCGACTTAGTTCATTTTAAGGGATATCTTGTATGTGTGTTGAAGAAAGTTGATATTTTCATCGATCGGCCCTCGTGATCAGTTAATGGACCTATCATTTTATCCAACCTTTGATTTGAGTATGGGCTATCATCAAATCAAACCAGAACCAACAATATTCGTAATGTTGTCTTACTCATGGTTGTTTCATCGAGCATACACCATTATATCTCTTGGGTCTGACCAATGTTATCACCTTGTTCACATAATTATGGAATTCCATTTTATGGAAATCTGGATGGATGGTTGTTGAGCTCATCGATAACATTCTTAACTTCTCCATGATTTTGTTGGACATTAAGCTAGTATTGGAAACTTTTAGAAGCATTATCTTCATGTCCCATGCATGAAGCATATGTTCGGATGAAAGAAGTGACCTCCTCTGATTCATGTGCATTTGATGCAAGTTGCCGCCGTGAATTCGGGAAAGTCAATGTTGCCTCATCTGGAACCATCTCAAGTCGGTCATGCATGTGTGAAGTATGCTATGGTTTGATAGGCTCGCTACCTTCATTCTATATGTATCACTAGCACACTAAGCCACTGATTGATTTGTTCAGGGAGAAGAAGTTCCTTCTTAAGAGCATGCCTTATGTAAGGACTTTAATATCCTCAATGATTGTTCCCCACCTGAACTTGGTAGTATGTTATTATAAGACTACTACGTGGCCATGCTTGTCTGGGACAGCGTGTTCATAGGTGTGTAGCAGAACCAGCTCATGTTTTGGAGCTTGCTATCATAGTTCATTTCCCGAGAATCTCGCAACGTCATCTCGTCGATTTGTGTTGCAAACTTTCATTTTTCTTCCTAGACTTGATGAGTCTGGAATATCCTAACACCAACCAGATCTGAATCTCAGGCAGATATCATGGTTGAATGTTTCCCAAGAACAATAATAGTGGTCTCTCTGTAACCCAGTAAATTGGATGTCGTGGCCAACACACCCAACCAGACGACCTACTATTGTAGTATCTTGATTGAGAATGTTGGCCACCTCCCCATAAGGATTTTGAAGGATTTACTCCCTAGTTGTCCCTTATGGATTTTGTGTTTCTGAAGTCCAACCTTTTACTTGATGTTCTAGATATCAAACCATATCTATGAATGGGATACACTAGCACATCAAGGAGAGCATTAGTAGCGGAGTGCTAAATGTCTCTCGATCGATCATCTAGATTTTGTTCCCTTGGCCCTGCTAAGGTGAAATCTGAGAAGGTTATATTCCTTTGCATCTGCATCGTGCATCGCTGTTCATCATGGTAGTACGTTGTGTTGCTAGGATCGTTGACACAGATATTGGTAAAACCTTGATGAATGTGGAAATGCTCAAGTTCTTGAGAGCACACACAAGCGCTAGGTGTTATCATCGGCACTAACTGGGATTGCTCTCAGTTTCCTCGGTTATGCTATAACTTTTCAAATAGTAGACTCACTCTCTATTGTTGAGCTTCTCCTCAGTTACTAAAATCATCCCTTGTGTTGTTTTCAGCAAGGTAATCCACATCATCCATTCTAATCCGGGTATGCCATTCTACCGAACTCCGCCAAATGATCATTTGTGAATTGCCTTAGTCTGGTATGGAGAGTTTCAATGATCCTTTCCAATAGAGTTTCTTTCTAACGTCATCGAGTTGGATGAAGATTTCGAAAGCAAAGACGTCAAGATCAATTTGAGTCAACAAATCAACAACCTCGAGAAGACAGTTGGGTCGTGAAGATCATGTTAGCTTTGTGTCCCCTTTGTCTTCTTACCTCACATCTTGAATCTCGGGACGATATCCTTGTTTAGTGGGGGTGAGTTGTCACAACCCTAGATTGCTTGTAGTTAGTTGCATCTGTGAGAATTCATGTCGTCATGTTTAAATTCAAGAAATTTGAAATGGGGAATGACCAAACCCTAGAATCAAATTAAATCACTAGGTTCAACTTAAAAATATTTTCAATGAACCCAAATGCCCTTTAGAAAAGTTCATGATTTTTGTTAAAGGTGAAAACCTCTACCAAAAATGATGCACATATTTCTAGGCCATTCTAGATTTTTAAATTAAATCGTAAGGTATTTGACATTGGGCATTTAAATGCTATAATTGTCTTAAATGCTCAAATAATTTTGGAAGCAGTTGAGGGTTATCGTAAATATTTCAGAAGGTGCCCACAATTATTTTCAGGATTTTTAGAAGTGCTCTGGTATTTTTTAATAAAGCCCAAAGCACTAAAGAAAAATAGAAAACAAAAAGAGATAAAAAGGAGAGAGAGGAATCTACCTGGGCCACCTACCTGCAGCCGCACCGGGCCAACTCCTGTTCTGGCCTAGCCCACCAGGGCCTCCCCCTGTCGTCTTCCACCTCCTGCCAGTGGGCAGGAGGGCGTGTGCCCGACGCGCGTCGACACGCGCCGGCCACCTCCACCTTGCTTGCCTGTCTCCTCGCCGCCTCGAAGCGCCCAAAGGACGCCACGCAACCCCCCGACCGCCTCGACATCTCCCCCGTGCTCCTCCCCATCCTCTGCTCTCCCCCGCGCCACACCCGAGCGCCACCGTCGCCGCCGCTGCCGCGCCCTGACCCATTCCCTCGCCCCTCTGACGTGTCCATGAGCTCCACCTCGACGTCCTCGACCTCCTCGCTCTGCCACTTGATGTAGGGCATGCTCCTCTAGCCTCATCGAGCTCGTCCCCGGCCTCCGTCGCTGGAGATCCCCCTCGCCGCCTCGCCCAGCTCCGACCTCCCCCGAGCCCACTTCGACGGCCGTCACAACCGCCGTGAGCCACTTAGTCTTCTCCCTCCATCCGTTTTTCCTCTCGCACGTCGTAGCCGCCGTGCCACTTGCGCATGAACGCCAGCCGCCGCCCCGAGCTCGTTTCCGACGAGCTCCGGCCTCCCTAGCCGCTGCTGCTTGCTGCGCTGGATCCGGGCGAGCTCCGACTCCCCGTGGGTGCTCTCTGCCGCTCATTTGGGCGCAGGGAGAGCGAACCCGAGCCCCTCCGCCGCACCTGTCATCGCCGGCGTCGAGCCGCCGGCGAGTTAGCCTCAGTTGACCAGGGGGTTGACCTCCCCTGGGTCTATGGCATGCGGGCCCCGCCTGGCTAATTAAGTTAGCTTAAGCTAAACAAACTAGGTTAGTTAGTTAAGTCACTGACACGCGGGACCCAACGGTCAGTTTGACCTGGGTCGCCCCTTGACCAGATGACGTCATCATGATGTCATGCTGATGCAGTAATCTCTTTTCTGGAATTAGTTTCATTCTAAAATAACCAGGAAATTCCAGAAATTGCCCTAAAAGTTCCAAAATTCATATAAATTCAACCGTAACTCAGAATGAAATAATTTATATATCAAAAATGATCAGAAAAAACCTATCTATCCATATGTACAATTTTCATGCATGTTAGAACAACTTATAGCTTCTGTTTAGTAAAAATCATATGAATGGCATTTGGATATCCACATATGGAGTTTGAATTTGAATCTTGTATTCAAACCTACTTCATTTAACTTGTTGCTAGTTGCATTAGCCCAAATCACAGCATATTAACATGTCATGATCATGCATCATATTGTGCATTGCATTGATTGTGTTCTTCCTTGTTTGCCGGTATTTGTCCCCTCTCAGTAGACGACGTTCCGACAATGAGTTCGATGACACCGATGAAGAACTATACTGTCTTCAAAAGTGCCATGCAAGCAAAACCCCCCTGTTCATTCTGATACAATCCCACTCTGTCGCTCCTGCTCTCTTTTACTGCATTAGGACAACAACGATTCAACTATTAAATGTTGCGGTAGTTGATCCCCTTTCCTTTGCATGACCTGTCATTGCCACAGTAAATACATGAAACCCACTAGCATGAGCAGGAGTTGTTTGAGCCATGATGTGCCTACTCATTCATGCTTGTTTGTCATGCCTACTATTGCTTAGAGTTGTGTCAGGTCTGATTAATGGGGGATGAATTGGAAAGTTTTGAACATGTCCTACTGTTGAGAGCGAAGTGTGTGAACACGATTTGGTAAAGGTAGCGGTGAGAGTCCATGTAGGAGTACATGGTGGGTTGTCTCATTGAAACCGTCCTCAGGAACTGAGTCTGTGTTTGTGATCCATGAACAGCTACTACCACACATTGGGTTCCGGTAACTCGGCCCCTCTCAACTTATTAATCAACCCGATCTCTGTCCAGGAGTTGCAACTAGTTTCTGGTGTTTGTAGGTAGTGTTAGTAGTCTACCAAGTGGCACCCGGTACAGGTGGGCTTGGGACAGACTAGGCACAGTGGCCCGGTGTACCAAGTGGCACCTGGATGGTGGGCTTGGGCACCCTGCACACATCGTTTGGGGCCGTGAGTGACACCCCGGCCGGATCTCCTTGTGGATGGAACCCAAATAGGCGATAAACCTGGACGAGAGACTTCTGTGGTTAGTTAGGTCGTGGCCGACACCCTCGCTGGGCTTCCACTTGAAGGTTGCCGAGTACATGTCGTGTAAACAGCGATAAGTGGTGAGAGCATGTGTGAACAAGTACACCCCTGCAGGGTTAACATTATCTATTCGAATAGCTGTGTCCGCAGTAAAGGACTTCTGGGTTGCCTATACAGTTCATAGACAAGTGAAAGTGGATACTCTAAAATGCGCAAGATAAGCGTGAGTGCTATGGATGGCGTTCTCGTCGGGAGACGGGAGCGGATCCATAGTGGTGTATTGATATGGTGAATATGTGGACTCGTGTGCGCCACCTCAAAAGAGTTACTTGCAGTCGTACTTCAGGATAGCCACCGAGTCAAAGCTGGCTTGCTGCAGTTAAACCCCACCACCCCCTTTGTTGATATGATGCATATGTAGTTAGTTCTGATGTAAGTCTTACTGGGTACATTTGTGAGGGACTTTTAGGGACTAAAAGTGGGCATTTGGGACTAAAGAAAGAAGACCCCGAGGGAGTATTTTTGGGACTTTTTCCAACAGTTGCCCCTGCCATGCATCGCACCTTGTCTCTATTAGTTCATTACTAGGGGTAACTTGGTCTTTTAGCATGTCATTTAATAACCTCCAGTCCATGTTTAGTCCCTGGAACCAAGCAGGTAGGGACTAGGGAGTTTTTAACCAAACAAGGCCTTAGATTAACAATAGCTAATGAGTTGCACGGGACAGTGGATGCACCAGCACCATGTGCATCTACCGATGTAGTGTGGTCATGCATAGCCTATTGCAACAAAGAACAAACAACCAAGGAGCATATTTGTGTTGGTCCCAGTTTTGTTATCTTTAGACACCTTTCCCTATGTGAGCGCAGCAAATCTAGTCCTGCTCAAACTCTACAGCCAGTTTGTACTAGTACTTTCGCCCCTTCCTTTCCTCTTTGAACCACATCCTAGATTTATGCGATACAACTTTCCCCACTACTTTCCCCCATTCCTTTCCTCTTTGAACCACATCCTAGATTCATGCTATACAACTTTCCCCCTTCATTTCCTCTTTGAACCACGTCCTAGATTCATGCTATATACAACTTTGCCCACTACTTTCCCCCACTCCTTTCCTCTTTGAACCATGTCCTAGATTCATGGTATACATGCAGCTAGAGCAATGCATGTGGAGTAAGTAAATTATACCTTAAATTTCTTGGGGCGTGGTTCGCTGGGCGACGGGACGGCGGCGAAGAAGGGGTCGGAGGCCCTCCCGCTCCACCGCTGGGTGAAAGTGAACAGCTACGCCGGTAGTGGATTCCCACCCTCGCCGACTGAGGAAGTCCTGGATTAGGGGGTATCCGGACAGCCGGACTGTGTACAACGTCCGGACTATTGAAGTGTGAAGAAACAAGACTCAAGACTTCGGCCCGTGTCCAGATGGGACTTTCCTTGGCGTGGAAGGCAAGCTTGGCGATCCGGATATTATATTTCCTTCCTTGTAACTGACTCCATGTAAACCCTAGCCCTCTCCGGTGTCTATATAAACCGGAGAGGTTGGTCCTTAGAAGGCCGATCACAATTACATTCATACCATCATAGGCTAGCTCCTAGGGTTTTAGCCTCTACGATCTCGTGGTAGATCTATGTCACGCCCAATATGCGACCCTATCCAAAAGGAACTCGAATGTCCCACCAAGGATAGACCCGCATATTGAAACGCTTTTGCAAGGTGGATATCATTACATCAACATTACATAATAGATGGGGATACATACAAAAGGCATACAATGCCACACGAATACAACATCACCTTACATAAGAGCACCATCCGAGTACGGATGAAACACAAACAGAAACTCAAATGACATCCACCCTGCCAGCCCAGGCTGCCGACCTGGAACCTACCCCTAATTGAAGAAGAAGCAGAAGAAGAACTCCAAGACAAGCAAACATCGCTCTCGCGTCATGATCATCTCTTAACCTGTACCTGCAACTGTTGTTGTAATATGTGAGCCACGAGGACTCAGCAATCCCATTACCATGGGTATCAAGACTAGCAAAGCTTAACGGGAAAGGAAGGGGTAAAGTGGTGAGGTTGCAGCAGCGACTAAGCATATATGGTGGCTAACATACACAAATAAGAGCGAGAAGAGAGCAAAGGAACGGTCATGAAGCTAGCAATGATCAAGAAGTGATCCTGAACTCCTACTTACGTCAAACATAACCCAAGAACCGTGTTCACTTCCCGGACTCCACCGAAAAGAGACCATCACGGCTACACACGCGGTTGATGCGTTTTAATTCGGATGTGGTGTCAAGTTATCTACAATCAGACATTAACAAATTCTCATATGCCGCATAACCGCGGGCACGACTTTCGAAAGATAATACCCTGCAGGGGTGTCCCAACTTAGCCCATGATAAGCTCTCGCGATCAACGAAGGATATACCTTCTCCCAGGAAGACCCGATCAGACTCGGAATCCCGGTTTACAAGACATTTCGACAATGGTAAAACAAGACCAGCAAAGCCGCCCGATGCGCTGACAAATCCCGATAGGAGCTACACATATATCGTTCTAAGGGCAACACCGGATGAGACTAGCTATGAGTAAAACCAACCTCAAGTTGCCCCGAGGTGGCCCTGCAGGCAGCTCAGTTCGGACCAACACTTAGAGAAGCACTGGACCGGGGAGGGCTAAAATAAAGATGACCCTCGGGTTGGCCGACCCAAGGGAAGGGTATAGGTGATGGTGAGGCAAATGGTAAAACCAAGGTTGGGCCTTGCTGGAGGAGTTTTATTCAAAGCAAACTGTCAAGGGGGTCCCATAAATCACCCAAGCGCGTAAGGAACGCAAAATCCGGGAACATAACACCGGTATGACGGAAACTAGGGCGGCAAGAGTGGAACAAAACACCATGCATAAGGCCGAGTCTTCCACCCTTTACCAAGTATATAGATGCATTAATAATATAAGAGATATTGTGATATTCCAACATAAACCTGTCCACCATGGAGCAATCTTCAACTTCACCTGCAACTAACAATGCTATAAGAGGGGCTGAGCAAAAGCGGTAACATAGCCATGCAACGGTTTGCTAGGAAGGGTGTCAAAGGTTAGAGGTTCAAGGCAATTTGGGATGGCTTGATAAACAGGTGATAGGTAGCGCAACATAGCGATAGAACGAAGCAACTAGCATAGCAATGATAGTAGCGAGATCCAGGGTAGCGGTCATCTTCCCTGAAATCCCGCTAGGAATAAGAACGACTCCATGAAGAAGATGAAGCCACGAAGACGAACCAAGCGTAGACGAACGAATCCTCACGATCGCAACGAAACAGGAACTATCGAGAAGAAGCACACAACATGTAAACACACCACACATGAACACGACATGATGCACAAACAAGTATGATGCATGACAAAGCTATATCAAGCTACTCATGGCAAGAGATGATGCAAACAAGAGCAACACATCAAGGCAAGTTTAAATGAGGCCGGGAACAACATATAACAATTCCGGTAAGTCCTCATATGCAAGTTTCGAAATTGGTCCAGATCTGAATAAACCTTATGTTCAAGTTGTTAAACAACAAGTTAAGATGCACCAAGATGATCTACATGAGATTCTAGTCAAGTTACATATAAAGTTCATTTAATTCGGAGCTACGGCCTAGAAGATATGAGCAAAACAAGTTAAACATGACATTGATGCAAAATGCATTCAAACATCAAGCAAACACACCACAACAAGGATGCAACATGATAATATGAAATTATATGCAAAATCAAGCAAGTTTCATATAGAGCACACTCAAAATGGAGCAACGGTTCAACACATACACTCCAAACAAGTCATAACAACAATCTGTCCAAAACAGCAACTAGGAATATTGCAAGCATCAAAACAACATGCTACAGTACCTCGATATGAAAAAAAACATGGGAATGATTTAAAGGTAAAGCATAACAAAACATGAACACTGAGCTATCTCCAGAAATCTCTAGAACATGCTCAAACACACATGGCAAGATAGCAAAAGATAACAGTTCAGACTTTGCAGAAAATAACATCAGGTTGCAATGTTTAGAGCTCTCAAACAACATGCTACAGGAACTTATCATGGCAAACAAAGGCATGGCATGAATCTACTAAACTCATAGAACAAAAGTCCTTTACTGACCATGAGCCAAAAGGATCAGAAGATATGATGGCACTCATGTAAACATGGCAAGTTATATGACAGATTCAACCATGGCAGGAACAACAATAAGTAGGCATGTTGGTGAGCTTGAACCACTCACCACAGAGAAATAAATGGCGTGACAAGGTGACTAACAGTAAGAAGGCATGTTTGTGAAGCTAAGCATGGCAAGAGCAAGTTCATAGGGTGCACAGATCACTAGGAAAACTCATGGCAAGACTGAAGTTAATGTTAATAGGCTGACAGCAACATTATTTAGCAAATTTGGAGCAATATTACAACAAGCTACAGCAGACTATAAATGCAACCAGGGGCATGGATGGATATAGCATGACATGTATAACAAAACACCCTTACTGAACATCTCCATATTATGCATAGAATGACTTGTAGCAGCAGGTTTACATAGGCATCATGAAATAATAGATTCAACCTAGCAAAACAGCAACATCAAGTACACTACTTAACAAGCTCGATTCACTCGCCACAAGTCATTGCATGACAGATAAGAATAGCATCAGCAAGAAGACATGTTTATGAAGCTAACCAAGGCGAGAACAAGTTCATAGAATGCAAGGATCAACTACAACAAGCTTGGCAAAATTGAATAACATGTAAGCAATCTGCCAGGAAACATTTTATAGCAAAAGTAGAGCAAGAAACTGACATGCTAGGCTACTCCATAATTACAAACAGGGCCATGAATGGATAGAGAACAACCATATGTTCAAAACATCCTTACTGAAGTATCTCAAAATATGCTTGGATCTCTCTGTAGCATCAACTTTACATGGCATAAAAATAACAGCAGAACAGGGACTGAAATCAGCAACATCACGAAGCCTAGTTTGCATTCTTGTTCTAGTCACCAAATTGATCACCAAAATACATGGCATACACCACTGTAAAGATGGCATGGCATAGTTCAACACACATGTAGACATGAACCTCATAGGATGCACAAATCAAACATGGCAAAAATGACAAATGAGCATGTTCTGTTAACAGACAACAGACAACATTATATAGCACTCCTGCAACGATGATTCAGGCATCCAGATGGACTCAAATGAACATGATGCAATGTAATGAAATGTAGAGCATCTCTCAATGAACATTTTGACATATTACACGCACAAAACGGAGCTACGGATGCAGAGATATGATGCGATGAACATGTCATGATTATGCAAAATATTTCGGGACAGTGGAAAAACCAGGGTCAACCTCAAGATCCAGATCTGGCATGGCGCATTCCACGAGGTTTGCCGGCATCCTCGCCGGAGCTGGACGTGGTGGTGGCCGGAGAGGGGCCGGAGGAGATCGGGGATGGCCGGATCTGGTCGCTCCCGACCCGATCCGGCCGGATCCGGCGAAGGGGCGCGGACGGGGAGGCGCGGCGGCGGGGACGGAGGAGCAAGGGCGGCGCCGGTCGCTGGAGCTGGCGAGGGGGCACGGGGGATAACGCGGGAGCGGGGCCCGGCGGAGAGGCTGCGGCGAGGGGCAGCCGGCTCGGGGTCGACCGGGGCGGCACCGAGCGCGGGGCCGGACGGCGGCGAGGAGGCGGGGCCTGGCGGCGGCGGGCGGATTCCGGCGATGGGGCGAGGTCGCCGGCAGGAGGCGCGAGGCAGTGGGGCACGTGGCCGGGCGGGCTAGGCGGCGGCGGCACGCGTGGGCCGGGAGGGCCCCGACGGGCCGGCGCAGAGGAGACATGGAGGAGACACGTGGCTGTTGGGGAACGTTGCAGAAAATTAAAAAAATTCCTACGGTTTCACCAAGATCCATCTATGAATTCATCTAATCAAGGAGTGAAAGGAGAGATGCATCTACATACCACTTTGTAGATCGCGTGCGGAAGCGTTCAAAAGAACGGGGTTGAAGTAGTCGTTCTCGTCGTGATCCTATCACCGGAGATCCTAGCGCCGAACGGACGGCACCTCCGTGTTCAACACACGTACGGTCAGCGTGACGTCTCCTCCGTCTTGATCCAGCAAGGGGGAAGGAGAGGTTTATGATGATCCATCAGCACGACGGCGTGGTGGTGGATGCAGCAGAACACCGGCAGGGCTTCGCCAAGCTGCTACGGGAGGAGGACGAGGTGTAGCAGGGGAGGGAGGCGCCAAGACACAAGGGTGTGGCTGCCCTCCCCCCTGCCCTCCTTTATATAGGCCCCCAGGGGGGGCGCCGGCCCTGGGAGATCCAATCTCCCAAGGGGGCGGCGGCCAGGGGGGTGGAGTGCCCCCCAAGGCAAGTGGTGCGCCCCCCCCCCCACCTAGGGTTTCCAACCCTAGGCGCAGGGGACGCCCAAAGGGGGGCGCACCAGCCCACTAGGGGCTGGTTCCCCTCCCACTTCAGCCCACGGGGCCCTCCGGGATAGGTGGCCCCACCCGGTGGACCCCCGGGACCCTTCTGGTGGTCCCGGTACAATACCGGGTGACCCCGAAACTTTCCCGATCGCCGAAACAGCACTTCCTATATAGTTTTCTTTACCTTCGGACCATTCCGGAACTCCTCGTGACGTCCGGGATCTCATCCGGGACTCTGAACAACATTCGGTTTGCTGCATACTCATATTCATACAACCCTAGCGTCACCGAACCTTAAGTGTGTAGACCCTACGGGTTCGGGAGACATGTAGACATGACCGAGACGGCTCTCCGGTCAATAACCAACAGCGGGATCTGGATACCCATGTTGGCTCCCACATACTCCTCGATGATCTCATCAGATGAACCATGATGTCGAGGATTCAAACAACCCCGTATACTATTCCCTTTGTCATACGGTATGTTACTTGCCCGAGACTCGATCGTCGGTATCCGAATACCTCGTTCAGTCTCGTTACCGGCAAGTCACTTTACTCGTACCGTAACGCATGATCCCGTGACCAGACACTTGGTCACTCTGAGCTCATTATGATGATGCACTACCGAGTGGGCCCAGTGATACCTCTCCGTTATACGGAGTGACAAATCCCAGTCTCGATCCGTGTCAACCCAACAAACACTTTCGGAGATACCTGTAGTGCACCTTTATAGTCACCCAGTTACGTTGTGACGTTTGGTACACCCAAAGCACTCCTACGGTATCCGGGAGTTACACGATCTCATGGTCTAAGGAAGAGATACTTGACATTGCAAAAGCTCTAGCAAAACGAACTACACGATCTTGTGCTATGCTTAGGATTGGGTCTTGTCCATCACATCATTCTCCTAATGATGTGATCCCGTTATCAATGACATCTAATGTCCATAGTCAGGACACCATGACTATCTGTTGATCAACGAGCTAGTCAACTAGAGGCTTACTAGGGACATATTATGGTCTATGTATTCACACGTGTATTATGATTTCCAGGTAATACAATTATAGCATGAATAAAGACAATTATCATGAACAAGGAAATATAATAATAATCCTTTTATTATTGCCTCTAGGGCATATTTCCAACAGTCTCCTACTTGCACTAGAGTCAATAATCTAGTTACATTGTGATGAATCGAACACCCATAGAGTTCTGGTGTTGATCATGTTTTGCTCGCGAGAGAGGTTTAGTCAAGGGATCTGCGACATTCAGATCCGTATGTACTTTGCAAATATCTATGTCTCCATCTTGAACATTTTCACGGATGGAGTTGAAGCGACGCTTGATGTGCCTGGTCTTCTTGTGAAACCTGGGCTCCTTGGCAAGGGCAATAGCTCCAGTGTTGTCACAGAAGAGTTTGATTGGCCCCGACGCATTGGGTATGACTCCTAGGTCGGTGATGAACTCCTTCACCCAAATAGCTTCATGCGCTGCCTCCGAGGCTGCCATATACTCCGCTTCACATGTAGATCCCGCCATGACACTCTGCTTGCAGCTGCACCAGCTTACTACTCCACCATTCAACATATACACGTATCCGGTTTGTGACTTAGAGTCATCCAGATCTGTGTCGAAGCTAGCGTCGACGTAACCCTTTACGGCGAGCTCTTCGTCACCTCCATAAACAAGAAACATGTCCTTTGTCCTTTTCAGGTACTTTAGGATATTTTTGACCACTGTCCAGTGTTCCTTGCCGGGATTACTTTGGTACCTTCCTACCAAACTTACGGCAAGGTTTACATCAGGTCTGGTACACAGCATGGCATACATAATAGATCCTATGGCTGAAGCATAGGGGATGACACTCATCTCTTCTTTATCTTTTGCCGTGGTCGGGCATTGAGCCGAGCTCAATCTCACACCTTGCAGTACAGGCAAGAACCCTTTCTTGGACTGATCCATTTTGAACTTCTTCAAAATCTTATCAAGGTATGTGCTTTGTGAAAGACCTATGAGGCGTCTCGATCTATCCCTATAGATCTTGATGCCTAATATGTAAGCAGCTTCTCCAAGGTCCTTCATTGAAAAACACTTATTCAAGTAGGCCTTAATGCTGTCCAAAAGTTCTATATCATTTCCCATCAAGAGTATGCCTTCTACATAGAATATGAGAAATGCTACAGAGCTCCCACTCACTTTCTTGTAAACGCAGGCTTCTCCATAAGTCTGCATAAACCCAAACGCTTTGATCATCTCATCAAAACAAATGTTCCAACTCCGAGATGCTTGCACCGGCCCATAAATGGATCGCTGGAGCTTGCATACTTTGTTAGCATTCTTAGGATCGACAAAACCTTCCAGCTGCATCATATACAACTCTTCCTTAAGATGCCCGTTAAGGAATGCCGTTTGACGTCCATCTGCCATATCTCATAATCATAGTATGCGGCAATTCCTAACATGATTCCGACGGATTTCAGCTTCGCTATGGGAGAGAAAGTCTCATCGTAGTCAACCCCTTGAACTTGTCGATAACCCTTAGCGACAAGTCGAGCTTTATAGATGGTAATATTACCATCCGCGTCCGTCTTCTTCTTAAAGATCCATTTGTTTTCTATCGCTCGCCGATCATCGGGCAAGTCTGTCAAAGTCCATACTTTGTTTTCATACATGGATTCTATCTCGGATTGCATGGCTTCAAGCCATTTGTTGGAATCTGGGCCCGCCATCACTTCTTCATAGTTCGAAGGTTCACCGTTGTCTAACAACATGATTTCCAGGACAGGGTTGCCATACCACTCTGGTGTGGAACGTGTCCTTGTGGACCTACGAGGTTTAGTAGCAACTTGATCCGAAGTACCTTGATCATAATCATTAATTTCCTCTCCAGTTGGTGTAGGCACCACAGGAACATTTTCCTGAGCTGCACTACTTTCCGGTTCAAGAGGTAGTACTGCATCGAGTTCTACTTTCCTCCCACTTACTTCTTTCGAGAGAAACTCTTTTTCCAGAAAGGATCCGTTCTTGGAAACAAAGGTCTTGCCCTCGGATCTTAAGTAGAAGGTATACCCAATGGTTTCCTTAGGGTATCCTATGAAGACGCATTTTTCCGACTTGGGTTCGAGCTTTTCAGGTTGTAATTTCTTGACATAAGCAGCGCATCCCCAAACTTTTAGAAACGACAGCTTAGGTTTCTTCCCAAACCATAATTCATACGGTGTCGTCTCAACTGATTTATACGGTGCCCTATTTAAAGTGAATGTAGCTGTCTCTAGAGCGTATCCCCAAAATGATAGCGGTAAATCGGTAAGAGACATCATAGATCGCACCATATCCAATAGAGTGCGATTACGACGTCCGGACACACCGTTACGCTGAGGTGTTCCAGGCGGCGTGAGTTGTGAAACGATTCCACATTTCCTTAAGTGTGTACCAAATTCGTGACTTAAGTATTCTCCTCCACGATCTGATTGTAGGAACTTTATCTTTTGGTCACATTGATTCTCTACCTCATTCTGAAATTCCTTGAACTTTTCAAAGGTTTCAGACTTGTGCTTCATTAAGTAGACATACCCATATCTACTCAAGTCATCAGTGAGAGTGAGAACATAACGATATCCTCCGCGAGCCTCAACGCTCATTAGACCGCACACATCGGTATGTATGATTTCCAATAAGTTAGTTGCTCGCTCCATTGTTTCGGAGAACGGAGTCTTGGTCATTTTGCCCATGAGGCATGGTTCGCATGTGTCCAATGATTCATAATCGAGAGACTCAAAAAGTCCATCAGCATGGAGCTTCTTCATGCGCTTGACACCAATGTGACCAAGGCGGCAGTGCCACAAGTATGTGGGACTATCGTTATCAACTTTACATCTTTTGGTATTCACGCTATGAATATGTGTAACATTACGTTCAAGATTCATTAAGAATAGACCATTGACCATCGGGGCATGACCATAAACATATCTCTCATATCAATAGAACAACCATTATTCTCGGATTTAAATGAGTAGCCATCTCGTATTAAACGAGATCCAGATACAATGTTCATGCTCAAACTTGGCACTAAATAACAATTATTGAGGTTCATAACTAATCCCGTGGGTAAATGTAGAGGTAGAGTGCCGACGACGATCACATCGACCTTGGAACCATTCCCGACGCGCATCGTCACCTTGTCCTTCGCCAGTCTCCGCTTATTCCGCAGCTCCTGCTGTGAGTTACAAATATGAGCAACGGCACCGGTATCAAATACCCAGGAGTTACTAAGAGTAATGGTAAGGTACACATCAATTACATGTATATCAAATATACCTTTAGTTTTGCCGGCCTTCTTGTCCGCTTAGTATTTGGGGCAGTTCCGCTTCCAGTGACCCTTCCCCTTGCAATAAAAGCGCTCAGTCTCAGGCTTGGGTCCATTCTTTGACTTCTTCCCGGCAACTGGCTTACCGGGCGCGGCAACATCTTTTCCGTCCTTCTTGAAGTTCTTCTTACCCTTGCCCTTCTTGAACTTAGTGGTCTTATTGACCATCAACACTTGATGTTCTTTCTTGATTTCAACCTCTGCTGACTTCAGCATTGAAAATACTTCAGGAATGGTCTTCACCATCCCCTGCATATTGTAGTTCAACACAAAGCTCTTGTAGCTCGGTGGGAGCGACTGAAGGATTCTGTCAATGACCGCCTCGTCCGGGAGGTTGATCTCTAGCTGGGACAGGCGGTTGTGCAACCCAGACATTTTGAGTATGTGCTCACTGACAGAACTGTTTTCCTCCATCTTACAACTATAGAACTTGTCGGGGACTTCATATCTCTCGACCCGGGCATGAGCTTGAAAAACCATTTTCAGCTCCTCGAACATCTCATATGCTCTGTGTTTCTCAAAACGCTTTTGGAGCCCCGGTTCTAAGCTGTAAAGCATGCCACACTGAACGAGGGAGTAATCACCAGCACGTGACTGCCAAACGTTCATAATGTCTTGGTTCTCTGGGATGGGTGCTTCACCTAGCGGTTCATCTAGGACATATGCTTTCTTGGCTGCTATGAGGATGATCCTCAGGTTCCGGACCCAGTCCGAATAGTTGCTGCCATCATCTTTCAGCTTGGTTTTCTCTAGGAACGCGTTGAAGTTCATGTTGACATGAGCGTTGGCCATTTGATCTACAAGACATATTTTGCAAAAGTTTTAGACTAAGTTCATGATAATTAAGTTCATCTAATCAAATTATTAATGAACTCCCACTCAGATTTGACATCCCTCTAGTCATCTAAGTGTTACACGATCCGAGTCGACTAGGCCGTGTCCGATCATCACGTGAGACGGACTAGTCATCATCGGTGAACATCTCCATGTTGATCGTATCTTCCATACGACTCATGTTCGACCTTTCGGTCTCTTGTGTTCCGAGGCCATGTCTGTACATGCTAGGCTCGTCAAGTTAACCCTAAGTGTTCTGCATGTGTAAATCTGTCTTACACCCGTTGTATGTGAACGTAAGGATCTATCACACCCGATCATCAGGTGGTGCTTCGAAACGACGAACTTTAGCAACGGTGCACAGTTAGGGGGAACACTTTCTTGAAATTATTATAAGGGATCATCTTATTTACTACCGCCGTTCTAAGTAAACAAGATGCATAAAACATAATAAACATCACATGCAATTATATAGTAGTGACATGATATGGCCAATATCATATAGCTCCTTCGATCTCCATCTTCGGGGCTCCATGATCATCTTCGTCACCGGCATGACAGCATGATCTCCATCATCATGATCTTCATCATTGTGTCTTCATGAAGTTGTCACGCCAACGACTACTTCTACTTCTATGGCTAACGCGTTTAGCAATAAAGTAAAGTAATTTACATGGCGTTCTTCAATGACACGCAAGTCATACAAAAATAAAGACAACTCCTATGGCTCATGCCGGTTGTCATACTCATCGACATGCAAGTCGTGATTCCTATTACAAGAACATGATCTCATACATCACAATATATCATTCATCATTCATCACAACTTCTAGCCATATCACATCACATGACAATTGCTGCAAAAACAAGTTAGACGTCCTCTAATTGTTGTTGCATCTTTTACGTGGCTGAATTGGGTTCTAGCAAGAACGTTTTCTTACCTACGAATAACCACAACGTGATTTTGTCAACTTCTATTTACCCTTCATAAGGACCCTTTTCGTCGAATCCGCTCCAACTAAAGTAGGAGAGACAGACACCCGCTAGCCACCTTATGCAACTAGTGCATGTCAGTCGGTGGAACCTGTCTCACGTAAGCATACGTGTAAGGTCGGTCCGGGCCGCTTCATCCCACAATACCGCTGAAGCAAGAAAAGACTAGTAGAGGCAAGCAAGTTGACAAGATCTATGCCCACAACAAAATTGTGTTCTACTCGTGCAATAGAGAACTACGCATAGACCTAGCTCATGATGCCACTGTTGTGGAACGTTGCAGAAAATAAATTTTTTTCCTACGGTTTCACCAAGATCCATCTATGAATTCATCTAAGCAACGAGTGAAAGGAGAGATGCATCTACATACCACTTTGTAGATCGCGTGCGGAAGCATTCAAAAGAACGGGGTTGAAGTAGTCATTCTCGTCGTGATCCTATAACCGGAGATCCTAGCGCCGAACGGACGACACCTCCGCGTTCAACACATGTACGGTCAGCGTGACGTCTCCTCCGTCTTGATCCAGCAAGGGGGAAGGAGAGGTTGATGATGATCCAGCAGCACGATGGCATGGTGGTGGATGCAGCAGAACTCCGGCAGGGTTTCGCCAAGCTGCTGCGGCAGGAGGACGAGGTGTAGCAGGGGAGGGAGGCGCCAAGACACAAGGGTGCGGCTGCCCTCCCCCCTTCCCTCCTCTATATAGGCCCCCAGGGGGGGCGCCGGCCCTGGCAGATCCAATCTCCCAAGGGGGCGGCGGCCAGGGGGGTGGAGTGCCCCCCAAGGCAAGTGGTGCCCCCCCCCCACCTAGGGTTTCCAACCCTAGGCGTAGGGGGCCCAAGGGGGGGCGCACCAGCCCACTAGGGGCTGGTTCCCCTCCCACTTCAGCCCACGGGGCCCTCAGGGATAGGTGTCCCCACCCGGTGGACCCCCGGGACCCTTCCAGTGGTCCCGGTACAATACCGGGTGACCCCGAAACTTTCCCGATGGCCGAAACAGCACTTCCTATATAGTTTTCTTTACCTCCGGACCATTCCAGAACTCCTCGTGATGTCCGGGATCTCATCCGGGACTCCGAACAACATTCGGTTTGCTGCATGCTCATATTCATACAACCCTAGCATCACCGAACCTTAAGTGTGTAGACCCTACAGGTTCGGGAGACATGTAGACATGACCGAGACGGCTCTCCGGTCAATAACCAACAGCGGGATCTGGATACCCATGTTGGCTCCCACATACTCCTCGATGATCTCATCGGATGAACCATGATGTCGAGGATTCAAACAACCCCGTATACTATTCCCTTTGTCATACGGTATGTTACTTGCCCGAGACTCGATCGTCGGTATCCCAATACCTCGTTCAGTCTCGTTACCGGCAAGTCACTTTACTCGTACCGTAATGCATGATCCCGTGACCAGACACTTGGTCACTTTGAGCTCATTATGATGATGCACTACCGAGTGGGCCCAGTGATACCTCTTCGTTATACGGAGTGACAAATCCCAGTCTCGATCTGTGTCAACCCAACAGACACTTTTGGAGATACCTGTAGTGCACCTTTATAGTCACCCAGGTACGTTGTGACGTTTGGTACACCCAAAGAACTCCTACGGTATCCGGGAGTTACACGATCTCATGGTCTAAGGAAGAGATACTTGACATTGGAAAAGCTCTAGCAAAACGAACTACACGATCTTGTGCTATGCTTAGGATTGGGTCTTGTCCATCACATCATTCTCCTAATGATGTGATCCAGTTATCAACGACATCTAATGTCCATAGTCAGGAAACCATGACTATCTGTTGATCAACGAGCTAGTCAAATAGAGGCTTACTAGGGACATATTATGGTCTATGTATTCACACGTGTATTACGATTTCCGGATAATACAATTATAGCATGAATAAAGACAATTATCATGAACAAGGAAATATAATAATAATCCCTTTATTATTGCCTCTAGGGCATATTTCCAACAGTGGCATGCTGCGGTTGGCTGCGGACGGCGGCGGAGATGTGTCCGGCGCGGACGGACATGTCCGGCGCAGCGCGGAGGGGATAATTAGGGTTTCATTTGCGAATTTGGAAGGGGAGGGCATATTTATAGATTCTGGGAGCTAGGAGAGTCCAAATGAGGAGCGGTTTTCGGCCACGCGATTGTGATCGAACGACCGAGAGCATGGAAGGGGTTAAGGTGGGTTTTGGGCCACTTTGGATGGGTGTTTGTCTGCAACTCAAAGAGGGCTTTTACGGTTACCCGGTTAACCGTTGGAGTATCAAACGACCTCCAAATGGCACGAAACTTGACAGGCGGTCTACGGGTGCTATACAAAGGCCGCTTGGCAAACCTCGGGTCATTCTGAGAAAGTTTAACACCCGCTCACAACAGGAGACAAAAGGGGAACGTCGGAGGACATAGGAGTGCCGGATTGCAAAACGGACAACGGGGAAAAAGCTCGGATGCATGAGACGAACACGTATGCAAAATGAAATGCACATGATGACATGATAAAATGCAACACGCAAGCAAATGACATGGCAATGCCGACGAATAACTGGCCGACACCTGGCGCATCGGATCCGGGGTGTTACAACACTCCTCCACTAACAAGAGATCTCGTCCCGAGATCTTAGGACTGAGACGGAAGGGAAAGGGGAATAGGTGAAACAAGAACTCAAGAGAAGAAGCAAAGAATCGCGAGCACACGAGAAGAAGAGATGAACGACGAGAATGACGAGAATCGAAAGCTCACGGAATCAGATAGACTATGAAACCACTCTGGTTAGAATGAGATAAGAAATGAATAAGACTGAAAGGATTTAGGCAGCACTCCGGCTGAAAATGGAAGGAATAGAACATGAACTTGAGAGGATGGAATGATACTTGATGAAGACATGACACAAAACCTCCGGAAGAATTAAAAGAGAATGGAAAGAACTTAGGAGAAGGATTGAATGGAGTTGTTGAGAAAATCAACAACGAAAGAATGAGCTTGTTGTGGACTTATCCAAAAACAACTCAAAAAACTTGAGGTGAAATTATGCCACAACCAAATGCTTGAATATCTGGGAATAACAACGAAATGCAAAACTCCACTTCAAAAGAATACGGAGAATTAATTGCACTTCAAGAAGCAAGAAGAAAAGATGCTTGAACTCCTCCAACAAGAAACTTGATGAACTCTTGAAGAATGAATTAAATCATGAAGAACCACCATGAAGAACTCTGGTGACAAAAGGATGATGAGATAGAAAGAAGGAAAAATAATAAGATGAGCCTTGCGTTAATTTAGATGGAGGTTCCGACGAAATGGCCGAGGAAATTTGAACTCTGGAGAAGAAAAGACGAAAGGACTTGGAACTAGAATTTATTCAACAAGAACAAACTCCGAAGGAAAGGATTAATCACTTGAATGCAATAAGAATAAGATTTATTGTATGCTTATCCTTCATCAAATTAAATTGATAACATGGATTTTGCATATTACTTATTCTTCTTACAAAGGATTATGTTGAATATGGCGCAAAACTTGAGAAAGTCTTCATGAACCACTGGTAGGATTCGAAAGAATGAATGAGTTAATATGATAATCAAAGAAAAAGAATCTTGAATGAACCACCGTTAGAATGAAAATGAACGAAGAAAAGAGAAAGAATCGCCGGGAAGAATTAGAAGAACCAATATGCAAGAGGGGATTTAGATGCACAAGAATGAAGAGATAACGAGCTGATTAAAGAACACTTGAATGAAGCACCGGGATAATTAAAGAACGGTAACTGGAATGATGGCCTCCGGTGAAAGAAACAGAAAAAACAACTTCTGACATACTCCAGAAGGATGAAAAGAATATCTAACAAATGGAATAATTCGTGAGGATAACAAGAAGCTAGAACCACGAATCTCCGGGAGAACGGACAAGATTTAAGAGGAACTCTTCTTCGGTCTTCAAATGACGACGAGAAACCACACCAAAATAACTGAGATACTCCGGGAGAATGAAAAGCAGAGAGGTTAAGCCCACAATGAAAAGAATTTGAAAATGATCTTGGAGAAGGCATGTGACTGATGGAATCCATTCTTACGTCACACTTTGAAAATAATTTGAGAATAACTCCGGGGAATTATAAGAGTCAGGTAAGATCCTGGGAAAAGACGTGTGGGTTAGGGCCCACTGAAGAGAAAACACCGTTGGAAAGGGATGTTGAAGAGGTAGATGATGCACCGGAATGATTGAAATATTTGACTGAGGTGACAACCTCAAATTAACACCGACGAATCTCCTGAGATGTCTTGAACACTCCGGAAGGATAAACTGGCGAGAGGCGAACGCGCAGGGAAAACACTTAATCCAAGGAAAAGAATGCGATCAACACCGAAAAACTTGAATTGAATCCACTGGAAAGAAAAAGAGATGAAGAATGACGAACGAGACGAGAATTCACCAGTTGAAATAATTGAGGAAAGACTGAAGAGGCTCCGTACGAATGAAAATTGATGGTCGAATGAGACTCAAACTCCGGGAAGAAAAAGGGTGGGAGGGCGGGAAAACAAAGGTACCTGGAGAGGAGAATCGACGAATAACTTGAAGAGAAAACATCGATTGAAATCATTGAGGAAAGAAAGCAAAGACTTCGCACAAGTAGGATGGATACTCAATTACGGACTCCGGCTCCGAGAAGAAAAGGGTGGGCGGGTGGGAAAAGAAAACAACTAAGGATTGAACTTGCAAAGATGAAGAGGTTCGAGTCAACTTGATGAGAAATGCACTGGATGAAAAGAGAAGAGAACCTATGATCGGAAAACCAACTACGTGATCCTAAAGAATATTTCAAAGGGAAGAGGAGTAATTCAAAACACCTATGTCAAGATTCCTCACCAGAGCGACGAAGGGGTTGAGGAGTAAAAAGAATTCCTACTCTCCGATATAACTAGACTCTGAAAAATAGTTTTCTTATAGACTCAACAACGGCCAAACTACACGATCAATCAAGGGGGCTCCTAAGGTCGGTCGAGGCTTTGATACCAACTTGTCACGCCCAATATGCGACCCTATCCAAAAGGAACTCGAAGGTCCCACCAAGGATAGACCCGCATATTGAAACGTTTTTGCAAGGTGGATATCATTACATCAACATTACATAATAGATGGGGATACATACAAAAGGCATACAATGCCACACGAATACAACATCACCTTACATAAGAGCACTATCCGAGTACGGATGAAACACAAACAGAAACTCAAACGACATCCACCCTGCTAGCCCAGGCTGCCGACCTGGAACCTACCCCTGACTGAAGAAGAAGCAGAAGAAGAACTCCAAGACAAGCAAACATCGCTCTCACGTCATGATCATCGCGTAACCTGTACCTGCAACTGTTGTTGTAGTAATATGTGAGCCACGAGGACTCAGCAATCCCATTACCATGGGTATCAAGACTAGCAAAGCTTAATGGGAAAGGAAGGGGTAAAGTGGTGAGGCTGCAGCAGCGACTAAGCATATATGGTGGCTAACATACGCAAATAAGAGCGAGAAGAGCGAAAAGGAATGGTCGTGAAGCTAGCAATGATCAAGAAGTGATCCTGAACTCCTACTTACGTCAAACATAACCCAAGAACCGTGTTCACTTCCCGGACTCCGCCGAAAAGAGACCATCACGGCTACACACGCGGTTGATGCGTTTTAATTCGGATCTGGTGTCAAGTTATCTACAATCGGACATTAACAAATTCCCATCTGCCGCATAACCGCGGGCACGGCTTTCGAAAGATAATACCCTACAGGGGTGTCCCAACTTAGCCCATGATAAGCTCTCGTGATCAACAAAGGATATACCTTCTCCCAGGAAGACCCGATCAGACTCGGAATCCCGGTTTACAAGACATTTCGACAATGGTAAAACAAGACCAACAAAGCCGCTCGATGCACCGACAAATCCCGATAGGAGCTGCACATATCTCGTTCTCAGGGCAACACCGGATGAGACTTGCTACGAGTAAAACCAACCCTCAAGTTTCCCCGAGGTGGCCCCGCAGACAGCTCAGTTCGGACCAACACTTAGAGAAGCACTGGCCCGGGGGGGCTAAAATAAAGATGACCCTCGGGTTGGCCGACCCAAGGGAAGGGTATAGGTGGTGGTGACGCAAATGGTAAAACCAAGGTTGGGCCTTGCTGGAGGAGTTTTATTCAAAGCGAACTGTCAAGGGGTTCCCATAAATCACCCAACCGCGTAAGAAACGCAAAATCCGGGAACATAACACCGGTATGACGGAAACTAGGGCGGCAAGAGTGGAACAAAACACCAGGCATAAGGCCGAGTCTTCCACCCTTTACCAAGTATATAGATGCATTAATAATATAAGAGATATTGTGATATCCCAACATAAACCTGTCCACCATGGAGCAATCTTCAACTTCACCTGCAACTAGCAATGCTATAAGAGGGGCTGAGCAAAAGCGGTAACATAGCCAAGCAAAGGTTTGCTAGGAAGGGTGTCAAAGGTTAGAGGTTAATGGCAATTTGGGATGGCTTGATAAACAGGTGATAGGTAGCGCAGCATAGCGATAGAACAAAGCAACTAGCATAGCAATGATAGTAGTGAGATCCAGGGTAGCAGTCATCTTGCCTGAAATCTCGCTAGGAAGAAGAACGAGTCCATGAAGAAGATGAAGCCACGAAGACGAACCAAGCGTAGACGAACGAATCCTCACGATCGCAACGAAACGGGAACTATCGAGAAGAAGCACACAACATGGTAAACACACCTCACATGAACACGATATGATGCACACACAAGTATGATGCATGACAAAGCTACATGAAGCTACTCATGGCAAGAGATGATGCAAACAAGAGCAACACATCAAGGCAAGTTTAAATGAGGCCGAGAACAACATATAACAATTCCGGTAAGTCCTCATATGCAAGTTTCGAAATTGGTCCAGATCTGAATAAACCTTATGTTCAAGTTGTTAAACAGCAAGTTAAGATGCACCAAGATGATCTACATGAGATTTTAGTCAAGTTACATATAAAGTTCATTTAATTCGGAGCTACGGCCTAGAAGATATGAGCAAAACAAGTTAAACATGGCATTGTTGCAAAATGCATTCAAACATCAAGCAAACACACCAAAACAAGGATACAACATGATAATATGAAACTATATGCAAAATCAAGCAAGTTTCATATAGAGCACACTCAAAACGGAGAACGGTTCAACACATACACTCCAAACAAGTCATAACAACAATCTGTCCAAAATAGCAACTAGGCATATTGCAAGCATCAAAACAACATGCTACAGTACCTCAATATGAAAACAAAAAACATGGGCATGATGTACAGGTAAAGCATAACAAAACATGAACTTTGATCTATCTCCAGAAATCACTAGAACATGCTCAAACACACATGGCAAGATAGCAAAAGATAACAGTTCAGAATTTGCAGAAAATAACATCAGGTTGCAATGTTTAGAGCTATCAAACAACATGCTACAGGAACTTATCATGGCAAACAAAGGCATGGAATGAATCTACTAAACTCATGGAACAAAAGTCCTTTACTGACCATGAGCCAAAAGGATCAGAAGATATGATGGCACTCATGTAAACATGGCAAGTTATATGACAGATTCAACCATGGCAGGAACAACAATAAGTAGGCATGTTGGTGAGCTTGAACCACTCACCACAGAGCAATAAATGGCATGCAAGGTGACTAACAATAAGAAGGCATGTTTGGGAAGCTAAGCATGGCAGGAGCAAGTTCATAGGGTGCACGGATCACTAGCAAAACTCATGGCAAGACTGAAGTTAATGTTAACAGGCTGACAGCAACATTATTTAGCAACTTTGGAGCAAGATTACAACAAGCTACAGCAGGCTATAAATGCAACCAGGGGCATGGATGGATAGAGCATGACATGTATAACAAAACGCCCTTACTGAACATCTCCAGATTATGCATAGAATGACTTGTAGCAGCAGGTTTACATAGCATCACGAAATAACAGATTTAGCCTAGCAAAGCAGCAACAGCAAGTACACTACTTAACAAGCTCGATTCACTCACCACAAGTCATTGCATGACAAGATAAGCATAACATCAGCAAGAAGACATGTTTATGAACCTAACCAAGGCAAGAACAAGTTCATAGCATGCAAGGATCAACTACAACAACCTTGGCAAAATTGAATAATATGTCAGCAATCTGCCAGGAAACATTTTATAGCAAAAGTAGAGCAAGAAACTGACATGCTAGGCTACTCCATAATTGCAAACATGGCCATGAATGGATAGAGAACAACCATATGTTCAAAACATCCTTACTGAAGTATCTCAAAATATGCTTGGATCTCTCTGTAGCATCAAGTTTACATGGCATAAAAATAACAACAGAACAGGGACTGAAATCAGCAACATCACAAAGCCTAGTTTGCATGCTTGTTCTAGTCACCACATTGATCACAAAAATACATGGCATACGCCACTGTAAATATGTAATGGCATATTTCAACACACATGTAGACATCAACCTCATAGGATGCACACATCAAACATTGCAAAAATGACAAATGAGCATGTTCTGTTAACAGACAGCAGACAACATTATATAGCACTCTTGCAACGATGATTCAGGCATCAAGATCGACTCAAATGAACATGATGCAATGGAATGAAATGTGGAGCATCTCTCAATGAACATTTTGACATATTACACGCACAAAATGGAGCTACAGATGCAGAGATATGATGCGATGAACATGGCATGATTATGCAAAATATTTCGGGACTTGATGGAAAAACCAGGGTCAACCTCAAGATCCAGATCTGGCATGGCGCGTTCCACGAGGTTTGCCGGCATCCTCGCCGGAGCTGGACGTGATGGTGGCCGGAGAGGGGCCGGAGGAGATCGGGGATGGCCGGATCTGGTCGCTCCCGACCCGATCCGAACGGATCCGGTGAAGGGGCGCGGACGGGGAGGCGCGGCGGCGGGGACGGCGGAGCAAGGGCGGCGCCGGTCGCCGGAGCTGGCGAGGGGGCGCGGGGGACGACGCGGGAGCCGGTGCCGGCGGAGAAGCTGCGGTGAGGGGCAGCCGGCTCGGGGGCGCGACCGGGGCGGCGCCGGCAGGGGCGGCGCCGAGCGCGGGGCTGGACGGCGGCGGGCGGATTCCGGCGATGGGGCGAGGTCGCCGGCGGGAGGCGCGAGGTGGCGGGGAGCGCGGCCGGGTGGGCCAGGCGGCGGCGGCGCGTGTGGGCCGGGAGGGCCCCGGATGAGCCCCGGTGGGCCGGCGCGGAGGAGACGCGGAGGAGACACGTGGCATGCTGCGGTTGGCTGCGGACGGCGGCGGAGATGCGTCCGGCGCGGCGCGGAGGGGAAAATTAGGGTTTTATCTGCGAATTTGGAAGGGGAGGGCATATTTATAGATTCTGGGAGCTAGGAGAGTCCAAATGAGGAGCGGTTTTCGGCCACGCGATCGTGATCGAACGACCGAGAGCATGGAAGGGGTTAAGGTGGGTTTTGGGCCACTTTGGAAGGGTGTTGGGCTGCAACTCAAAGAGGGCTTTTACGGTTACCCGGTTAACCGTTGGAGTATCAAACGACCTCCAAATGGCACAGGCGGTCTACCGGTGCTATACCAAGGCCGCTTGGAAAACCTCGGGCCATTCCGAGAAAGTTTAACACCCGCTCACAACAAGAGACAAAAGGGGAACGCCAGAGGACATAGGAGTGCCGGATTGCAAAACGGACAACGGAGAAAAAGCTCGTATACATGAGACGAACACGTATGCAAAATGAAATGCACATGATGACATGATAAAATGCAACACGCAAGCAAATGACATGGCAACACCGACGAATAACTGGCGGACACCTAGCGCATCGGATCCGGAGCGTTACAATCTACTCTTGTACTACCCATATCATCAATATTAATCAAGCAGGAAGTAGGGTTTTACCTCCATCGAGAGGGCCCGAACCTGGGTAAGCATCTGTGTCCCTTACTTCTTGTTACCATCAGCCTTGACGCACAGATCGGGACCCCCTACCCAAGATCCGCCGGTTTTGACACCGACATTGGTGCTTTCATTGAGAGTTCCTCTGTAACATCGCCGCCAGGCTCGATGGCTCCTTCAAGCGTCATTAACGACACTGTCCAGGGTGAGACTTTCCTCCCCGGATAGATCTTCATGTTCGGTGGCTTCGCACCGCGGGCCAATTCGCTTGGCCACTTGGAGCAGATCGATAGCTATGCCCCCGGCCATCAAATAAGGTTCGGAAACCTGAACTACATGGCGGATATCCGCGGAGACATGATCTTCAACGGATTCGGACCGGCGTCAGAGGCGCCGAACAGTCATGATGAGCACGGCTTAGACCTGTTGTCAGACGCCGCTCGGGATATCGTCCCGGCAGAAGCCTCGGATATAAACCTAGGACAGGTTGCTTCGCCTAAGGATGGAGGGCTGGACCCCGCCCTGCAGGCCGTACCTTCATCAGTGATGGAGCGGAACACAGGTTTCACCTCTGAGGGAACCTGTGACTCCGGACCCCCGGATTCATATCCGAACGTAGGTTCCAGTCCGCGCGCCCCCAAGCCCGCCGATCCTGGTTGGGCTCCGGTGATGGAGTTCACCGCGGCGGACGTTTTTCAGCACTCGCCCTTTGGCGACATGCTGGACTTATTGAAGTCTCTCTCCTTGTCAGGAGACTCCGGGGCGAACTATGTCCGGCTCGAGTGGGAAGCAGACAACAACGGAATTTGTTGCCCACCCACCACCCGCTTCATTGCCACGATCGATGATCTAACCGACGTGCTTGACTTCGACTCCGAAGACATCAACGGTATGGACGACGATGTAGGAGAATCATAGGAGCCACCGCTCACCGGGCGGTGGACGGCCACCTCCTCATATGATATATATATATGGTGGACACTTCGAAGGAAACTAATGGTGACGAGGCAACGGAGGACAACCCCTCGGGAAGAAAATCAAAGAATGGGCGTCGTCGGCGCCGCTCCAAGCCCCGCCATAGCAACACCGGCCCCGGAGGCGAAAATAATCCAGATGGCGCCGAAGAAGAATATGACCCTGATCAGCCCGCCTTTGAGCAGGCCAAACAGGAAGACGAGCAGGTTATCCCAGAAGAACAGGCGATAGATGCATACCTGGAGGAGGACAACTACATGCCCCCCTCCGAAGACGAGATAAGCCTCGGCGACGACGAGTTCGGCGTACCTGAGGATCCCGTGGAGCAGGAGCGCTTCAAGCATAGGCTTATAGCCACTTCAAGGAGCCTAAAGAAGAAGCAGCAGCAACTACAAGCTGATCAAGACCTGCTCACAGATAGATGGACTGAAGTCCTGGCAGCCGAGGAATATGGACTCGAACGCCAAACGGCTGACCGGCCACCCCATCGCCGGGAAAAAACGGGATACCAGCCCGGATACCAGCCCGCACCCCCATGCCGATACACTACGGCCTAGGGCAACAGGCACGACCTGCAAGATATTCTGGATAATAAAGCAGGATAGCCAAGATCGATCTACGGATCGAGGGGGCGCGCCCCAGCGCGCGACGATGACCATCACGCCGGATACATCATCAACAAATCCAGTCGGGCCGAACATAGCAACCCAGACCAATCCGACCTGCGTAGCCACATAGCCCGGCAAAGAGGCACCGCACACCCCCTCTGCTCACAGACAAAGTAATGGATCATGAATTCCCAAAAGGGTTCAAACCCGTAAACATCGAATCATACGATGGCACAACAGACCCCGCAGTATGGATTGAAGATTTCCTTCTCCACATTCACATGGCCCGCGGAGATGATCTACATGCCATCAAGTATCTCCCCCTTAAGCTCAAAGGACAAGCTCGGCACTGGTTAAACAGCCTGCCAGCAAATTCCATTGGCAGTTGGGAAAACCTGGAAGACGCATTCCTTGACAACTTCCAGGGCACATATGAGCGACCACCAGACGCTGATGACCTGAGCCACATTACTCAACAGCCCGGAGAGTCAGCCCAGAAATTTTGGACTCTGTTCCTCACTAAAAAGAACCAAATAGTCAACTGTCTGAACGCCGAAGCCCTGGCGGCTTTTAAGCATAATATCCGTGACGAGTGGCTCACTCGACACCTCGGCCTGGAAAAACCCAAGTCTATGGCAGCTCTCACAACCCTAATGAACCGTTTTTGTGTAGGTGAGGATAGCTGGTTGGCTCGTAGCGGCACCACGCCACATTCCGGCACTTCGGACGGCCGCGATGCTAACGGAAAGCCATGGCACAACAGACATAAGATACGGAACAACGGCGACAACACGGAAGACACGGCAGTCAACGCCGGATTCAGCGGACCTAAATCCGGACAGCAGAAAAATCCGTTCAAAAGAAATAATCAGGGACCTTCTAGTCTGGACCGCATACTAGAGTGCTCGTGCCAAATTCATGGCACACCGGACAAACCAACCAACCACACCAATAGAGACTGGTGGGTGTTCAAACAGGCCGGCAAGATAAACGCCAAAAACAAGGACAAGGGGCTGCACAGCGACGATGATGATGAGGCCCGGTGTCCGAATACGGGGCCGTGGGGGATGGCAGAAGAAATCCCCCCCCCCCCCCAGGTGAAAACGGTCAATATGATCTACGCCACCCACATCCCCAAGAGGGAACGGTAGCGAGCACTACGGGACGTCTATGCAATGGAGCCAATCGCCCCCAAGTTCAACCCATGGTCAGCTTGTCCAATCACCTTTGACCGTAGGGATCACCCTACCAGCATCTGTCACGGCGGCTCAGCCGCATTGGTCTTAGACCCAATCATCGACGGATTCCACCTCACGCGTGTCCTCATGGATGGCGGCAGCAGCCTGAACCTGCTTTATCAGGACACAGTGCACAAGATGGGCATTGATCCTTCAAGGATCAAACCCACCAAAACCTGCTTTAAAGGTGTTATTCCTGGAGTAGAGGCCCGCTGCACGGGTTCTATAACATTGGAAGTGGTCTTCGGATCCCCACACAACTTCAGGAGCGAAGAGTTGATCTTCGACATCGTCCCTTTCCGCAGTGGCTACCACGCACTGCTCGGGCAAACCGCATTTGCATGATTCAATGCGGTGCCGCACTACGCATATCTCAAGCTCAAGATGCCGGGACCGCGCGGCGTCACCACTGTCAACGGAAATATGGACCGCTCCCTTCGAACAGAAGAGCATACGGCAGCCCTCATGGCAGAACTACAATGTGGCCTCCTCCGACAAACCAATCCGGCGACAACTTCGAGCACTGTCAAATGAGTCCGGAGCACCCCGCAACAGGATCAACACGAACGTCAAGATCGTGATTAGCAGTCCGGCCTCTGCTCAAGCCCCTCCAAAGCAGCATTCGTGCCACGCCTACACAATTACGCACTCAAGATACCTTGGGCATAGGCAGAGGCACATCAACGACTCAGTCGATAATGCGGGTAACCGCTAAATACCTTCATACTCTTTACCTTTCAGGACACCGCGTTAGTGCAACATCCTCTGAAGATCCGAATCGCCGGACTCATATGGAAGAGACACCCAATGAGGCAACAGATGTTGTGCGCAGAAGGAAATACCCAGGTGGAATCTATTTACGATCATTATACTTGCTTCATCTATCTGCACACGGCTTGCCCCTGGATAGTACATGTCAAATAGTCCTATTTTTATCTCTGCCTAATGCATCCATTGTAAACATACACTTAAACGTATTTTTCGTCAAATGGAGATTATATATAGCATCAGCTTATTATCCTTATTTGAGTATTTTTCTCTTATAAATTTTTATTTGGTATTGCATCCATACACCTTGGTACGGCCAGTTTGCCAGGGGCTTCTTATGACGCCCCATAATATGGCAACTAAAAGTCTGAACACTTTCAATAGTGCGGCACCCCAAACTTATAGCACTATATGCATCAGCTCCAAATCATGTATTGGGTCTACAGTTGGGATAGCCCGGCTCCCTTGTTTTGGTGCCTTACATTCTGTTATATCGGCTAAGGTAGCGCAGGGAGAACTACTGCGATTGTGTCCCGGTTCTTCCGGACGAGCACCTCAGTAGAGAAAGCCGAAAACTGACCGGCATGATGTGGCGAGAGCTGGTCACTGTCCGAGAGGTTATAAAATCCTTAAAGCTTTTTTGCTTTAGGCGATATATCAGCTTTGTCCGATCAAGGCGTATATAGCGCCCCAATTCGGCCTTCCGGATTCTAAGGGCTTCGCCGAAATTTAAAATTGTAGACTTCTATGGCTAAGTGAAAGTTATAAAGCCGCATAGTCCGATTGCCTCGTTCGCTGCGCTGGACACCTCCTTAAGGGACCAAACATTTGGATAAAGAGTGTCCGGGTTTTCCACGAACACCCCAGTGCTAGTCACGCGGGGGCGGAAGCCGACGACTGGCCTATTTTCAGGATTTTATAAACAGCCACACAAAAGGTAATATTTTAAATAACAAAAGCGCTACATAGCGCAAGTAACTTCGTCCTTCAAATACAAACATGACAGAAACAAATTCATTCAAAAATGGTGTCCTTGGTACATTCGTCAGCCACGAGACGAGCACCCTTCATAAAACCATCATAGTACATCTCGGGATGGCGATGCGCCTTGCCCTCGGGCGGTTCGTCCTTGACCAGCTTCTCCGCATCCATCTTGCCCCAATGCACTTTGACGCGGGCAAGGGCCCGGCGGGCACCCTCGATGCACACGGATCGCTTGATCACCTCAAGCCGCGGGGAGGCATCCACCATCCACTTGATCAGGCCGAAGTAGCTACTGGGCACGAGATCACTAGGCCACAGTCGAACTATGAACCCTTTCATAGCCAGTTCGGTCGCCCTGTGGAGTTCGACCAACTGCTTCAGTTGGTCACTCAGAGGCATCGGGTGTTCGGCCCCAGCATACTGGTACCAGAACAGCTTCTCCCTTGAGTTCCCCTCCTGCGCACGGTAGAACTCCGTAGCGTCTGATACGCTGCGTGGTAGATCTGCGAATGCCCCTGGAGATCTCCGAATTCGAGTAAGTAATAGAAACACCTCCTCCACATGTTTGCTTTGCATAAAGAACTTCTTACCCGATGTTATCTTGTTGGCCTCCTGGATCTCCTATTGTGCTTTGTCGGCTTCGGCATTGGCGTCTTTTAAGCTCATAAGGGCCTTCGCAAGCTCGGCCTCTTTCGCCTTCAGATCATGCTCCATGGACTCGCACTTCTTGCCGAGGTCCTGGAGCTCCTGTTGTACCTCACCTACCCTAGCACTTTGCTTTTCGCGCTCCTTACATTCCGAGGCCGCCTTGTCTTCGGCCTCGGACAGCGCCTTCTTCAGGGCCGCCAATTCGGCGGGGGCCCCTGTTACACGGTCATGACACTTAGTTGTTGGACCCACCAATTCTGCCCATCCTTAAATACATAAGAACGGGAATTACTTACCCTTGTTCTCTTCGAGCTACCTCTTCGTGAGGTCGAGCTCTCCCTGCGCCTGCTCCAGGTCCCTCTTCAGATCGGCAACCTCGGCAGTACGGGCAGCAGCAGCAAGCAACACAGCCTGCTTATTCAAAATAATACTTATGATTAGACTCCTGCGGATTTTAATTGACCCTCTGCTTGGCTTTTCTTTCTGAACGCCAAACAGGGTATCAGGGGCTACTACCTATCAGGTGGTAATTTTGCACATATTTATTACTTACCTCGAAGCCTTTTAGGAGGCTGGTGCAAGCTTCGGTTAGTCCGCTCTTGGCGGACGAAACCTTCCGAATCACCGTACTCATAAGAGTACGGTGCCCTTCATCCAGGGAAGCGCCGCAAAGCGGTTCCAGCAGACCGTTCGGCGCTTCATGCGCAACGGAAGTCCACGACACAGACGTCTCGCCCTCCTTAGCAAGGGGTCGCCTGCTTGAGTCCGGAACCATCGAAGGTTCCGGAATTGTGTTCGGCTCAGAGCCCGGCTGGCCATGGCTCTCGTCGACACGATCCGCGGGGATCTTGAACCCCGTGTGTCCGATGTCTGGACCCCGCCTCAGGGTGTCTCCAAAGTCACCTCCCCCCGCTCTGGGAGCCTTTGGGACAACACCTCTATGTCTTCCACGGGTTGAGGAGTAGTGGCCGTCGAAAGAGAATTCATCTCCGAATTGCTCAGGGACCCGGAGGAGGATACCTTGGGGTGATCCCTTGCCGGACTGCACATACGTTCGACATTATAAATACAAAAACTGTGAAGTGAAGTCATAATAGAATGCAAACACTTACGATCGTGCTAGGGGCTTTCCCCTGGGCAGCCACCCCTCCTTGCTGAGAGCGGCAGTGGCGGAGTAGTCCGGCAGGGGCCCCTTCCCCTTCTTGGACGCCCCAGCCTCCCCTCCTGGGGCGGCTTTTCTCTTCTTCTCCCCCCCGGTGGGGGAAGGTAGGATATCTTCCTGATTCCCCCTGCCTCCACGAGAGGAATCCGACTCATCGTCATCGGACGGCAGGGGAATGATGGCCCTATGCCGAGGACCTTTTCCGGCCCCCGGGTCCGCCTCCCCGGACCCCTCACCCTTTCCAGATGGGGGGACTTCTTCTTCTTCCTCCTCCCCTTCGTGGGAAGAGTCCGCCTCGTCATCTTCGGACGAGGCTTCCGGCACAACCTTATGCCGGAGACCCTTTCGGATCCCCGGGGCCTTCTTCTCCGGCACCTTGTACGGCACCGGGACCAGCATCTTTGTCAGCAGAACATCTGCTGGGTCTTCTAGCAGCGGAGCCGGGCAGTAAACCTGCTCCGCTGTCTCAACATAATCCTGAAGCAAATATGCACAACTATTTAAGGCACTCCCGTGAACATATCAGGAAGAACTGGGTCCGGTGTCAGTCTAAGAACTCACCGGCCTAGGAGCCCGCGTGATGTGAAGCCCACGGTCTTCAGATGTCAGAGGAGGCACTTCGGAGGCCTTGAACAGCTCCTTCCATGCGCCTTTGTGCGTCAAGTCATAGAGCCTCTGGAGCGTCCGGTGCTCGGTGGGGACGAACTCCCATAGATTGACTGCCCGCCTCTAGCAGGGCAAGATTCGGCGAACGAGCATGACCTGGATCACGTTGACAAGCTTGATGTTCTTGTCCTTCATGCTTTTGACTCATGTTTGGAGTCTGTCCAGCTCCGCGGAATCACCCCAGGACATGCCCTTCCTCTCCCAGGAGGTGAGCCGCATGGAGGCTCCAGATCGGAACTCGGGGGCGCCGCCCAGTTGGCGCCACGCGGCTCGATGATGTAGAACCACCCCGATTGCCATCCTTTTACGGTCTCCGCAAAGGAGCCGTCAAGCCATGTGATGTTGGGCATTCGGCCCACCATGGCCCCTCCACACTCCGCCTGTTGGCCTCTTACCACCTTCGGCTTCACGCAGAAAGTTTGCAGCCATAGGACGAAGTGAGGCCGGATGCGGAGGAAGGCCTCGCACACGACGATGAACACCGAGATGTTGAGGACGAAATTCGGGGCTAGATCGTGGAAATCTAGCCTGTAGTAGAACATAAGCCTGCGGACGAAGGGATGGAGTGGAAATCCCAGTCCACAGATGAAGTGGGCGACGAATACGACCCTCTCGTGGGGTGCTGGGGTCGGAATGAACTGCCCGGCGTCTGGTAGATGGTGCGCTATGTCCGCGACCAAGTATCTGTCCACCCGAAGATTGGTGATGTGCTTCTCCTTGATGGTGGAAGCCACCCACTTGCCTCCTGCTCCGAACATGTTTAGCTGTGCGGGGAAGACTTGGGCTTGGGCGCTGGAGCTCGAGGGGGCAAGAGTGGGCAAAGGAGGAAGAAGGCGTGGGTGAAAATGGGGGAATCTTATCCCTTTATAGAGGCGCGGGAAGCGGTGTGCCTCTCTACTTGCCCATTGGGAATCGCTTGTTTCCCAAGCGCCACGGTTAATGGCACGGTTAGATTACCCATGCCTGTATTGATGAGAATCCCGTAATAAGGGGACACGATCTCTGCTTTGACAAGACGTGTCATAGAAACCGCCTCATGATATGCGTTGTAGCTGGTTGTGGGGAAACGGTTCGAATAGTGATCCGACCGTAATAACATGTCTTGTCATTAGAAAAAGTTGTCAGCAGATTGCATTTGTGAAATATCATTCTCTCTACGGTGGTATGTGAAGATCATCTTGCGGATCCGGACACGGTCTACGTGTTCTATAACCATTTTGAGTATTCGGAGGAGGAACCCGCCTTGCAATGCCGAAGACAATACTGCGCACCAGACTCATCGTCATTGAAGCCTGGTTCAGGGGCTACTGAGGGAGTCCTGGATTAGGGGGTATCCGGACAGCCGGACTGTGTACAACGTCCGGACTATTGAAGCGTGAAGATACAAGACTCAAGACTTCGACCCGTGTTCGTATGGGACTTTCCTTGGCGTGGAAGGCAAGCTTGGCGATCCGGATATTATATTTCCTTCCTTGTAACCGACTCCATGTAAACCCTAGCCCTCTCCGGTGTCTATATAAACCAGAGAGGTTGGTCCTTAGAAGGCCGATCACAATTACATTCATACCATCATAGGCTAGCTCCTAGGATTTTAGCCTCTACGATCTCGTGGTAGATCTACTCTTGTACTACCCATATCATCAATATTAATCAAGCAGGAAGTAGGGTTTTACCTCCATCGAGAGGGCCTGAACCTAGGTAAGCATCTGTGTCCCTTAATTCTTGTTACCATCAGCCTTGACGCACAGATCGGGACCCCCTACCCGAGATCCACCGGTTTTGACACCGACACCGATGGCGACAACATTAAGCCTCCTTCCCTTCCCGACAGACGGATCCTGCCGGCTCTTTGAGCAGTAGTGAGGGGAGAGAGAGGTCAACAAAGTCTTGTTTAGATCTGGAGAGGGCGAGAGAGTGTGAAGAGAGCAACTACAAGCGGTGAGGCTCCAGCGTGTATGTATATACTGGAGAGAGAGTGTGAAGCATGCAAACCCTAGAAAACAAGTGCCAAGGCTGCAGCTTATACGTGATGAGGTGATTATACGGTCACTACAAGACCGTATAGCTCCATATCCATCCATTTTGACTAGTCAAAGAATCCTCCTGGCACATATTATGCTCAAGTGTAGTTATCGAACCCGAGACCTCAAGTTTTATGAGCGAACAGGCTAACCAGCTACACAACTCTCCCGTTATGTTCAACGAGAGGAAAATAACCTTTTATACATTCCTGCAGTCGTGTGACAAGCATGCCGTGTTTTTTTTTGTGTGGGAGTCATTGGGATTTCAATCATAATCGTGTCATGTGGCTTTGGTGGTAAGACTATCCACAGTGGTGCAGAAATAATGCAGCCTTAGTCACCTTACCTCTCTCCACGTAGTACATTGGGTCCCACCAGTCAGAGGGTGAAACTAACAAATTAATAAGAAAAATTAAAAGCGCCAGCGGTGTATCTTACCTCACACATCTCGCTACTGCTCGGGAAAACTGTCCAATTGATCCCTCTGTTCGCTCACGTACTATTTTAAGTGAATCCTTATTATAACATGCACACAATTTTGGGCACTTGTATTCGACTTAAGTTAGTGTGCCACCATATCTCGTATACTTACTACTCCCTCCGTCTAGGTGTAATAAGTCACGTTAGAAGGTGCAACGGGACCAAGGTGCATGTGTGTGTGTGTGTGTGTGTGTGTGTGTGTGTGTGTGTTTGTGTGTTTAACAGCATGTGTGTGTTAGAGAGAGCGACATATCGACCTACTCCTACAAAGAGATGGTGCATAGTGTATGATTTTAGCCGCGAGAGTCGGTGCATCCTCTCGTTTCCGGGTGTGTCCAGTAGGGACATGCGGACAACTGCCACACCCGCTCCTGACCAGCCTGGCCCACCCAAAGCCCATCCATCGCCCGCGCGCGCTTCCCGCCCGAAACGGTCAGCACCGCTCCAAAGAATCGGTGCCGGATTCATGCCCGGGCAGAGCGGACGCGGCCTCTCACTGGCGCAAGAGTGATGGTTGCTTCATCCGTCCAACTTACTGGTCTATGTGATTTGACGGCTCATTGGTCTTTATTACTGAGGTGGTAGGACTGCTGGATGTCCCACGCTTTCAGCGAAAGGAGGTACTACTAGATTACAATTTTCTCCATTCTTACAGCGGAGGCGTGCAAGAGCAGTGAAAACACGCAGGCTCAGTGATTACATGGCCCACCTCACACTATCACTATGCGACACCTAACTCTTTACGTAGTACTCCCTCCGTTCCTAAATATTACTAGCTGAGTCCCCGCGCATTGCCGCGGAATAGCCGTATATCTCTCTGCGCAAAATTATCGATTTCATAGAACTAAAAAAAACTCTATAACAACATGAAAAATGTGGTAGCCAAACTAAATAAACTCCCATCATCATTTAGATCATCCCACATAAGGAAAAAAGATAAGCCAACTCCTACTGCATAATGGGATTATACTTTTCTTTTTGACATGTTAATGGGACTTAAAAGCTCACTTACATGCATGCTACCAGTGCATGCTTGCATGCAGACATGTTGATGTGATTTAAAACCAACTCACATGCATGCCACGGTATTTCTGCATGCTTGCATGTGGCTTAGTGCGGAGCCTCTCAACGTCTAGATCAGACGGCTATTATGGACTGATTTAGTTCATCTAACGGCTACATTAATTTTGATGATGTGGCTCAAGGAGAGGATAGAGAATTCCTAGCAGTGGGGGCTAGCTATTACTAGTAGATAAGTCTTTGTAGAGATTCCACTACATACAGAACAAAAATGAATGAGTCTACACTTAAAATTCATCTATATACATCCGCATGTGGTTCATGGTGAAATCTCTACAAAGACTTATATTTAGGAATGGAGGAAGTACTAGTATAGTACGTACTGTAATTTATTAGCGAGATAAATTTGTACAATGCTATGAAGCTTCCGGCTTCTATTACATGTATCTTGTGTCCAAGGTTGCCCGTTGCAACATTTCATCAAATACAAACGAGACTAACATGCATGCTATTGCATCTCAATGATTGACAGATCATAGCAAATATGTACTCCCTCCATTCCAAAATAAGTGTCTCAACTTTGTGCAAACTTTAGTACAAAGTTGTACTACTACTAAAGTTGCCACTTATTTTGGAACAAAGGCAGCTAAAGAAAAAAACGATCCATGCAATCCCTAGCCCTTGAACCGTGAACCCTAACCAGGCTTCAATTTGCTGGCAACTTTCAAGCTTCCTAATAAATGAAGTTTGCAACCTTTTGACCATCGGATCATTTTGTGCAGTTTCACCAAAATCAAGATGAGCATCCCTGTGGCAAAGAAATTGAAGAAGCGGGATTAGAATAAGATTACTGGGACTAGTTTATGAGACATAAACTCATCACAAATATAGTACATAGAAGCTAGTAGAGGTATGTGCGGGGCAAAGAAGTAGAGAAATATCCACAGGGAGTGATGTGGGCACATGGAGTAGTGGTGCAAGCCGGCTGTAAAGGGAGTTGTACCTGAGGGATGTACCTCAACCTTGAGGAGGGCGGCAGGAGGCGGCAACTGCCCACGTCGCGGTAGTGAGCAAGGGACGAAGGCAACCTCACCGGCTTTGTGAGAGAGAATGGTGGGGACCTGTGATCGGGACGTGCCGACAGTGGGTTTTCACCGTCGGCGATGGCGACCGCATCTACACTGAGCATCCACCCTTCCCCCAGTGGACGTGATCCGCCGGGATGTTAGAGATGTGGCCACAGTCGTTTTGTGCGAGAGAGTGTGAAGAGAGCAACCCCAGCAAGCAACCGTGTAGGCTGGCCCGTCCTGACTATGTATATAGTGGAGCCGTTTCCTTTTCTCTCCATATGAACCTATCATATTGCGTACGTGCCACTGAAGAAAACAAAACTTTATTTATAAGTGACGCGGCACCTACTAGTCGTTCTCCTATAACCTTGCGCTTGGCATCTCCAAAATATTAACCTTGCGATTGCCTCTTCGCCTCTTCAGGAAGTCGAGCAATAATGGTAGTGCATTATATATCGTTCTGGCTATATGAGACCGAATGAATTGCTGCACGTCCACCACGTTGGCGAGGGTCGAGGGGCGAGGGAGAGTGCTACATATGGGGCAAAATGAGTGAATGTACACTCTAAAATACGTCTATATACATCAGTGTTTGGAGTATGTACTAGTAGTTCATATTGAAATCTACTAAAGGACATATATATTCCAAACAATATGATATAATCTCTATAACCAAGGTAGTAGGGACGAGGAGTAAATGGAGGGAGTAGTAAATATGTATCCTCGTCCTGCGAGCCACCGTGCTCATGGGCGAGGGAGCGGGCATAAGGCGGAGCAAGATTCACCTCATCCTGCGAGCCACCGCGCCCGTGGGCGGGGGAGACGGCATACTAAGCAAGCTTCTCCTCACTCTGCGAGTTGACGGGACACATCAAAAGTACTCCAGTGTATAGAGCCTTGCCTCTAAGGTAGGCCCCACATGGTTTGCCTCTTTTTTTAATTTAACATAACACGTCAAGTCACAATTTGTTTGTTCACCCGTGGTAGACGATCCTCCCTCCACCAAGTGGACAACCAGTACACGTGCCAAATTACCACGTGTGCTGCCTTTTTCGTACAGAAATGAGCTCCACCGTGTACCCGCGCGGGTGTGGTTGGGAAAGAGACGGGAGTACGTGTGTCGTGCATGCACCTCTTCTCTTCGTGCATGTCCCCCACCTACGTAGGTGTGTGTGAGAGATACAAACCGCGTTCGTGAGTGTTTTTTGTTTTGGGGTAGGGGTGGGGGGTTGATTTCATGAATTAATTGTGGGAATATGTGTCGATGACATCTCAAACAAAATTTTGCATGCAATGTGTGTGAAATGGAGGCCTATCCATATCATACATAGAGAGTCGGGCAGTCCACGAGAAGAGAGGGAGGGATCATAACTATCGATAGAGTCGAAGAGAGGATCAAGTGGGTGGGTGCGAGATCGATGAAGAGAGCCATCGAAATTGTGTGTGTGTGCAAGTCAAAGATATAGGGCGACTGGCCTACCGGAACGTTAGAGGGCACATGTGAAGTTTGTGTGTGGCAGGGAGACATGACTAGAGCGCTCAATGTATCGGTGTGTGTGGGGGGGAGGGGGTGGGGGGAGGGGTAGGCAGAGGCCTAACTATAGAGGTAGAACGACCCGTATATGTTTTGAGAAGGATAGACCCAGTTATGTCTTGAGGGAGATCGGTCGACATCCATACATAACTGAAGGACGGGAAATATGATGGGACAGAGAGAGAGAGAGAGAGGATAGAGAGGGAGGGAGAGGGGTAGAGTGCTGGATGGGTGATGGAGTTGCTTCTCGAAGATGGTGGGAGAGGCCTACTAGACAAACTAAGTGCTGGATGTGTTTCTGTGTGTGCCTGTGCGTGATAGATCTGTCGGGACGCATCCACGGATGATGAAGGGGAACCATGTGTTTGGTAAGAAAACCTAACTAGATCGGTAGATCAACTGTTGTTTGCCGGAGGAAGGGAGAGACACAACTAACGAGGTAGATCGATCAACGCGTGGGTAAAAGCGAGTTATAAGGACCTAGCTAGCTATATGTATAGCCATAGATCGGTCGGTGCACGCCCATTTGTTAGAGGAAAATAAGGCCCAGCGGGACGGATATACAGAGAGAATGGAGCTAGGAGGTGGTGCGAGAGGCCCAGCTACTAGCTAGATAGGGGGAGGAGTGTGCGGTTGTGAGATCGATGAAAAGAGGGGCGAGAGTTTACACGTGTGTGTGACTGTATGAGAGACACGAGGCAAGGACACATAAAGGAGAAGATTGAAGGTGTGTGTGTGTATGTTGTAGGCAGGCATCACTGGAGAGGTTTATCGATCTGTGTGTATCGGAAAGGAGTTGTGGAGACTCTGGGAGAACAACCTAAAGAAAAAAATGAATGTGCCCGGTGGATAGAATGCCGAGGGAGGGGGAGGGCGAGGAGGGCGTGTGAATGCACGAGAGGAAGTTAGTGGTAGCTACAAAGGTTAGAGGATTGTGTGGGTGTAAGAGACTAACAAAGATCATAATTTGATATGAAAGCGGATTCATATATTTGAATAGGAGATCATAGTGTTTTAAATATTGCATGCATGAATATAGCGGTGATACACGTGATGTGCACATGTTATACCATAATGTGATAATGCATGGCGTTTGCAACTCACAGCTAAATGCCGAACAATCTAAACCATACTATACATCAAACAATCTCACATTTTATTTGAATTTGTGATAATGTGTGGCGTTTGCAGCTTACAACTAAATATCGAACAATCTAAACAATACTATATATCGAACATTCTCACATTTTATTTGAATTTGTGGTAATGTGTGGTGTTTGCAACTCACCTCTAAATACTTGTAGAGGCACCATACATAATGTGATAAACACATTATACATATGAGACATGGTTTAGATTATGAAGATCTAGCTAGAGCTAGAAATGTAATGTGATTTGAAAATCAAAATAAAGTGGATTCAAAAAATTGAGTTCAAGTTCATATAGTACACATAGTTCATATGTAACTCGAGACTAATCATGTGGTGTGCTGTGAAGATAATACACAAATGATGGTTTAACTTGACAATAATGATGATTGTAGATCTTATTAAAATAGAGAAATGAATTCAAATGCTTTGACTTCAAAACAATCATTACTGTAGATCTTATTCAAATAGAGAAATGAATTCAAATTTAGTTCATATTGAAGCGGTAGTATATACGTTTGGAATGCACTAAAACGTTCATTTGAGTAGTAGGTTGCATGCATTATACACGTAGTGAAATATTTTAATTGAACATAACATGAATTCAAAGTTTTGAATGACATTTGTAGTGCGCATTTATTTGGTACAGTACACGTTAGGCTTGTCCAGAAATTTCAACCCGCGCCTTGTTAGCCCGAAATATTTAAGATATATCTTTGTCTCGTTGTGCTCCGACAACTCCCTCCATCTCAACCTGCGCTTCGCTATTCCGAAATTACAACGCGCCTGAAAAATCCCACCTCCTGTGAAATCCCGACACATGAAATGCCCGTGGTACCCCTAAACCGAAAGAACCGCCTCAAATCGGTGGGGGTAGTTTCATAACTTACCCCACATTTCGGACAAGCGCGTCCCTAATCCATGGTTCCTCACTGCCATCCCATCCGCCCACCTATTCGTACACCGAGGCCGCGAAAACCCGCGACAAAACCCCACACCCTGCTCCGTCCCCCACCCAGCCGAAGCCTCTTCCCCGACGACGTCGTCCACAGCAACACCTCGACGTCCCTCATCCACCGTACCGGATGAGGATCTGTCGTCGATCTCGTCATCCCACCGATTCAACCACCCCTTCCTCCACCTCCAAGGAGCTGCCCCAATGTTCCCCTCATCTTTCGTGCCACCTCCATTCCCACAACGCCGTCTTCACCTGCACCGCCGGAAGAGCATCATCATCGCCATTTCCTCAGATGAAGCTGCGGCCTAATCGGCCCCACCAAAGAGGTTGTACACTAATCACCGCATTTTCTTCTTGATTCGATCTCACGATGCTGTCGGCGCTCGGTCTCGAGCCGACACGGCGCGGCTCCATCCACGGCGGCGTCGCCGGCCACTTCCTCCATGGTGTCGCTCCCTCGGCAGTGACGTCCACATCAGTAGGAGCTGCTGCTGCTTTAGCTCTCGCTCGCGCTGCTGCTCTGCTCTTGCTCCCGGTCCCCTGTCTGGTCTGCTCTTGCTATTGCTCTTGCTCGCGCTGCTGCTCTCGCTCTTGCTCTTGCTTGCGATGCTGCTCCGATTTAGCTACACTTCAGTCGACTGAATCGACTTTTGGGTCAGTCGATTTTCAGGGGGTGGGGGTGGCTTGCCGGGGTGAAGGAAGAACCAGTCGCAGCGGGGAGGGGGGCTTGCCGGAGAGGTACCCCACTATCTATCTTAGGGTTCAGGATGGGGGCGATGGTCGCTGGCGGTGGCGGGGTGTTGGCGGGGCGGTGTCGTGGGGATCGCCGGAGAAAAAGCTCGGCACGGGGGGGCCTAGAGGGATGGACGGGGCAGCAGTGGACCGGCGGTGGGGAGTGTTTTCGGGGCGGGCGGGGCGGCGCACCGCCGGCCGCGGGCGGCGGGGGGCTGCTGTTTGGCCGGTGGTGGCTGGCGGCTCAGGGGGGGTGGAGGTTGAAGATGAACCACAGGCCCTTGATTTCGTATCCAACAGCTGCAAAATCGACTGTCCAGAGATGAAAAAGTCAGTTGACCGACATGTAGCTTCACCTTGCTAGTGCGTTCAGTTTCGACAGCAAAATTTAGTTTCGACAGCAAAATTCAGTTTCGACAGTTAAGTTCAGTTTCGACAGTTAAGTTCAGTTTTGATAGTTAAATTCAGTTTCGACAGTTAAGTTCAGAGATGAGCGGCTGATGTATTTTACATCTAGCACTTTGTGGTCATGTATTTTATGTCATGTATTGGAGATGCTATTAGAATTCCACTCAGGTTAATGTTGTTCGTTGTCTCTCTTGTACTGCTTCAGCCTCGCCGTCGTACAACTCACCGGAGCTGCTCCAACGACGAAGCCATCCATCACAGCAGAGCAGTACCTCGGGCTCCATCTCCGGACGCCTAAGATCTTCTTCCCCTCCTCCGAGAGCCAAGTCAGCTGGAGCATCCTCACCGGCCAACCCAATCATGGTGAGATCGACATGGCTTCGCCAAAGAGGTTGTACACTTGTTGCATCTCTTTTTACTCTACATGTTATATATATTGTCCACTGAGCACACGGATTTGTTCCTTTAGTGTCTCCTTGAAAGAAAAAATGTAGGAATTTTAATTTTCACTTGTCCTCCTTTTCAAATTCCGATTCATGAAGCACAAGACTAAGAGATAGTAGCATAATAGCATTATAACCATGCATTTTCTTGTGGTTTGACTTAATCTCACCATGCTTCTTTGCATCCTGTGATCTTCCAATTGTTGTGAATCAAACATCGAGATTGGCAGAAATCCTGTGTTTTTCAATTCTCTGTTTTGCATGTGCATTCCTATCCTATTCCTGTCTATTTCCTATCCCTGCATTGTTGGAATCCTCCAATTCAAACGAGCCCTTACAGAATTACTTCTCTTACAGATAGTTTTCAAAGAAAACCTTGTGTGGTTTGTCCCGCTCCTGCTGCGCCATCGTCCACCCCAGCTCAGCTGCTCCAACGATAGAAGGGTCCAGCACAGCAGGGATCCGGCCTCCAAACTATCTTTCGCCGCCTCAAATCTCCCTCCCCGCCACCGGCAGCCATGAAAACTGCATTACCATCATCAACCGAGCAGATGACCTCAAGGACTACGCGAGTCCGCAAGAGAGGTCGCACTCTTTCGTGTCTGCTTACGTTATGCATCGCTTAATATTACATGCTACTTTATCGTCCTATGTATTTTTTAACTGAAGCCATTATATGTATTTTTTTAACTGAAGCCATTACCTGCCTGTTATTATTGGTTTTGGGTCTATCCGCAGGTTGCTACCATCACTCTGGATTTCTGCATGCACTCCTTACATAATCTCACTATGTTTTATTCCTTTGCATGACAGTTATTGTAAACAATGGAACTGAACATGTAGAGCAAAAGAGACGAGCCTTGCGTGGCAATAAAATTTCATGCAGACATCGCTCCATGGTAGGTGCAAAGGCAACCCCCTCCACGCATTTCGGATTGTAATCAAGAGGAAGATATCTGTTCTAAGGGGGATTCAGAAGGAGAGTACAACTCCTATTTACCCCCTGAGGTCTTCGCTCTAACTTGGCATGCTGATGTTGGTTATAGCATGCATATGGTGTCTTGCATTGCTTACTTTATACATCAAATATGTCATCTAATTAGTTTAGACATCCTTAGTGCGAATGCCATCTATTTAGTTTATTCATTGTTTATGTGAATTATGCAACGCCATCTTGTTTAGCCAGACATCATATATGTGAATTTTGCAATGCCATCCTGCTTAGCCAATCATCTTATATGTAAATTATATCAAGCCATCCTTTTTTTGTTACATATTACATTTGTCAACAATGTTAGTACATTCAACTGCTCTTCGTGTGCATCAGCCATTTGACACGGTGATGGCAAATTCTGGAGTGAAAACAAGGTCTTCAGAGCAGACTATGCTATCTAACGAAGCGCATATCTCGCTGGTTACGGATAGCTCCTTAGAGGAGGATTCATAGACAGATGACCAGTCCTATCCCCCTCCCCCGAGGTGTATGCCCTAACTTGGCAGGGTTATGTTGCTCATATCGTGCGTATGGTGTCTCGCATTGCTATGTCATTTGATTAGTTTAGACATGCTTTGTGTGAATGCCACCTGTTTAGTGTCTAATTACCATATATGTGAATTATGCATTGCCACCTTGTTGCAAGACGTTATATATGTGAATTATACAATGCTATCTTGTTGCAAAGGCATTATATATGTGAATTATGCAATGACATGCTGTTTAGACAATCATCATGTATGTGAATTATATCATGCTATCATTTTTTGTATTACGTGTTCCATTTGTCGACAACGTTTGTATATTCAACGACTCTTACTGTGCATCAGCCATTTGAAGCGGTGATGGAAGTATCTGGAGTGAAAACAAGGTATTCAGAGCAGACAATGCTACCTGCTGAAGCAGACATCTTGTTGGTTACAGAGAGCTCCTCAGAGGAGGATTCAGAGACTGATGACCAGTCCTATTTCCCCCCTGAGGTCTATGCTCAAACTTGGCAGGGTTATATTACCCATGTCATGCATGTTGTCTTGCATTGCTTAGTTTTTACGTCATATATGGATTGCCATCTGCTTACTTGCTTACTATATAAATCATATATTTGAATTATATCATGCCATCATGTTTACATAGTACATAGACATCATCTATCTGAATTATGGCATGGCAACCCATTTAATAAAGACATCATATAGTTATATCATCTCATCCTGTTTAGTGTTACAGTCATCATATTTTGAATTATGGCACTCTATCCGTGAATGTATGTGAATTACGGCATGCCAACCTATTTAATAAACACATTATATAGTTATGCCATGTCATCCTATTTACATAGTCTCATATTTTGAACTATGTCTTTCCATCTTTTTTAGTTAGCCATCATAATGTGAAATTGTGTCATGCTATCCTGTTTAGTTAGCCATCATATATGTGAAATTGTGTCATGCTATCCTATTTGGTTAGACAACATAAATATGAATTATTTCATGCCCTCTTTTATTCCCCACTATCCATTGCACCTGTCTATCATACAATGTCTATACTTTCAATTACTTTTCTTGTTTATCAGCCATTTGAATTGGAGAGCGTGATGGCAGTATCTAAGGGAGTAACAACACGGTCTTCAGAAAAGATAGTGCTACTAGTTGATGCAGATAGAACCACGGTTGTACTTGCCCAAGGACCAGATCCACCACACATAACCCAGACTCTTGCAGATTGTACCCCTACCAGTTGGACAGAGAACTAGCTACACCCCTTCTAACCCCAACCCCGGCAGATAGTAAACCAGTTCCAGTTGACACAGCACCATCTCCACCAGAGAGCACCCAAACACGAGCAGTTAGTAAGGGAACTGTAGTGCCCAAAGCATGAGGACCACCACTCCGAATCTCAACTCAACGCTTAAAGGAGAAGAAGATTTGTTCTCAGGTCAGGTTCTGTAGCTATGGTTCATACTCCTTTGCTCTTGCATTACTGTATTTACTCATACCAACTATTTTCAAATGTGAAGGATGGAATTGAAACTCCAATGGCGCAACAGGTATGTTTTAAGCCGTTTCTTTAAGTGGTTTGCTGTTGTAACCTGCTCTATGTTAATTTAAGTTTAAATTAAATAAATAGTTATGTTCTCATGTCATGCACATTACAAGTGTTGTTAGTGCTCTATAGTTTCCCACACTTATATTCTGTCTATTCTGCTTTGTATTGAACAAATATTATTTGAACTGTGTCTCTATCTTGATTTGGCAACAAAAACTAGAATGATATAGACCATAAAGTGACCATGGTACATAGATATATGTTTGTTTCATGCTATTATCCTATCCACTTTACTACTAAACTCATTTACCAAAATGAGTTTCATATACAACATGGTAAACATGTGATGTGTCTGCTTGTTTCTCTTTCAGAATGCGGACAAAATATTGGAGAACAGTACCGCGTTATCCAATGGAAAAGGAAGTAATGCAGATAAGATTCACGATACTGAGACATCCCTGTTGGCCTCCAAGAAAGCTGATAAAAACTATCTTGATGATAGTGAGAGAAGCCAAAAGTCCCGTCTTGATGTAGTGTTCGAGTTACTGGCCACTACTGCTGGCACAAGCTCTTAGAACTCGCTGCCTGAATCAGTTCATCTTCTTAAGTCTCTACTTCAAGTTGAAAGACATCAATCAGATGTGCTGCGATAGGAAGCTAAAGGACTGAGGAAGTCCCTGCAGAATTCAGATGCATATTTCCTGTTGCAACAGCAAGCGATCGAGGATTTAAGCGCCAAGCAAGAGAAAGTTAATAAGCTTGCTAAGCATCTTGCCAGCATTATGGGTATCCAGGATATTGTTTCTTGAGATCTTCTGAAGTGGTTTTAGTTCTGGATTTGTTTTGCTGCGGAGTTTATTTGCGTTGGTTGCCAACTTTGACAACCAGTGTATATGATATGCTACTTTGTTCCCTATATTTGTACTGGTGGTGAACTTTGATGCCCAGTGGATGTAATATGTGTAATAGCCATGATAGCCTAGTGTTAGTTGCTTGCTTATTTGTTTCCTTGTTGTCTTGTTTATTTATTTGCTTGTAGTCATTGCAGTTCTTTTTCCACGGTTTGCTTTGGCTGCAATAACCTATTTTTTAAAACTAGGCCACAATAACCATGGGCTAATATTTACTGTAGTGACACTGGGCCTCCTACGGGCCATAGAAACATTGGGCCTTCTATGGGCCATAGAAACAATGGGCCTTCTATGGGCCGTAGAAACAATGGGCCTTCTGCGGGCCGTATCATCAATGGGCCTTATACAGGCCGTATGATTGATTGACCAAACATGGGCCAAACAGACTGCATTATGGCCATAAACGGGCTAGAGTTGGAATCATCCGTTCATGGGCCGACCATAACGGGCCATCGTTAATAGGCCATATTCGATGACGCTATGAAAAAGGCCCAACATATTAATGGACCACAAATGGGCCGACTGTAACCACGGGCTGAATTTGGCCCACAAGCAGAAAATGACAGTATCGGGCCATAAGTAAACGAATGCTGGAAATGAGCCCAAGAATAAATGGGCTCTGAGAAGGCCGAAAGATAACATGGGCTGGAAACGGCCCAACGGAGTAACGGGCCATTAATGGGTATAAGGTGATACATTGTTCATTACGGGCCAGTTTCACCACGGGCCGTTAATGGGTGTAAAGTGATACACTATTCATTACGGTCTAGTTTGACCACAGGTCATTAATAGGCCAACAGTTACAAAGGGCCTCATATGGGCCGAAAGACGTCATGGGCCATACATGGGCCAGAAGTGAAAACGGGCTGGAATCATATTGGATGGCCCAGATGACGCTACTAGGCCTAATTCGGATAGGGCGTAACGGGCCTTGGGCTAGCGGGCTGTAAATGGGATATATGTGAACAAGCTATTAACAGGCTTTCCATGGGCCGGCCCGCCACCTTTTGATCAAGTCAAATGGGCCGGCCTTTTCACAGGAATGGGCCTCTGTTGGGCCGTGCCACGTGTCGACGTATCATAGGCGTCTTCTATCCAATGAGTGGATGACATCTGTCCCAACGATGAGCCGACACGTGTTTCCTCCAGCCAATGATGATTTTACACGTGGAAAATCCCCATTGGTCGGGGCTGTTAACGGGTTATCGGATCCAAAACCCGACCCGATAGCTTAACGGCATTCCGTTATGGTGGATGCCACGTGTCGGTCACCCTTGACGAAAGCACTTCTGTGACGCGTGATTTATCATCATGGAAGTGGAAACTTCCGTGATGATAATTTTGGTAATGTCATGGAACACTTCTACGACAGCACAGGTATGACTATCTTGATTCCATCATAAAATCGTCATGGATGTACATGCATGACAAAATACGCGACCTATTGTGACAAACACGTATCATCACGAAAGTGTATTTTTTTAGTGCTATATGTTGTTAAGAATTACCAAAACCACCGAGGGATTAGTTGCACTTTCACGGCTGCAACATTGGCACCCGCTGGTGGCTTCTTGAATCCTCGTCAAGATCGAGGTCTGGATGGTGGCAGTCGATATTGCTCAAGACCATGAAGAGGGTGTCATGGGCAAGCTTCCGGGACTCGGTCGCAAAGCGCTCGACCCTCCCCTCCTGATGCGCTTTCAGCTTCTCGATCAGCTCATTGAAGAAGATTCCCAGCATAACGCTTGGGACCTCTTGCTTGCTAACCGAGAAGATTGGGTCGTCCATGCCCATCACCGCTACCTGAGCACCGAGACGCTCGGCCATGTCGATTAGGCTCTTGATCCAGAGGTTACTCAGATTGACCTGATTCTTCACCTTGTCCTCGGCATCCTACCGGAGACGCTTGGTGGTGTCCAAATCCTTGGGCAGCAACTGGCGGGACTCAAGGGACTCTGCCGAGCGCTCCAATGTGCCGATCCTCGCCTTCATGTCCGACATGTTGTCGTTGGCAGTTTCAAGACTCTGAGTCTTGGAAGAGAGTTGTGACTGCACATCAGCCAAGAGAATCTCAGCTTGTCGTGCTTCCTCTTTGAGTGCTTCCACCTCCTTGGCGCCTCTTACGAGTTCCTCATTCAACTTAGCCACCTACCGGTCAAGGTTAGCTTTGAAGGCAGACGCGGCAGCTAGATCATCAGTGAGCTTCTTCAGCTAAGCAGCATGATCAGCGGCAAGGGCACCAAGTGTGGCGATGTGCTTGTCCTCCAGTTCCTTGGTGCGCTACTTCACAAGAGCCTCCAGATCTTCATCCTTGGCACGGAGAGTGGCCTCAAGCTTCTCCTCCTGGAGGGAGATCTCCCGCTATCTAGAGTCCAGAGACTCCTTGTGGTCCGCCAGACGTGCCTTGATACGTCTTCAACATATCTATAATTTTTTATTGTTCCATGCTATTATATTATCTGTTTTGGATGTTTAATGGGCTTTAATATGCTCTTTTATATTATTTTTGGGACTAACCTATTAACCAGAAGCCCAGTGCCAGTTTCTGTTTTTTTTCCTATTTTAGTGTTTTACAGAAAAGGAATATCAAACGGGGTTCAAACGGAATGAAACCTTCGCGAGGATCTTTCTTGGACCAAAAGCAATCCAGAAGACTTGGAGTAGAAGTATGGGACTCCACGAGAAGGCCACGAGGTAGGAGGGCATGCCCAGGGGGGTAGGCGCGCCCCCACCCTTGTGGGCCCCTCGTAGCTCCACCTACATACTTCTTTCGCCTATATATACTCTTATACCCTAGAAACATTAGGGGGGCCACGAAAACACTTTTCCATCGCCGCAACCTTCTGTACCCATGAGATCCCATCTTGGGGCCTTTTCCAGTGATCTGCCGGAGGGGGAATCGATCATAGAGGGCTTCTACATCAACACCATAGCCTCTCCGATGAAGTTGTGAGTAGTTTACCACAGACCATCGGGTCCTTAGTTATTAGCTAGATGGCTTCTTCTCTCTCTTTGATTCTCAATACAAAGTTCTCCTCGATGTTCTTGGAAATCTATTCAATGTAATATTCTTTTGCAGTGTGTTTGCCGAGATCCAATGAATTGTGGATTTGTGAACTTGATTATCTACGAATATTATTTGGTTCTTCTCTGAATTCTTATATGTATGATTTGATATCTTTGCAAGTCTCTTCGAATTATCGGTTTTGTTTGGCCTACTAGATTGATCTTTCTTGCAATGGGAGAAGTGCTTAGCTTTGGGTTCAATCTTGCGGTGTCCTTTCCCAGTGACAGTAGGGGCAGCAAGGCACGTATTATATTGTTGCCATCGAGTATAAAAAGATGGGGTTTATATCATATTGCTTGAGTTTATCCCTCTACATCATGCCATCTTGCTTAATGCGTTACTCCTTTCTTATGAACTTAATACTCTAGATGCATGTTGGATAGCGGTCGATGTGTGGAGTAATAGTAGTAGATGCAGAATCGTTTCGGTCTACTTGACACGGACGTGATGCCTATGTTCATGATCATTGCCTTAGATGTCTTCATAATTATGCGCTTTTCTATCAATTGGTCGGTAGTAATTTTTTCACCCACCGTAATACATACTATCTTGAGAGAAGCCACTAGTGAAACCTATGGCCCCCGTGTCTCTTCCCTATAATTTTATGTCTCTTTTATTTACATCGCATCTCGTTTACTATTTTGCAATTTTTACTTTCCAATCTATACAATAAAAATACCAAAAATATTTACTTACTATCTCTATCAGATCTCACTTTTGCGAGTGACCGTGAAGGGATTGACAACCCCTTTATCGCGTTTTTGCAAGGTTCTTGATTGTTTGTGCGGGTACTAGGTGACGTGTGTCGTCTCCTACTGGATTGATACCTTGGCTCTCAAAACTGAGGGAAATACTTATGCTACTTTGCTGCATCACCCTTCCCTCTTCAAGGGAAAACCAACGCATGCTCAAGAGGTAGCATGCCTCGCGGGCCATGATGTCTTCTCTTGTAATCTTGAGCATCTCTTGCTGCCTCAGGAGCATCTTGAACTGCCTATCGTTCCACTTGCGCAACTCCCAACACTTATCCTTCAGCTTCTAGTCCACCTCGTTGGCAGACTCGCACCGCTCCTTGAACTTCTGCCACTTCTAATTGTGCCAGGCCTGCATCTCTTTCACGCCTACCACCAAGGATTCCATGAAGGACAAGTCCATGGCGATGATGGATGAGTCTTTGGCCTCTCCAGCTCCCTGATAACGCGGAGCTAGGAGACGTTGAAGCTCTCCATCAAGCTCGGCATCCATCCTCAGGGACAGGTTGGGGGCTCCAGCTCTGAGTGGTGACAGCGGTCAAGACCCCGATCCTGTGCCACACCGATCTAGCATGTAACACCTCATATCACTTTGCGGCCTCACGCACGGTATTCCCACGGGTGTCGCCTTACCAGGCCTGAGACCATTTGCGCCTTTTGGCTCACGTATATGATAGTGTCGCTAGCATCCATATGACAAGAACCCGGGCTGACATGGCTAGTCGTGAACCCAAAGTGGTGCTAACTTACAGGGACAGGCATACATGACCCAGCAACGAACGTGTCGGTCATCAGCGAGTGAATCCGGGCTCTAGCAGTTGGGCTAGCAGGACTCCAGAGAATCCGGGATTTAGCAGGCTAACAGGACTCCGGTAGACACCGCATGACATTTCCCCGAAGGGACAGACACAGGAATAAAGAAGGACACATGCCGGCCATGTGTTCCGGAGCAGTATCAAGCTCCCAGGGCTTAGTGGAAGCACTAGGAGACATTTCCCGATAAGAGAGGCTACCAAGGATAAACAACTAGATAGTCAGATCCCACACATACCAAGCATTTCAATAACATACACACAATATGCTCGATATGTGCAAATACAACATGGCATCACAACATGACTCTACAACTCAAGTATTTTACTCAATAGGCTCCGGGGAGCCAAGTATTACAAACATGGGTCTCTGGACCCAGCATTCAGAGCATACCGGTCAAAGCACAAGCGGAAGCTTAACATGTCTGAGTACAGACAATTATAAATGAAAAAGGCTGAGAAGCCTAACTATCTACCATATCCTGCCGAGGGAACAAGATCGTAGCTGAGTTAACAAGCTAAACGTCGAAGTCCATGCTGAACTACTAGAGAGACCGGAGTCTCTCTGTAAAACATAAAATAGGCAAACGTGAGTACAAATGTACCCAGCCAGACTTACATTAGAACTAACTACATATGCATCATTATCAAAAAAGGGGGTGGTGGAGTTTAACTGCAGCAAGCCAGCTTTGATCCGGTGGCTATCCTGAACTACGATTGCAAGTAACTCTTTTCAGGTGGTGCACACGAGTCCACATATTCACCATATCAATACCCCACTATGGATCCGCTTCCGTCTCCCTACGAGAACGCCATCCATAGCACTCACGCTTATCTTGCGTATTTTAGAGTATCCACTTACACTTGTCTATGAACTGTATAAGCAACCCAGAAGTCCTTCACCGCGGAGACGGCTATTCGAATAGATGATGTTAACCCTGCAGGGGTGTACTTCGTCACACACGCCCTCGCCACTTACCACCATGGACACATCATGTATCTCGGCAACCTTCAAGCGGAAGCCCGGCGAGGGAGTCGGCCACGACCTGACTAACCACACAAGTCTCTCGTCTAGGTTTATCGCCTATTCAGGTTCCATCCGCAAGGAGATCCGGCCGGGGTGTCACTCACGGCCCCAAACGATGTGTGCAGGGTTCCCCGAGCCACCTCGACGGGTGGATCTACGCTTGGTACAACGTGCCATGGTGCCTAGTCTGTCCCAAGCCCACCTGTACCGGGAGCCACTTGGTAGACTACTAACACTACCTACAAACACCAGAAACTAGTTGCAACTCCTTGACAGAGATCGAGTTGATTAATAAGTCGAGAGAGCTTGGAGAGCCCGGAGCCCAATGTGTGGTAGTAACTGTTCATGGATCACAAACACAGAATTCAGTTCCTGAGGACGGCTTAAATGAGACAACCCACCATGTACTCCTACATGGCCTCTCACCGCTACCTTTACCAAATTGTGTTCACACATTCAGACCACACAGTAGGACATGTTCACACACCTCCAATTCATCCCCAATGAATCAAACCTGACTCAACTCTAAGCAGTTGTAGGCATGACAAAGAAGCATGAATGAGTAGGCACATCAGGGCTCAAACAACTCCTACTCATGCTAGTGGGTTTCATCTATTTACTGTGGCAATGATAGGTCACGCAGAGGAAAGGGGTTCAACTACCGCATCATGTAACAGTTGAATCATTGTTGTCCTAATGCAGTAAAAGAGGGCATGAGCGAGAGAGTGGGATTGTATTAGAATGAACAAGGGGGTTTTGCTTGCCTGGCACTTCTGAAGATAGTATAGTTCTTCATCAGTGTCACTGAACTCATCATCGGAACCACGTCTATTGAGAGGGGACAAACACCGGCAAACAAGGAAGAACACAATCAATGCAATCCACAATATGATGCATGATCATGACATGGAAATATGCTGTGGTTTGAGCTAATGCAACTAGCACCAACTTAAATGGGGTTGGTTTGAATCTAAGATTCAAATTCAAACTCCATATATGACATTATAAATGCCACTAATTCAAATTGTTGTATACAGCAGCTTTAAGTTATTCAAACATGCATGATAATGCCATAAACAGATTCTTCGGATTTTTCTGATCATTTTTCATATATAATTTATTTCATTTGGAGTTACGGTTGAATTTCTATGATTTTTTAGAAGTTTTAGCTATTTTCTGGAATTTCCTGAATAAGAATAAATTCAGAAAAAGCCATTACTGCGTCACCATTGCGTCAGCGTTGCGTCAGCAGGTCAACTGCGCTGATTGGTCAAACCTGACGTGCGGGGTCCACACATCAGTGTCACAGGTTAAACAGGGGGTTATTTCTAATCCAACTAAAAGATTAGGGCGCCCGGGCCCACTGTCAGTGTCTAGGGGGTTAACTAAATGGGTAGTTAGCACCTAAACTAATCCTGCCACATTATCGTGGCCGGATTAAGCGCTGGCGACCTCACAGTGCGGCGGCGGCTCACCGGGATGGCGCTAGGGGCGGCGGCTGGGCACGCGGAGGGCACCAGGAGGAGGCCCATGCTCCCGCGCATCTAGAGGTGGCAGCAACAGGGCGCGGGGTGCTCGGTAGCGGCCGCGGAGGCGAGTTGGGCAGCGGCCGGAGCTACGGCTTCGGGCGGGATGGCGCTGTGGTGCACGGCGAAGCAATCTAGGCGCATGGTTGGGTCTACGGGGGCTGCAGGACCTCAATGACATGCTCGGGCGTGGCTTAAATGGGCCCTGCCCACGAAGGTGACATGGCCGACGGCGGGAAGCTCTCGGGTCAGGTGAAAACGGCGGCTATACAACGCAATCAACGCAGGGAGGAGGGGGATTCGGGTCAGCGGCTCACCGCGGAGCTGCAGGGACGGTTAGCGGGCTCGGGAACGCGCCGGAGTGGCCGAATTGACGATGGTGGTCGTCGGCATCCGAGGAGGAAGAGGAGCCCGATGGCGATGTTGCAGCGCTTCCGGGGACGTGGGCTTCGGCGGGGAGATGTGGGCATGGAGGTGAAGCTCGGGGTACGATTGGGCGGCGAGGGGTGGCTGGTAACCACGAGGACGACGGGTGGCGGCCATGGCTGCTCCTGGCCAAGCTCGGGGACGAGCGATGGAGGGGAGAAGAGAGCCAGGAAAGAGGGGGGGAAGGACAGAGGGGGTCAAGGCGTCTCCAGGCGCGGGGACAGGGAGGAGGATGAGCCTCCAGCGCGAAGCAGGAGGTGGCATCGACGCGCGCGTGCCTCTAGCACGTAGCTGCTTCGATCGGCGGGGTTGAAGATGACTGGCAGAGGCCAGTGGGCTGGGCCGCTGCTGGGCTGCGGTGGGGCGCCAGGTAAGGCCAGGTGAGTTTCTGTTCTTTTTGTTGTTTTCTGTTTTTATTTAATCTTTTGCCACTGTTTTGAATTCAAACAAATTCAAAAAATGCCAAAAACTCCTCTGAATATTTTTATTTTGCTAGATGGACTTTTCCAAAAGCTCATAAAATATTTCAGAGGTATTTCAAATTATATTCTGATTATATGAATATAATTCAAATTCAAATAACTAATGATTTAAATTCAGAGTCCCAAAATTAAGTCCTTAAAAATGTTCAGTATTTTTGGTTGGGACCAAAACCCTTGAAAAAAATGTCAAACATCTAAGAAGAGCATTTTGGAAACAATGAACGAGATTTTAGGGTTTTTTCCTTCTTTTATTAGGTTTTCGAGGCTTCAGATATTCCTAAATTCAGATTTCTTGAAATTTACACATGAGACATAAGTGATCTAATATGCAACTAAGACAAGCAATAATCTAGGGCTGTGACAACAGCACCATGGCTAGCGTACTCGAGGAGGATGGCAGGATCTCAGCGACGGTCCAGGTGGCGGGGAGTGTGCCGATGGTCTGGAGAGGGATCTTCACCTCGACGGCCACTTCCCCTACCGGGATGTCCTCTCGAGAATGCTCCGTCACCGGCATGGAACCCTGCCCGTACCTGGCAGCAAGATCCTGTCCCTGAGCAGCAGCTCTCGGTGTCAAAACTGGCAGATCTCGGGTAGGGGTCCCGATCTGTGCGTCTAAGGCTAATGGTAACAGGAGGCAAGGGACACAATGTTTTACCCAGGTTCGGGCCCTCTCGATGGAGGTAAAACCCTACTTCCTTCTTGATTGATCTTGATGGTATGAGTATTACAAGAGTTGTTCTACCACGAGATCGTAGAGGCTAAACTCTAGAGGCTAGCCTATGATGATTATGGTCATCCCTATACGGATCAAACCCTCCGGTTTATATAGACACCGGAGGGGGCTAGGGTTTACACAGAGTCGGTTACAAAGAAGGAAATCTAATATCCGGATCGCCAAGCTTGCCTTCCACGCAAAGGAGGGTCCCATCCGGATACGAGACGAAGTCTTGAGTCTTGTATCTTCACGGTCCAACAGTCCCGCCAAAGTATATAGTCCGGCTGTCCGGATACCCCCTAATCCAGGACTCCCTCAGTAGCCCCTGAACCAGGCTTCAATGACGATGAGTCCAGCGCGTAGTTTGTCTTCAGCATTGCAAGGCGGGTTCCGTCTCCGAATACTCCAAGGTAAACCTCGAACACTTAAATTGTGTCCGGCTCTGCAAGACGATTTTCACATACCACCGTAGAGAGAGCGATATTTCACAAATATAATCTGCTGACAACTTTAGATGAAGCGACACGAAAAATGGTCGAGTCATTACGGAATCGTCTTCCCACAGCCAGCTACCACACATATCGACGCGGTTTCCTCGGCACGTCCCGTTGAAGCAGAGATCAGGTCCGCTTATCACGGGATTCTCATCAATACGGGTACGGGTAACCCAACCGTGCCATCAATGGTGGCGCTTGGGAAATCAGCGATTTTCAATGGGCAAGTGGGGAGGCACACTATTTTTGTCTCCTTTATAAAGGGATAAAGATTCCCCATTTTTACCCACGCCTTCTTCCTTCTTTGGTTATCCATCCTTGCCCCCTCGAGCTCCAGCGCCCTAGTTCACACCTCCTCCGCACAGCCAAACATGTCCGGAGAAGGAGGCAAGTGGGTGGCCTCCACCATCAAGGAGGAGCACATTACGAAGCTCCGGGCGGCCGGATACTTGGCCGCAGATATCGCGCACCGGCTGCCGGACGTAGGGCCGATCATTCCGACTCCGGGACCCCATGAGAGGGTCGTGTTCCTCGCCCACTTCGTCCGTGGACTGGGATTTCCACTTCATCCGTTTGTCTGCGGGCTCATGTTTTACTATGGGCTAGACTTCCACGATCTAGCCCCAAATTTCATCCTCAACATCTCGGCGTTTATCGTCGTGTGCGAGGCCTTCCTCCGCATCAAGCCTCACTTCGGCTTGTGGCTACAAATCTTCTGCGTGAAGCCAAAGATCGTGAGCGGCCAGCAAGTGGAGTGCGGAGGCGCCATGGTGGGCAGGATGCCCAATGTTACCTGGCTTGACGGCTCCTTCGCGGAGACTGTGAAAGGGTGGCAATCGGGGTGGTTCTACATCACCGAGCCACACGATGCCAACTCGGCGGCGGCCCCCGAATTCCGATCCGGAATTCCCATGCGGCTCACCTCCTGGGAAAAGAAGGGTCTGGCCTGGGGTGAACCTGCGGAGCTGACGGGACTTCAGAACATCCAGAGCATGATGGACAAGAAAATCAAGCTTGTCAACATGGTCCAGGTCATGTTGTAGGACCTTGAGAAGAGGTGTCTAGAGGGGGGGGGGATTAGACACTAAGAGCCAAAGTTGCAGTTTTTAAGTTTCTTTAAAGTTTGAGTGGATTTAGGCACAAGTTTAACATTCACAACATATAGCAAGCAAGCATGCAAAGAGTATATGAGCAGCGGAAAATAAAGCATGCAACTTGCAAGAATGTAAAGGGAAGGGATTGGAGGATTCAAACGCAATTGGAGACACGAATGTTTTTGGCGTGGTTCCGATAGGTGGTGCTATCGTACATCCACGTTGATGGAGACTTCAACCCACGAAGGGCAACGGCTGCGCGAGTCCACGGAGGGCTCCACCCACGAAGGGTCCACGAAGAAGCAACCTTTTCTATCCCACCATGGCCGTCGCCCACGAAGGACTTGCCTCATTAGCGGTAGATCTTCACGAAGTAGGCAATCTCCTTGCCCTTACAAACTCCTTGGTTCAACTCCACAATCTTTGTCGGAGGCTCCCAAGTGACACCTAGCCAATCTAGGAGACACCACTCTCCAAGAAGTAACAAATGGTACGTTGATGATGAACTTCTTGCTCTTGTGCTTCAAATGATAGTCTCCCCAACACTCAACTCTCTCTCATAGGATTTGGATCTGGTGGAAAGAGGGTTTGAGTGGAAAGCAACTTGGGGAAGGCTAGAGATCAAGATTCATATGGTAGGAATGGAATATCTTGGCCTCAACACATGAGTAGGTGGTTCTCTCTCAGAAATAGGATGCTGGAAGTGTAGGTTCAGTCTGATGGCTCTCTCCACGAATGAAGAGGAGGTGGAGGGGTATATATAGCCTCCACACAAAATCTAACCGTTACACACAATCTACCAAACTCGGTGGGACCGAATCGTTAAACTCGGTCAGACCGATTTAGCAAATAATGTGACCGTTAGGGTTTTCGGTGGGACCGAAATGCAACTCGGTGGGACCGATTCGGTTAGGGTTAGGGCATAACGTAATCTCGGTAAGACCGATTACACAAACTCGGTGGGACCGATTTTGGTAATAAGCTTTCCAGAGAGTTGGTCAGGCAAACTCGGTTTGACCGATTATCAAACTCGGTGGGACCGATTTTGATAATAAGTTAACCAGAGAGTTTGCATTGTAATCTCGGTAGTACCGATTGCTCAAACTCGGTGAGACCGATTTTGATAATGGACATACACAGAGAGATTACAATCCCATCTCGGTGAGACCGAGATCCCTATCGGTGAGACCGATTTGCCTAGGGTTTGTGGCAGTGGCTAAGACATCCAAACTCGGTGGCGCCGGATAGAAAGAATCAGTGGGGCCGAGTTTGACTTTAGGTTTAGGACATATGTGTGGAAGTGGGAAAGTAGTTGAGGGTATTTGGAGCATATCACTAAGCACTTGAAGCAAGAGGCTCATTAAGCAACACCTCATCCCTCCTTGATAGTATTGGCTTTTCCTATAGACTCAATGTGATCTTGGATCACTAAAATGTAAAATGAAGAGTCTTGAGCTTGAAGCTTGAGCCAATCCTTTGTCCTTAGCATCTTGAAGGAGTTCCCACATCCTTTAGTCCATGCCACTCCATTGTTGAACTTATCTGAAACATACTAGATAAAAGTGTTAGTCCAACAAGAGATATGTTGTCATTAATTACCAAAACCACCTAGGGAGCACTTGTGCTTTCAATCTCCCCCTTTTTGGTAATTGATGGCAACATACATCAAAGCTTTAGATAAAGATATAAAGAATAGCAAGTAAAGCTTTGGAAAGACATGTAACAAGCATAGGCTCCCCCTACATGTATGCAATCATGTGAATATGAAATATAGAAGCATGTGATAGCATAACCATGATAGAGCAGGCAATGTGTTACATGTATCTTGGCTATATGCATCAGAGCAAAAAGTATTAAAGAGAATACCTTCATGCCCATGAGTCCTTCTTGCAAACAGTATGTACATCAGCAAGAATTCCTCATACACATGATTGTGATGCATATACTTACCTTGTGGTCTTGAGTTGGCTTAGGATGGAATGAACCTCGTAAACAAGGTTAGATAACACAGATGCATCTACTAGCCAGAGCAAACAGAAGAAACCACAAGAATACCAAGACTGGGATGACATGTAGAGAGTGAGTACTGAGTACCACATTGGATTAGACATGTCCCCAAGAGTAAAGATATGCAATGAATTTAAATGATCTCTTTCCCTTAGATGTCTTGCTCCCCCCTGAATCTAACATGGGATACTGGGAGAAGATAGGGAACAGAAAATCAGAGCTGAAGGAAAACAGAGCTGAAGGAAAACAGAGCTGAAAGATATGAATGATGATCAGAGCTAAAGTTCAGAGCTAATGTATGCTAATGCAAAATGAGCACAACAGATCATATGAACATGTCTCTCCCCTCAAGAAGACATGTGGACATCTCTCCTCTTGAACACCAAGCATTTGGGATCCTTGAGAAATACTTTCTACTAGTATTCCCTCCCCCTGGAGATCTCTCTCTCTCCCTGAAGGATCTCTCCCCCCTATGAGATGTGATCTCTCTCTAAATGATAAGCTTTGATGTGATCTCTCTCTCCCCCTTTGACATCAATTTCCAAGAAGGGCTTGATAAAGATGTAATCTCTCTCTCTCCCTCTGGAATTTGTCGCGAATGGGTTTGATCCTTGAGTCACAACATAAAGCAATGATTAAAAATGTGATGCTTGTAGAGGACAAGATTCATTGAGTGGAGCTGGATCAGAAGAAATACAAAATGAGTGGCAAACTGTTTTTCCTGTTGTGAAATCGGTGGCACCGAGTGATAGGCTTCGGTGGTACCGAAAATTTTCGGTTGGACAGAAAGTAACAAATCGGTGTAATCGAGTTCATCGCAGAGAAAACACTTGTCACCTTAGCTCACTAGACTAATAAGATCTCACAAAGATTTGCAAGGAATTTACTGAATGATATGCAAGGAATTAGATGCAGAAAATGCTGAGAAAACAGAAAGAAATCTAGATGAAGTTTTTTTTGAAAGGGGAAACACATATGCATGAGACAAATGCAAAAACTCAGAAAACAACATAGGAGAACTTCATCTAGAGATGGTCGGCGACAAAGTCACCTATGTTAGAGTATATTGACTTAGGAGTCAAGTGAGATCACTTGATCATAGGCCATACTCATCGTTTAAGCTCAAAATGGGGTTGCCATTTTTCGTTTAAGCATCTTGATGTATTCACATCTTGTCGAGCTGCTTTAACTCATGACTCGGAGTAAAGCTTCTCTAAGATGGAATAACATACCTTGGTTGGTGGTGTTGTCCATGTAGTTGAACTTGCGTGGGTTGCTCAAGGTTGATGTAGCTCATCAAGAATTTGGAGCACCACTTGGAATTTGAGTCCATCTACCTACATGGGTTAGTTCTTGCAAGGAAGAGCACTTGTATATCCAAAAATGACAATCATGAAACTCAACATAGAATTTGTCAAAGGATATGTTTGAATGGTTTCGTGCTTCCTTGTCTTCAACCACCTTTGTATAGAGACTTGGTGATGTAGAGATTGCTCAAGATGTGAGTAGGTTACAATCTCATGGAGTTTGATTCAACCAAGTACCTACATGGGTTAGATAACATGCAAGATACAAATATATCCAAGACATAAGATTTTCATCATAAGAGAAATATCAAGGATTAGTCATAAGCTCATGTCTTGCATGTATCCAATGGAGTTTCTACTCCAAGTTTGAAGCATCAATGATGTTCAATTCTCCTCTTAACCTGCAAAACACTTTCTCATCAAGAGGTTTAGTGAATATATCCGCTAATTGCTTTTCGGTGCGAACATGCTTAAGATCAATGTCACCCTTAGCAACATGATCTCGAATGAAATGATGACGAACTTCAATATGCTTAGTTCGAGAATGTTGCACAGGATTATGACCAATTTTGATAGCACTTTCATTATCACAAAGCAATGGAACATGTCTCACATATATCCCATAATCTTTAAGAGTTTGGGTCATCCAAAGTAATTGAGCACAACATGAACCAGCGGCAATATATTCAGCTTCGGCGGTGGATAAGGATACCGAGTTTTGTTTCTTGGAGGACCAAGACACAAGAGATCTACCAAGAAATTGACAAGTACCCGAAGTGGACTTTCTATCAACCTTGTCTCCGGCATAGTCCGAGTCGGAATAGCCAACAAGATCGAAAGAGGCCCTCTTAGGATACCAAATGCCAAAATTTGGTGTATGGATTAAGTATCTCATTATCCTTTTCACGGCCTTAAGATGACATTCTTTAGGAGCAGCTTGATATCGTGCACACATGCACACACTTAGCATAATATCGGGACGTGAAGCACATAGATATAACAATGAACCAATCATAGAGCGATAAACCTTTTGATCAACCGGTTCACCATCTTTGGTTAAGTCAAGATGTCCACTAGTAGGCATGGGTGTAGACATACCTTTGCATTCTTGCATATTGAACTTCTTGAATAAGTCCTTAGTGTACTTCGTTTGAGAGACAAAAGTACCTTCCTTAGTTTGCTTGATTTGCAACCCAAGAAAGAATTTGAGTTCACTCATCATAGACATCTCAAACTTCTCCGACATTAGCTTCCCAAACTTTTCACTAAAATGAGGGTTAGTTGAACCAAATATAATATCATCAACATAAATTTGGCACACAAAGAGTTCACCATTAACCCTTTTAGTAAAAAGAGTAGAATCAATTTTCCCAATTTCAAAGCCTTTTTCAATAAGGAACTTGGTCAAGCATTTATACCATGCTCTAGGAGCTTGTTTATGTCCATAAAGAGCTTTGTGAAGTTTGTAAACATGATTGGGTTTCTTAGGATTGACAAAGCCGGAAGGTTGTTTAACATAAACTTCCTCCTCTATTTCACCATTTAGAAAAGCACTTTTAATGTCCATTTGGTACAAGGTGATATCATGGTGATTAGCATAGGCAAGTAAGATGCGAATGGACTCAAGTCTAGCAACGGGGGCGTAAGTCTCACCATAGTCCATACCTTCGACTTGTGTGTAGCCTTGGGCGACGAGACGTGCTTTGTTGCGAACTACTTGTCCATCTTCATCTTGCTTGTTGCGAAACACCCATTTGGTACCGATGATGTTGTGGTTGTTGTCGGGCTTCTCAACCAATGTCCAAACTTGGTTCCTCTCAAAGTTGTGTAGCTCTTCATGCATAGCATTTATCCAATCCGGATCTTCCAATGCTTCTTCGACCTTCATAGGTTCAATGCTAGAGATGAAAGAATAGTTTTCACAAAAGTTAGCTAAACGAGTTTTAGAGCGAGTGATTCTCCCGGTTTGAATATCATTGTAGATTTGCTCTACGGGATGGTCTTTAGCAATTCTTGCTCGAACTCGTGAAAGCTTTTGCTTGGGTCTTCGTTGAACATCTTCTTCATCTTGTTCTTCTTCTTGGCCTTCTTCATTGTTGGCGTTGTCGTTCTCTTGTCGTGGTGGAGAAGGAGGTTGTTGACGTTCATCTTGATGCACTTCCTCGTTTTCTTCATCTTGGTGTGTCCCACTTGTGGATGCTTCCGTATCAACTCTTGGTTCACCTTGTCGTGAAGTAGAAGCTTCCACTTGGACGGACGAGGTACTCTCCTTCACCTCCGTTGGACGGACCTTGCCAATAGACAAGTCTTGGATTGCTTCCGAAGGATCTTTGTCTCCTACATCAATTGGCAATTGCTCTACTTGCGAGCCGTTAGATTCATCAAACTTCACATCTACCGTCTCTTCAACCTTTCGGGTGAAATTGTTGTAGACACGGTAAGTGTGAGAGTTTGAGCCATAACCTAGTAGGAAACCTTCATGAGACTTAGGAGCAAATTTAGAACGACGATGCTTATCAAGAATGTAGCACTTTGAGCCGAATACTCGAAAGTATCCAACTTGGGGTTTGTTACCGGTGAGTAGCTCGTATGCCGTCTTGCCGAGTAGCTTGTGAAGATACAAGCGATTTGTTGCATGACAAGCTGTCTCAATCGCTTCTGCCCAAAAGTGCTTCGGCGTCTTGTACTCATCAAGCATCGTTCTCGCCATTTCGATGAGCATCCGGTTCTTCCTCTCAACAACTCCATTTTGTTGAGGTGTGTACGTAGCCGAGAACTCGTGTGAAATCCCTTCTTCGTCAAGAAAGGTGTCCACATTTGCGTTCTTGAACTCCGTTCCGTTGTCGCTGCGAACCTTCTTGATCTTCACTTCAAATTGGTTTTGGGCCTTCCTAGCGAAGTTTTTGAAGATCTTCTGAACCTGCGATTTATCATCAAGAAAGAACACCCACGTAAATCTTGAAAAATCATCAACTATAACTAGACCAAAAGAATTTCCACCGAGGCTCTTGTAAGAGTTGGGACCAAAGAGATCCATGTGAAGTAGCTCGAGTGGCCTCTTCGTGGTCATGATGTTCTTCACGGGATGCCTTCCTCCAACCTGTTTACCTGCTTGACAAGCACTGCAAAGTCTATCCTTATCAAATATGACATCATTAACTCCAAGGATATGATTCCCCTTAATAAGCTTGTCAAGGTTTCGCATACCAACATGACCTAATCGTCTATGCCATAACCAGCCTTTTGAGGATTTAGCAATGAAGCAAGTTTTAGGTTGAGCCTTTTTAGTGAAATCAACAATGTATATGTCACCTCTACGCACACAAGTAAAGACCATTTTATGATTATCTCGACGAAACACTTGGCAATCTACTTCAGTAAATAGAACATTGAAACCGAAATCAGCAAGTCTAGATACTGAAAGTAAGTTGTAACCAAGAGATTCAACGAGCATGACATTTTGTATGGAGCTATCATGTGATATGGCCACCTTACCGAGGCCAACCACCTTACCCTTTGAGTTGTCACCGAAAGTGACATACTAACCAGGACTATCATTATCAGCAAGCTCACGAAACATGTCTTTATCTCCGGTCATGTGATCGGTACATCCACTATCAAGAACCCATTCCTTTCCTCCTGACATATATCCCCGAAGATTTGCCATAAGACCAAAATGTCTCATTGCATCATCAAGATCGAAGTCACTATCATCATCCTCATCATAGTATCCATGTTCAACATCGTCATGTGGTGGATCAAATCCTAGAGAGGGTGATTCATTAGAGTGAGTTTGACAATGATCTTGTCTATGAATTCTTATAGCTTCGGAAATAATGTCACTAATAATACCAACATTTCCTTTGGCACGCATAAGGTTTGTAAGCTCAAATAGACGATCACCAAACATAGGATCACTAGTATTCATTTTACTCAAAGCAATAGACTTATGGAGAATTTCATCTAGATTTTTCAAAGAATAATCAGGAAATCGTTCCTCAAGAAATTTCCATATAGTGTAGGCACACTCAAGAGTAGGCAGTTTTATAATCAAGTTTCTAGGCAAGCCTCTAGTGATAAGATTAACAGTTCTAACATTCCTAATCATGTCAATAGACTCATCAAGGGTAGGATGCATAGGATCAACACAAGGTGCACAAGGACTAGCAATGTACTTGTTCAAATGATATTGATTGAAAATTACAAGCATCTCATTTTTCCACTCATGAAAATACTCTCCATCAAGAATAGGCACTCTATGTCTAAGACTCCCCAAAGTAGACTCATCCATCTTCCTCCAATGGTGATTAAACCAAGGCAATGGAGACCTATGCTCTGATACCACTTGTAGGACCTTGAGAAGAGGTGTCTAGAGGGGGGTGATTAGACACTAAGTACCAAAGTTGCAGTTTTTAAGTTTCTTTAAAGTTTGAGTGGAGTTTAGGCACAAGTTTAACATTCACAACATATAGCAAGCAAGCATGCAAAGAGTATATGAGCAGCGGAAAATAAAGCATGCAACTTGCAAGAATGTAAAGGGAAGGGTTTGGAGGATTCAAACGCAATTGGAGACACGGATGTTTTTGGCGTGGTTCCGATAGGTGGTGCTATCGTACATCCACGTTGATGGAGACTTCAACCCACGAAGGGTAACGGTTGCGCGAGTCCACGGAGGGCTCCACCCACGAAGGGTCCACGAAGAAGCAACCTTGTCTATCCCACCATGGCCGTCGCCCACGAAGGACTTGCCTCACTAGCGGTAGATCTTCACGAAGTAGGCGATCTCCTTGCCCTTACAAACTCCTTGGTTCAACTCCACAATCTTGTCGGAGGCTCCCAAGTGACACCTAGCCAATCTAGGAGACACCACTCTCCAAGAAGTAACAAATGGTGCGTTGATGATGAACTCCTTGCTCTTGTGCTTCAAATGATAGTCTCCCCAACACTCAACTCTCTCTCATAGGATTTGGATCTGGTGGAAAGAGGGTTTGAGTGGAAAGCAACTTGGGGAAGGCTAGAGATCAAGATTCATATGGTAGGAATGGAATATCTTGGCCTCAACACATGAGTAGGTAGTTCTCTCTCAGAAATAGGATGCTGGAAGTGTAGGTTCAGTCTGATGGCTCTCTCCACGAATGAAGAGGAGGTGGAGGGGTATATATAGCCTCCACACAAAATCTAACCGTTACACACAATCTACCAAACTCGGTGGGACCGAATCGTTAAACTCGGTCAGACCGATTTAGCAAATAATGTGACCGTTAGGGTTTTCGGTGGGACCGAAATGCAACTCGGTGGGACCGATTCGGTTAGGGTTAGGGCATAACGTAATCTCGGTAAGACCGATTACACAAACTCGGTGGGACCGATTTTGGTAATAAGCTTTCCACAGAGTTGGTCAGGCAAACTCGGTTTGACCGATTATCAAACTCGGTGGGACCGATTTTGATAATAAGTTAACAAGAGAGTTTGCATTGTAATCTCGGTAGTACCGATTGCTCAAACTCGGTGAGACCGATTTTGATAATGGACATACACAGAGAGATTACAATCCCATCTCGGTGAGACCGAGATCCCTATCGGTGAGACCGATTTGCCTAGGGTTTGTGGTAGTGGCTAAGCCATCCAAACTCGGTGGCGCCGGATAGAAAGAATCAGTGGGGCCAAGTTTGACTTTAGGTTTAGGACATATGTGTGGAAGTGGGAAAGTAGTTGAGGGTATTTGGAGCATATCACTAAGCACTTGAAGCAAGAGGCTCATTAAGCAACACCTCATCCCTCCTTGATAGTATTGGCTTTTCCTATAGACTCAGTGTGATCTTGGATCACTAAAATGTAAAATGAAGAGTCTTGAGCTTGAAGCTTGAGCCAATCCTTTGTCCTTAGCATCTTGAAGGAGTTCCCACATCCTTTAGTCCACGCCACTCCATTGTTGAACTTATCTAAAACATACTAGATAAAAGTGTTAGTCCAACAAGAGATATGTTGTCATTAATTACCAAAACCACCTAGGGAGCACTTGTGCTTTCACATGCTCATCCGCCGAATTCTTCCGTGCCAAAGACGGACATTTAATCAGTGGGAGTTCGTTCTGGCCGAACATCAGACAATTCAAGAGCTCTACGACACGACACACAAGGACGCATGGAAGGTGTTGTTCAAGGCCTCCGAAATACCCCTCCCACATCCGAGGACCGCGGACTTCACGCCACGCGGCTTCCCCATCCGGTGAGTTTTCTGACCATCACCAGATGTAGTTTTCCCAGCATAGTCATGAGAGAACTTTAAGTCATCGCATGTATTTAATCAGGAGTGGATCGACTGTCTGGCTCCACTGCCAGAAAGTCTGGCGTCCGCTCTCCTGACGGAGATGCTAGTCCCGCCCCCCTACAAGGTGCCGGAAAAGAAGGCTGAGAAGAAGGCCCCGGGGACCAGGAAGGGTCTCCGGCGTAAGGTCGTACTGGATGCCTCGTCCGAAGACGATGTGGCACACTCCTCCCACGAAGGGGAGGAGGAAAAGGAAAGGGCCGCCTCATCCGGAGAGGACGAAGGGCCTAAGAGGGCAGCCCAGGGGACCAGGAAGTGTCCCCGGCGCAAGGCCGTCATAGGTTCGTTGTCCAAGGACGACGAGGCAGATTCCTCCCATGGAGGCGGGGGGGGGGGGATGGGGGGGACACGAGGAAATTCCGCCTCCCACACTGGGGAGGAGAAGAAAAGGAAAGCCCCCACGCTGGGGGAGGCTAGGACGCCCAAGAAGGGAAAGGCGTCCCTTCCGGATTACTCCACCACGGCCGCCTATAGTGAGGAGGAGTGGCTGCCCAGGGGCAAGGCCCGAGTAAGATTGTAAGTATCCGCACTCTTTTGTACTTTAGTGCGACTTAGCTTCATAGTTTGTTATAATGCCGAACACGTATATGCAGTCCGAGCAGGGCCCATCCCGAGGTATCCTCTTTGGATGGGTCTTTGAGCGATTCGGAAATGAATTTGCTCCCGACGGCCACTTCCCCTCGGCCTGCGGATGACACGGAGGCGTTGTCCCAAAGGGTCCCAGAGCAGGGGGAGGCGGTTCTGGAGATGCCCCAAGGCGAAATTCCAGATGTCGGGCATACGGGGCGTAAGGTCCCCTCGGATTATGCCGACGAGAGCCGCAACAAGTTGGGCTCTCAGCCGGACACTGTACCGGAACCTCCAAGGGTTCCGGATTCGGGCAGGCAGCCCCTCGCTAAGGAGGGCGAGCCGACCGTGCCGATGACTTCCGCTGTGCCAGAGGTGCCGGATAGTCTGCTGGAAGTGCTTCGCGGCACTTCCATGGATGAAGAGCACCGTACTCTTATGAGTGCGTTGATTCTGAAGGTTTGGTCCGCCAAGAGCGGGTTGACCAAAGCCTGCACCAGCCTCCAAACAGGCATTGAGGTAAGTAATCAAGAGTGTGTGAAATTATCACCCGATAGATAGTAGCCCCTGATACTCTGTTTGGTGTTTGGAAAGAAAAGCCAAACGGAGGGTCAATTTTAATCCGCAGGAGTCTAATAGTAGGTGTCTATGTGAATAAGCAGGCAGTGCTACTTGCCGCTGCTGCCCGCACAGCCGAGGTCACCGGACTCAAACGGGACCTTGAGCAGGCTGAAGAGGAGCTCAGCCTCACAAAGAGGCAGCTCGAAGAGAACAAAGGTGAGTGATTCCCCGTTCACATATCAAATAGATGAGAAAAAATTGGTGACACTAACAAAAAGCGTCATGATTTTGTAATATGGGCCATGACCGAAGTGGCGGCCCTGAAGAAAGCATTGTCCAAGGCCGAAGATAAGGCGACCACGGAGCGCATTGAGCGTGAGAAGCAAAATGTTAGGGTGGGCGAGGTACAACAAGAGCTCCAGGAGCTCGGCAAGAAATTCGAGTCCTTGGAGCGTGACTTCAAGACGAAAGAGTCTGAGCTTAAGAAGACCCTTTTGAGCATGAAAGACTCCAAGGCCGAAGCCAAAAAGGCCCAGCAGGAAATACAGGCGGCCAAGAAGATAGCGGTGGGTAAGACATTCTTTATGGAGAGCAAGCATGTGGAGGAGACATTTCTTTTACTTACCCGAATTCGGAGCCCTCCAGGGCCATTCGCAGATCTGCCACGCAGCATATCAGATGCCGCAGAGTTCTACCGTGCCGAAGAGGGGAGCTCAACGGAGAAGCTGTTCTGGTCCCAGTATGCTGGAGCCGAACACCCATGCCTCTGAGTGACCAACTGAAGCAATTGGTTGAACTCCACAGGGCGACCGAAGTGGCTATAAAAGATTTCATAGTCCAGATGTGGCTTGGTGAGCCCCTGCCCGCCAGCTATTTCGGCCTAATAAAGCGGATGGTAAATTCCTATCCGCGGCTTGAAGTGATCAAGCAATCCGTTTGCATTGAGGGCGCCCGCCGAGCCTTTGCCCGTGCGAAGGTGCATTTGGGCAAGTTGGATGCGGAGAAGCTGGTGAAGGATGGACCGCCGGAGGGCAAGGTGCATCGCTACCCCGAGAAATATTATGATGGCGTGATGAAAGGCGCTCGTCTCGTGGCCGATGAATGTACCAAGGACAAAATCTTTGAGTAAACGTACTCATGTCGTTTTTGTAATATGAAAACGAATTTGTTTGCGCTATATAGCGCTTTGTTGATTTAAAATATTACCTTCTGTGCGACTGTTTATAAAATTCTGAAAGTAGGCCAGTCATCGGCTTCAGCCCCCACGTAACTAGTACTACGGTGTTCGTGGAAAACCCAAACACTCTTTATCCAAATTTTTGGTCCCTGAAGGAGGTGTTTGGCGCAGCGAACAAGGCAATCGGACTATGTGGCTTTATAACTCTCACTTAGCCATAGAAGTCTACAATTTGAAATTTCGGCGAAGCCCCTAGAATTCGGAAAGCCGAATTGGGGCGCTATATACGCCTAAATCAGACGAGGCCGATTCCTCGCCTAAAGTGGAGAAAATCTTTAAGGATTTTAAGACCTCTCAAACAGCGACCAGCTCTCGCCGCATCATGACAGTCAGTTTTTGGCTTTCTCTACTGAGGTGCTCATCCGAAAGAACCGGGACACAATCGCAGTAGTTCTCCCTGCGCTACCTTAGCCGATATAATGGAACGTAAGGTACCAAAACAAGGGAGCCGGGCTAACCCAACTATTGACCCAAGACATGATTCGGAGTTGATGCATATAATGCTATAAGTTCGGGGTGCCGCACTATCGAAAGTGTTCGGACTTATCTTGCCGTATTAAGGGCCGCCGTGAGAAGCCCCTCGCAAACTGGTCGTACCAAAGTGTACGGATTCAATACTGAATAAACATTTATAGAAAAAATGTGCAGATAGGAATAATAAGCCGACGCTATGTATTATCTCCCATTGATAAATAATACGTCTAAGCATGTGTTTACAATTAATGCGTTGAGCAGGAGTAAATAGGACTATTTGACATGTCCTATCGAACGGCGGGCCACATGCAGGTATATAAACAGGTATAACGATCATTAACAGATACCACCTGGGTATTCCCTTTGTGTGCGAAGCCTTTTGCCTCCTTGGTTTTCCCTCCTATGCTAAGTCCGATAATCCGTTTCGCTGAAGAGGCTGCCCGGAAGCAAGGTCCTGAGAGATAAAGGGGGTTATTAAAGTATGTTGCGGCTGAACCGCACTGTTGACCGCATCACTATTGCGCCTCCGCCTATGCCCAAGGTATTTTGAATGCGTAATTGTGTACGCGCGGCACGAATGTTGCCTGAATGGGGCTGGAGCGGAGGCCGGACTACTAGTCGCGCTCTTGGCGTGCCTGGCAATCCTGTTGCAGGGTACTCTGGACTAGCTTGACGGTGTTCGGGGTTGTTGTCGCCCGATTGGTGGTTTGCCGGAGAAGGCTACTTTGTACTTCTGCCACGAGGGCTGCAGTATGCTCTTCTGTATGGAAAGAGCGGTCCGTGTTTCCGTTGACTGTTATGACCCCGCGAGGTCCTGGCATCTTGAGCTTGAGGTATGCATAGTGTGGTACCACATTGAATCGAGCGAATGTGGTTCGTCCAAACAGTGCGTGATAACCACTACGGAACGGGACGACATCGAAGATTAACTCCTCGCTTCGGAAGTTATCCGGAGATTGGAAGACCACTTTCCAGTGTTATGGAGCCCGTGCAGCGGGCCTCTACTCCTGGAATTACACCTTTGAAGGTGGTTTTGGTGGGCTTGATCCTTGAAGGGTCGATGCCCATTTTGTGCACTGTGTCCTGATAAAGCAGGTTTAGGCTACTGCCTCCGTCCATAAGGACTCGCGTGAGGTGGAATTCGTCGATGATGGGGTCTAAGACCAATGCGGCTGAACCGCCGTGACGGATGCTGGTGGGGTGATCCCTACGATCAAAAGTGATCGGACAGGCTGACCATGGGTTGAACTTTGGGGCGACCAGCTCCATCGCATAGACGTCCCTTAGTGCTCGTTTTCGTTCCCGTTTGGGAATGTGGGTGGCGTAGATCATATTGACCATTTTCACCTGGGGAGGAAATTTCTTCTGTCCCCCCGTGTTCGGACACCGGGGATCCTCGTCATCGTCGTTGTGGAGCCCCTTGTCCTTCTTCTCGGCATTTATTTTACCGGCCTGTTTGAACACCCAGCAGTCTCTGTTAGTGTGGTTTGCTGGCTTCTCCGAGGTGCCGTGAATTCGGCACGAGCGATAAAGTATGCGGTCCCGACTGGATGGTCCCTGATTGTTCCTTTTGAATGGCTTTTTTCGCTGACCGGATTTTGAGCCACTGAATCCGGCGTTGAGTGCCGTGTCTTCAGTGTTGTTGCCATTGTTCCGTCGCTTATGTCTATTGCGCCGTGGCTTGCCGTTATTGTCGCGGACATCTGAAGTGCTGGAATTTATTGGCGTGGTGCTACTACGAGCCAACCAGCTGTCCTCGCCCGCGCAAAAGCGGGTCATGAGTGTCGTGAGGGCCACCATGGACTTTGGTTTTTCTTGGCCGAGGTGTCGGGCGAGCCACTCGTCGTGGATATTATGCTTAAAGGCCGTGAGGGCTTCGGCGTCCGGACAGTCAACAATTTGGTTCTTTTTAGTTAGGAACCGAGTCCCAAATTTCCTGGCTGACTCTCCGGGGTGTTGGGTAATATGACTCAAGTCATCAGCATCCGGTGGTCGCACGTACGTGCCCTGGAAGTTGTCGAGGAATGCGTCCTCCAGGTTTTCCCAACTGCTGATTGAATTTGCCGATAGTCTATTTAGCCAGTGCTGTGTTGGTCCTTTGAGCTTAAGGGGAAGATACTTGATGGCATGTAGATCTTCACCGCAGGCCATGTGAATGTGGAGAAGGAAATCTTTGATCCATACTGCGGGGTCTGTGGTGCCATCGTATGATTCGATGTTTACGGGTTTAAACCTTTATGGGAATTCATGGTCCATCACTTCATCAGTGAAGCAGAGGGGGTGTGCGGCGCCTCTATACCGGGCTATGTGGCTGCGCAGTTCGAATGAGTCTGGTTGGCTATGTTCGGCCTAGTCAGACTTGTTGATAGTGTGTCCGGCATGGCGATCATCGTCACGTGTTGGGGCGCGCCCCTGCGATCCGTAGATCGATCTTGGTTGTCCTACCTTAAGTGTATCTTCCAGGTCCTGCCTATTGCCCCGGGCCGTAGTGTATTGGCGTAGGGGTGCGGGCTGGTATTCGGGCTGATTCGTCGCTTTATCTCGGCCACGAGGTGGCCGGTCAGCCGTGTGACGCTCGAGTCCATATTCCTCGGCTGCCAGGACTTCAATCCATCTGTCTATGAGCAGGCCTTGATCAACTTGGAGTTGCGGCTGCCTCTTTTTTAGGTTTCTGGCAGTGGCCATAAGCCGGCTCTTGAAGCGCTCCTGCTCTCCGGGGTCCTCAGGCACGCCGAACTCGTCGTCGCTGAGGCTAATCTCGTCTTTGGAGGGGGGCATGTAGTTGTCCTCCTCCGGGTATCCGTCCGTCGCCTGTTCGTCTGGGCTGACCTGCCCATCTTCCTGTTCGGCCTGCTCGAAGGCCGGCTGATCGGGGTTGTATTCATCTTCGGCACCATCCGGATTGTTTTCATCTCTTGTGCCGGTAATGCTGTGGCGGGGCTTGGAGCGGCGCCGATGACGCCCATGCTTTCCTTTCCTCCTTGAGGGGTTATCCTCCATTGCCTCATTGCTGTTAGTTTCTTTCAGAGTGTCCACCATATATCTATCATATGAGGAGGTGGTTGTCCAGCGCCCCGTGGGCGGTGGTTCCTGTTCTTCTCCTACATCGTCATCCACACCGTTGATGTCTTCAGAGTCGAAGTCAAGCACGTCGGTCAAATCATCGATCGTGGCAATGAAGTGGGTGGTGGGTGGGCAGCGAATTCCCTCGTCGCCTGCTTCCCACTCGAGCCGGACATAGTTTGGCCAAGAGTCTCCTGACAAAGAGAGAGACTTTAACGAGTTCAGCATGTCGCCAAAGGGCAAGTGCTGGAAGATGTCCGCAGCGGTGAACTCCATTACCGGAGCCCAACCAGATTCGGTTGGCTCGGGGATGCGCAGACTGGAACCTACAGCCGGACACGAGTCCGGGGGTCTGGTGTCACAGGCTTCCTTGGGGGTGAAGCCGGTGCTCGGCTCTACCGCCGATGAGTGTGCGGCCTCCAGGGCGGGGTCCATCCAATCGTCCCCGGACGACGCGATCTGCCCCGGATTTAGGTCCGGAGCTCCTGCAGGTGCAATATCCCGAGTATTGTTAGACAGTAGGTCTAAGCCGTGCTCGTCATGACTGTTCCGCGCTCCTGGCTAGGCCCGAATCCGTCGAAGATCAAGTCTCCGCAGATATCAGCCGTGTAGTTCAAGCTTCCGAACCTGATCTGATGGCCAGGGGCGTAGCTGTCGATCTGGTCCAGATGGCCAAGCGAGTTGGCCCGTAGCGTGAAGCCGCCGAACATGAAGATCTGTCCGGGGAAAAAGTCTCACCCTGGACCGCGTTGTTGTTGATGATTGAAGGAGCCATCTAGCCTTGAAGCGACGACACATAGGAACTCTCAATGAAATCACCAATGTCAGTGTCAAAACCAGCGGATCTCGGGTAGGGGGTCCCGATCTGTGCGTCTAAGGCTAATGGTAACAGGAGGCAAGGGACACGATGTTTTACCCAGGTTCGGGCCCTCTCAATGGAGGTAAAACCCTACTTCCTGCTTGATTGATCTTGATGATATGAGTATTACAAGAGTTGATCTACCATGAGATCATAGAGGCTAAACTCTAGAAGCTAGCCTATGATGATTATGATCGTCCCTATACGGATCAAACCCTCCGGTTTATATAGACACCGGAGGGAGCTAGGGTTTACACAGAGTCGGCTACAAAGAAGGAAATCTAATATCCGGATTGCCAAGCTTGTCTTCCACGCAAAGGAGAGTCCCATACGGATACGGGACGAAGTCTTGAGTCTTGTATCTTCACGGTCCAACAGTCCGGCCAAAGTATATAGTCCGGCTCTCCGGATACCCCCTAATCCAGGACTCCCTTAGCAGAAAGCTCCACAGCTTCATCTACGGTGGCCCTTCCTATATCAGCCACCACCTCCAGCAGGTTTGGTTCCTTAGCTTGAGTGGCTGCATATGAGAGAGCCAGTGAATCATGAAGAAACGGAAGTCTTAAGCAAATAGAGAAGCCAGGAGAAGCAACCAGAGAAAGTAAGAAAAGAAGGAACAAATGAAGTACCTTGGGAAGTCTGCCAGGCAGGAACCTCTATTTCCTCGGTAATAGCTGTTGCCAAGCCCCGAACTTCGCCCTCTGCCATGGTGGTCCCGACAGTCTTTTGTGCATTATCATCCACAAAATGTTCCGTGCGGGTCTCTCCAGCTCGAGTGGCTGGGGAAGAGTGCCCCTCAGGGAGAGAATCATCTCACCTCCCCCTCCAACAAAAAGAAGGCTGCCCCCATCACCCCTGGTGGGTGGAACCAAGTCTCCGCTCCCGGGCCAAGGGCTGGGGCTGGGGGCTCAGCACAGGTGTCGATGTCAAAACCGGAAGATCTCGGGTAGGGGGTCCCGAACTGTGCGTCTAAGGCTAATGGTAATAGGAGGCGGGGGACACGATGTTTACCCAGGTTCGGGCCCTATCGATGGAGGTAATACCCTACTTCCTGCATGATTGATCTTGATGATATGAGTATTACAAGAGTTGATCTACCACGAGATCGTAGAGGCTAAACCCTAGAAGCTAGCCTATGATTATGATTGTTGTTGTCCTACGGACTAAACCTTCTAGTTTATATAGACACCGGAGGGGGCCAGGGTTACACAGAGTCGGTTACAGAGAAGTAGATCTACATATCCGAATTGCCAAGCTTGCCTTCCACGCAAAGGAGAGTCCCATCCGGACACGGGACGAAGTCTTCAATCTTGTATCTTCATAGTCCAACAGTCCGGCCAAAGTATATAGTCTGGCTGTCCGAGGACCCCTTAATCCAGGACTCCTTCAGTAGCCCCTGAACCAGGTTTCATTGACGATGAGTCCGGCGCGCAGATTGTCTTCGACATTGACAGGCGGGTGCCTTATCCGAATACTCCATAGAAGATTTTGAACACAAGGATCGTGTTTGGCTCTACAAAAAAATTCCACATACCACCGCAGAGAGCACAATATTCCACAAATCTAATCTGCTGACAACTTTTCATAACGTGACATCACGCCACGGCCCGGTCATTATTCGAACCGTTTTCCTCAACCAGCTACTGCACATATGCGAGGCGGTTTCCTTGGCACGTCTTGTCGAAGCAGAGATCCTGTCCCCTTATCACATGATTCTCATCAATACGGGTGTGGGTAACCCAACCGCGCCATCAATCACGGCGCTTGGGGAATAAGCGATTTTATGGGGCAAGTGGAGAGGTACACAGTTTCTACCGCCTTTATAAAGGGATAAGGATTCCTCTTTTTCACCCACGCCTTCTTCTTCCCCTGCCCATCCATTCTCGCACACTTGAGCTCCAGCGCCCAAGTTCTCACCTTCTTCTCAAAGCCATTCCAAACATGTTCGGAGCGGGAGGCAAGTGGATGGCCTCCTCCGTTACGTAGGAGAACATTACGAAGCTCTGGGAAGCTGGATACCAGGCCGCAAACATTGCACAACAGCTCCCGGATGCAGGGAAGATCGTCCCTACTCCAGAACCCCATGAGAGGGTCATATTACTTGCCCACTTTGTCTGCGGGCTGGGATTCCCCCTCCACCCATTTGTCTGCGGGCTCATATTATACTACGGGCTGGATTTCCATGATCTGGCCCCCAATTTCATCCTCAACATCTTGGTGTTTATCGTCGTGTGCGAGGCCTTCCTCCGCATCAAGCCCCACTTCGGCCTGTGGCTGAAGACCTTCAACGTGAAGCCGAAGATAGTGGTCGGCCAGCAAGCGGAGCGCGGAGGCGCCATGGTGGGCAAGATGCCCAACGTCTTTTGGCTCGAAGGCTGCTATGTGGAGACTGTGAAGGGGTGGCAATCGGGGTGGTTCTATATCACCGAGCCGCGTGACACCAACTGGGCGGCGGCCCCCGAGTTTTGATCTGGCATCCCTATGCGGCTCACCTCCTGGAAAGAGAAGGGATTAGCCTAGGGTGTGCCGGCGGAGCTGACCGGACTCCAGAACTGTGTCAAAAACATGAGAAGCAGGAAAATCAAGCTTGTCAACATGGTCCAGGTCATGCTCTTCCGACGGATCCTCCCGTGTCAAAGACGGGCATTCAATATGTGGGAGTTTGACCCGGCCGAACACCAGATGCTGCAAAAGCTCTTCGACATGACGCACAAAGACGTCTGGAAGGTGCTGTTTAAGGGCGCCGAGGTACCTCCTCCCCTTACCGAGGATCGCGGGCTCAGCACAAAGCGCCCCGCCAATCCGGTAAGTTCTCTATATTTCACAAGATGTTCCTTTCCCCAGTATATTCATGAGAGGAATCTAAGCCACCGTGCCAATTTAACAGGACTGGGTAGCGACAGCGGAGCAGATCGACTGTCCTGCTCCACTGCCTGAAGATCCAGCAAGGACTCTCTTAACGAAGATGCTGTTTCTGGCGCCCTATGAGGTGCCAGAGAAGAAGGCCAAGAAGAAGGCCACGGGGACCAGGAAAGGTCTCCGGCGCAAGTTTGTATCGGACTCATCGTCCGAAGCCATAGAGGCCCGCTCCTCATATGAAAACAAGGAGGATGAAGAGGAAAGTCCCCCCCCAATCGGGGGGACAAGAAAAGGAAGGCCGCCCTGTCTGGGGAGGCTGAAGGGTCCACAAAGGGGAAGACCCTCCCTCCAGATCACTCCACAACAGCCGCCTATAGGGATGAGGAGTGGCTGCCCAGGGACAAGCCCCTTGTGAAGTCGTAAGTATCCGGATACTATAATACTTTCCGGCATGTTTTTTCCTTATTGCTTCTTATCATGTTAATATGATCATGCAGTCCGTCCAAAGCCTGCATCGACTTATCCTCCTTGGATGGGTCTTTGAGCGCGTCGGTGATGGACAACGATTCACTCCCGACGGCCACCACCCCCGGCCCGTAGACAACACCGAGGTGTTGTCTCAAAGGATACCAGACCAGGGGGAGACAGTTTTGAGGGCGCCCCAAGGCGAAATCCCCGACACTGGGAACATGGGGGGGGAAGACCCTCATGGATTTTGGGGGCCGCAGCAAGCTCGGCCCCCAGCCGGACACTGCACCGGAACCTCCAGTGGTTCCGGATTCAGGCAGGCAGCCCCTCGCTAAGGGGGGCAAGCCGCCTGTGTCGATGACCTCTGTCCATCCAGAGGCATCGGATAACTTGCTGGAAGCGCGTCAGGGCGCTTCCATTGACGAAGAACACCGTACTCTTATGAGTACGGTGATTGAGAAGGTTTGGTCCGCCAAAAGCAGATTGACCAAAGCCTGCGCCAGCCTCCTAACAGGCTTTGAGGTAAGCAATCAAATTCTGAGAGAATATCACAGCATAGACAGTAGCCCCTGATGCTCTGTTTGGTGTTCGAAAAGAAAGGCCGAATGAAGGATCAAATAACATCCACATGTGTCTAATCAGAATATGTCTATATGAATAAGCAGGCGTCGCTGCTGGCCGCTGCCTCTCGCACTGCAAAGGTATCCGGACTGAAGAGGGACATGGAGCCGAGCGAGGAAGAGCTTGGCCTCCTGAAGAGGCAGCTCGAAGAAAACAGAGGTACACAATGCCCTGTCTGTATGCCATATAAAGGAAAAATTGTTGATGCTAATAGAAGCACCATGAATTTTAATAGGGGCCACGACCGAAGTGGCGGCCCTTAAGAAGGCGCTGTCTGAGGCCGAAGAAAAAGTGGCCAAGGAGCACACCGAGCATGAGAAACAGGAAGCTTGGGTTGATGAGGTCCAGCAAGAGCTCCAGGACTTCGTCAAAAAATTTGAGTCCTTGGAGCGTGACTCCAAGATGCAAGAGTCCAAGCTTGCGAAAGCCCTTGAGAGCACCCAAAACGCCAAGACCGAAGCCCAAAAGGCCCTCCAGGAGATTTAGGCAGCCAAGAAGATAGCGGAGAGTAAGGCATTCACTATGCAAAGCAAGCATGTGAAGGAGACTTTCCTTTTACTTACCCGAATTTGGAGTTCTCTAGGAGCGTTCGCAGATCTACCACGCAGCATATCGGATGCTGCGGAGTTCTATCGTGCCAAAGAAGGGAGCCCGACGGAGAAGTTATTCTGGTCTCAATATGCTGGGACCGAACATCCGATGCCCTTGAGCGACCAGCTGAAGCAACTAGTCGAGCTGCACAAGGCGGCCGAACTGGCCATGAAGGACCTCATAGTCCGGCTGTGGCCTAGCGAGCCCCTGCCTGGCGGCTACTTCGGCCTTGTAAAGCGGCTGGTAAGTGCGTGTCCACGGTTTGAAGTCATTAAGCGGCCCGTCTGCATTGAAGGTGCCCGCAGGGCCTTGGCCCGTGCGAAAGTGCACTGGGCGAAGATGGATGCAGAGAAGCTGGTGATGGAGGGGCCGCGAAAAGGCAAGGAGCATCACCGCCCGAACTGTATTATGACAATGTCCTGAAGGGTGCCTGCCTTGTGGCGGATGAATGTGTTAAGGATGTAATATTTGAATGAATGTACTCATGTCATCCTATGATATGAAAACGAGTTCATGTGCGCTATATAACGCTTGTTGATTTGAAATATTACCTTCTGTGCGGCCGTTTATAAAGTTTGAGAGTTGGCCAGTCGTCGGCTTCTGCCCCCATGTAACTAGTACTGGGGTGTTCGGTATAAATCTAAACACTCTTTATCCAAATTTTTGGTCCTTTAAGGAGGTGTTTAGCGCAACGAACAAGGCAATCAGACTATACAGCTTTATCACTCTAACTTAGCCATAGAAGTCTACAATTTTAAATTTTGGCGAAGCCCCTAGTATTCGGAAGGCCGAACTTGGGGCGCTATACACGCCTAAATCGGACAAGGCCGATTCCTCGCCTGAAGTGGAAAAAATCTTTAAGGATTTGAGACCTCTCGAACAGTGACCAGCTCTCGCCTCATCATGACAGTCAGTTTTCGTCTTCCTCTACTGAGTTGCTCGTCCGGAAGAACCGGGACACAATCGCAGTAGTTCTCCCTATGCTACCTTAGCTGATATAGCGGAACGTAAGGTACCAAAACATGGGAGCCGGGCAAACCCAACTATTGACCCAAGACATGATTTGGAGCTGATGCATATAATGTTATAAGTTCGGGGTGCCGCACTGTCCAAAGTGTTCGGACTTTTCTTGCCACATTACGGGGTACACTGAAGCCCGTGGTGAGCCGGACGTACCAAAATGTACGGGTGCAATTTGGAATAAATAAACAATAAATGAAAACGATAAAGAAATGTAATAGTAAGCTGACGCTGTACATTATTTTCCATTCTTATTTAGATAATACGTCAAAGCGTATGTATACAAGTAGTGCAATAAGCAAAATAGGACTATTTGACATGTCCTGGCCAAGGGTAAGCTGTATGTGGGTATGTAAAATAGGTATAATGATCATTATCAGACACCACTTGGGGATTCCCTTGTACGCTAAAGCTTCTTGTCCCCTTGGTGTTTCCATCCTGTTATGTGTCCGATAGTTGGACTATCGGGAGGGACTCCTGCAAATAGGGACCTGAAAAAGAAAAGGTGTGAAGGTATACGGATCCTAGGGCGATTGAGCCGCATTGTGGACCGTGTCGTAGCCGTGCCTCCGCCTATGCCCATGGTATTTTGAGTGCGTAATTATGTTCGCACGGCACGAATTTTCACCGCTTGACTGGGACTGGGATGGAGGCCGAATTGCTAGGCGAGCTCTGTGACGTGCCGGACGATCCTGCTACAGGGTACTCCGGACTCGCTTGATGGTGTCCGGGTTCTTTATCGCCGAATTGGCGGTCTACCTTGGAAGGTTGTTTTGTACTTCTGCTGCGAGGGCCGCAGTGTGCTCCTCCATATGGAGCGAGCGTTCTGTGTTTCCATTTACTGTTATAGCCCTGCTAGGTCCAGGCATTTTGAGCTTGAGGTCTGCATAATGCGGTACCGCATTAAATCTGGCAAATGCGGTTCATCCGAGCAGTGCATGATAGCCACTTCGGAAAGAGATGATATCAAAGATTAACTCCTCACTTCAGAAGTTGTCCCGAGACCCGAAGACAACTTCCAGTGTGATTGAGCCCGTGCAACAGGCCTCTACACCTAGTATGACACCTTTAAAGGTGGTTTTTGTGGGCTTGATCCTTGAGGGGTCGATGCCCATTTTGTGCACTGTATCCTGATAGAGCTAGTTCAGGCTGCTGCCACCGTCCAGAAGGACTCGTGTGAGATGGAACCCGTCAATGATGGGGTCGAGGACCGTGCGGCCGAACCGCCATGGCCGATACTGGTAGGATGGTCCCTGCGATCGAAAGTGATTGGACAAGAAGACCATGGGTTGATCTTTGGGGCGACTGGCTCCATCGCATAAATGTCCCTTAGTGCACGCTTTCGTTGCCGCTTGGGAGGAAATTTCTTCTGTCCTCCTGTGTTTGGCGACCGGGGCTCCTTGTCGTCATCACTATGCAGCCCTTTTCCTTGTTTTCGGCATTCAGCTTGCCGGCCTGTTTGAACACCCAACATTCTCTGTTGGTGTGGTTGGCTGGTTTATTGGGGGTGTCGTGAATTTGACACGAGCGATCGAGTATGCAGTCCAAACTGGACGGGCCCGGATTGTTTCTTTTGAATGGCTTTTTCCGCTCATCGGACTTAGATCCATTGAATCTGGCATTCACTGTCGTGTCTTCGGTGTTGTCGCCATTGTTGCAACACTTGTGTCTGTTGCGTTGTGGCTTGCCGTTGCTATCTCTGGCATCCGATGTGTTAGGATTTCTTGATGTGCAGTTGCTACGAGCCAGCCAGCTGTCCTCACCCGCACAAAAGAGGGTCATTAGTGTCGTGAGGGCTGCCATGGATTTCGGCTTTTCTTGGCCGAGGTGTCGGGCGAGCCACTCGTCGCGGATGTTATGCTTAAAGGCCGCTAGGGCTTCGGCATCCGGACAATCGACAATTTGGTTATTTTTAGTTAGGAACCGAGTCCAGAATTTCCTGGCTGACTCTCCGGGCTGTTGGGTTATGTGACTTAAGTCATCAGTGTCCGGTGGTCGCACATAAGTGCCCTGGAAGTTGTCGAGAAATGCGTCTTCCAGGTTCTCCCAACTACCAATGGAGTTTCCTGGCAAGCTGTTCAACCAATGCCGAGTCGTTCCTTTGAGCTTAAGTGGGAGGTACTTGATGGCATGTAGATCATCACCGTGGGACATGTGAATGTGGAGGAGGAAATCTTCAATCCATATCGCGGGGTCTGTTGTACCATCATATGATTCAATGTTTACGAGTTTAAACCCTTCTAGGAATTCATGATCCATTACTTCATCAATGAAGCATAGGGGGTGTGCGGCTCCTCTATGCCGGGCTACATCGCGGAGCAGTTCAAATGAGTCTGGTCTGTTTTATTCGACCTGGCCGGATTTGCTTTTAGTATATCCGGCGTGACAGTCATTGTCACGCATTGGGGCGCGCCCTTGTGATCCGTAGATTGATCTTGACTGTCCTGCTTTGTTTTCCAATACATCTCACAGGTCCTATGTGTAGCCGCGGGCCTTAGTATTTTTGCTTGATTCACGATGGGGTGCGGGCTGTACTTTGGGCTGATACGCTGCTTTGTCTCGGCCATGCGATGGCCAGTCAGCCGCATCGTGCGCTGGTAGTGTGGGCTTTAATGCCTCCTCCTCGAGTTGAGGTAGCAACCTGCGCTTTGGGTAACATTTGGTAGGGCGCTTGAGTCCGTCTTCCTCGGCTGCCAGGACCTCGGTCCATCTGTCAGTTAGCAGATCTTGATCAGCTTGAAGCTGTTGCTGCTTTTTCTTCAGGTTTTTTGCGGTGGATATAAGCCGGCACTTGAAGCGCTCCTGCTCGACGGGATCCTCAGGCACGATGAATTCTTCGTCACCGAGGCTCACCTCATCTTCGGAGAGGGGCATGCAGTTGTCATCCTCCGATTCTCCGTCTGTTGCCTGTTCCTTAGGGCTAGCTTGCCCATGCTCCCATTCGGCCTGCTCTAAGCCTGGCTAGGCGGGGTTGTTTTCGTCTTCGGCACCATCTGGATTGCTATCGTCTCTTGTGCCGGTATTGCTATTTTTCCTCTGGCGGGGCTTAGAGCGGCGCCGATGACGCCGGTGCTTAGATTGCTTCTCAAGGGGATTATCCTCCGTTGCCTCATCGCCGTTGCTTTCTTTGGGGGTGTCCACCATATATATATATCGTATGATGAGGTGGCCGTCTAGCGCCCTGTGGGCGGTGGTTCCTGTTCTTCTCCTACATCATCGTCCATACCATCAATGTCTTCGGAGTTGAAGTCAAGCACGTCGGTTAAGTCATCGACAGTGGCTATTAAGTGGGTGGTGGGTGGGGAACGAATTTCTTTGTCGTCCGCTTCCCACTCCAACCGGACATAGTTCTGCCAGGAGTCTCCTGACAAAGAGAGAGACATCAATGAATTTAGCACGTCGCCCAAAGGCGAGTGCTGAAAGATATCCGCGGAGATAAACTCCATGATCGGTGCCCAATCCATTTTGATAGGCACGGACGTACGCGGTTCGGACCCTGTGGCCGGAGACGAGTCCGACAGTCCGATGATACAGGTTTCTTCGAATGTGAACGTTTGTGTTTGGCTCTACCACCGATGAGTGTGCGGCCTCCGTGGCAGGGTCCATCCACCCGTCCTCGGATGGCACGATCCACTCCAGATTAATGGCCGGGGTCACCGCAGGCGTGATGTCCCGAACATTGTCCGATGGCAGATCTAAGTCATGCTCGCCGTGACTGTTCGGCGCACCTGACATGGGCTCAAATCCATCAAAGATCAAGTCTCTGCGGATGTCGGCAGTATAGTTCAAGCTTCCAAGCCTGACCTGATGGCCAGGGGCGTAGCTATCGATCTGCTCCAGATGGCCAAGCGAGTTGGCCCGCAGTACGGAGCCACCGAATACGAAGATCTGTCCGGGGAGGAAAACCTCACCCTGGACCGCATAGTTGAAGAGGGTTGAAGGAGCCGTCAAGCATTATCGTGATGGCAGAGTGGAACACTCAATGAAAGCACCAATGTCGGTGTCAAAACCGGAGGATCTCGGGTAGGGGGTCCCGAACTGTGCTTCTAAGGCTAATGGTAACAGGAGGCGGGGGACATGATGGTTACCCAGGTTCGGGCCCTCTCGATGGAGGTAATACCCTACTTGCTGCTTGATTGATCTTGATGATATGAGTATTACAAGAGTTGATCTACCACAAGATCGTAGAGGCTAAACCTTAGAAGCTAGCCTATGATTATGATTGTTGTTGTCCTAAGGACTAAACCCTCCGGTTTGTATAAACACCGGAGGGGGCTAGGCTTACACAGAGTCGGTTACAGAGAAGGATATCTACATATCCGAATTGCCAAGCTTGCCTTCCACACAAAGGAGAGTCCCATCCGAACACGGGACGAAGTCTTCAATCTTGTATCTTCATAGTCCAATAGTCCGACCAAAGTATATAGTCCGGCTGTCCGAGGACCCCTTAATCCAGGACTCCCTGAACAGGGTCCTCTACATCACCCCCCCGCCAAGACTGAGCTCTCTGCGCCCTTAAACGTTCCAAGATGTCGGAGCCTCTTCCGAGAGAGGTGGACAAGGGTGTCCGTGTCCTCCTCCACCTCCCTGCCGGCGACAATAAGAGCGAGTGGTCAGTCAGCAAAAATAATTGGGTATGCACAAGCTATCCATGAATGGAGAAAATCCTCCTTACACTTCTGCAATGAGCATGGAGTTCAAATTGAAATCCATGGGAGGTGGAGAGTCTCGTCTTCTCTTTAGGGACGGAGGAGCAGAACTTCCCAGCAGCTTCAGTGCTTGCTGCGCCGCCGGGGGCTCTGGAGAACACGAGCTCTGCGAGGAGCTTGAACTGGAGTAGGGGCCGGACTCTGCCCGCACGTCTGCCGGTCGCTTGGAGAAGGAGGCCTTGGTATAGGCAAGAAGAGGCGATTGGTGGCACGCCGCCTCAACCTTGGTGACTTTGGTGGTGGTCTTCTTCACTCTCTTGGTGCCCAGGTTGCAGGCCGCCGCCCCTTGGGTAGTGGCGCGCCTGCAGGTGTGCTGCTCAGGGTCTAGCTCGGGGGCATGCAGCCTAGCCGCGGGCCACTCCTCAAGCTCCACGACCTCATTGACCTCCTCCTCCTCATGAAGCTCTGCTGCTGCCGTGGCTAAGGCCTCTAGCCTGGCAAAGTTGTCCCCGACAATCTCTTCCCTGGCAGCTCCTTCCGTGGCTTGCGCCTCGCTCTCGCCCTGGGAAGAATTCTCGTCCTCAGCTTTCCCCTTTCCCTTTCCAGCCTGTCCTACCTTCCCCATCTCTACGAGGCAGGCGGCCTTGTTCTCCTCGACCCTCTTCAAACTATACGCCACCTCCGTAGAGGGGGTGCGTTTATACATTCTGGTTTCGGTCCTAGCAGCCCTCTCCACCAGGGTGTTCGACCACTGAAGCTCTTCATCCAGGATGGGTAGGTGCCAAGTGGTTGCTACCCCTTCGGCGTTGTAGTTTGGCATCCATTTCAATATCTGGTCTTAGGCAGAATTGATGTTCAGAGGGATGGCAGTTGCCGGGAGCTTGAACAACTCGAAGCGACCAAACAGTTGGTCGCACAACCAGCCATGGCCATAAACTGAAAAGTTGTTGGCCAACCCTAGGAGAAGCCTCATCCTACGCGCAACATCACCATATAGCCATGCAGGTCTGTCCCTTTCCTGCAACAGCGAGATGCGACGAAGAATAAAGTCTGCCCCCACATGCTCGATGGTTAACCCGGCAGTCCTCAAACGGGTGATCCTATTAATTGTCGGGTGCAGCCTATCCTTAGTAAGGCCTTTGGCACTCCAATCCTTAACGTGCTCGACACACTCCTTCCGGGCTTCACAAAACTTGGGGGCTTCCTTATCCTAGATCCAGCACCAATCTCCTCTCCATTCGTCGCACCTCTCACGCTATTACCCAGGGAGGTAATCCCAAATCTTCCTCTGTCAGGACCACGACTCAATGGCACACCGATCTAGCATGTAACACCTCATATCACTTTGCGGCCTCATGCACGGTATTCCCACGGGTGTCACCTTACTAGGCCCGGGACCGTTTGCGCCTTTTGGCACACGTATATGATAGTGTTGCTAGCATCCATATGACAAGGAGCCCGGGCTGACATGGCTAGTCGTGAACCCAAAGTGGCACTAACTTACAAGGACATGCATACATGACCCAACAACAAATGTGTCGGTCATCAGCGAGTGAATTCGGGTTGTAGCAACTGGGCTACCAGGACTCCGGTAAACCGGGCTGTAGCAGGCTAACAGGACTCCGGTAGACACCGCGTGACATTTCCCCGAAGGGACAGACACAAGAACGTAGAAGGACACATGCCGGCCAGCCTAAGTGTTCCAGAGTAGTAGCAAGCTACCAAGGCTCAGTGGAAGCACTAGGAGACATTTCCCGGTAAGAGAGGCTACCAAGGATAAACAACTAGATAGTTAGATCCCACACATACCAAGCATTTCAATAACATACACACAATATGCTCGATATGTGCAAATACAACATGGCATCACAACATGACTCTACAACTCAAGTATCTTACTCAATAGGCTCCGAGGAGCGAGATATTACAAACATGGGTCTCATGACCCAACATTCAGAGCACACAAGTCAAAGAACAAGCGGAATCTTAACATGTCTGAGTACAGACATCTACAAATGAAAAAGGCTGAGAAGCCTGACTATCTACCAGATCCTGCCGAGGGCACAAGATCGTAGCTGAGGTAATAAGCTAAACTTCAAAGTCCACGCGGCACTACTAGTGAGACTGAGGTCTCTCTGCAAAACATAAAATAAGCAAATGTGAGTACAAATGTACCCAGCAAGACTTACATCAGAACTAACTACATATGCATCGGTATCAACAAAGGAGGTGGTGGGATTTAACTTCAGCAAGCCAACTTTGACTCGGTGGCTATCCTAAACTACGACTGCAAGTAACTCTTCTGAGGTGGTGCACACGAGTCCACATATTCACCATATCAATACACCACTATGGATCCGCTCCCGTCTTCCTACGAGAATGCCATCCATAGCACTCATGCTTATCTTGCACATTTTAGAGTATCCACTTTCACTTATCTATGAACTATACAGGCAGCCCAGAAGTCCTTTACCGTGGACACGGCTATTCGAATAGATAATGTTAACCCTGCAGGGGTGTACTTCCTCACACACGCTCTCACCACTTATTGCCATTTACACGACATGTACTCGGCAACCTTCAAGCGGAAGCCCAGCGAGGGTGTCGGCCACGACCTGACTAACCACAAAAGTCTCTCGTCCAGGTTCATCGCCTATTCGGGTTCCATCCGCAAGGAGATCCGGCCGGGGTGTCTCTCATGACCCCAAACGATGTGTGCAGGTTCCCAAGCCCACCTCAATGGAAGGATCTACGCTTGGTACACCATGCCATGGTGCCTAGTCTGTCCCAAGCCCACCTGTACCGGGTGCCACATGGTAGACTACTAACACAACCTACAAACACCAGAAACTCGTTGCAACTCCTAGACAGAGATCAGGTTGATTAATAAGTCGAGAGGGGCACTTAAGCATTCCAATGCATGGTAGTAACTATTCATGGATCACAAACATAGAACTCAATTCCTGAGGACGGCTGCAATGAGACAACCCACCATGTACTCCGACATGGCCTCTCACCGCTACCTTTACCAAAATATGTTCACACACTTAGCTCTCAATAGTAGGACATGTTCACCACATTCAAATTCATCCCCGATGAATCAGACCTGACTCAACTCTAAGCAATAGCAGGCATGACAAAAAAGCATGAATGAGTAGGCACATCAGGGCTCAAACAACTCCTACTCATGCTAGTGGGTTTCATCTATTTACTATGGCAAACACAGGTCATGCAGAGGAAAGGGGTTCAACTACCGTAACATGTAATAGTTGAATCGCTGTTGTCCTAATGCACTAAAACAGAGCAGGAGTGAGAGAGTGGGATTGTATCGGAATGAACAAGGGGGTTTTGCTTGCCTGGTACTTCTGAAGATAGTATATCTCTTCATCGGTGTTATCGAACTCATTGTCGAAACCACGTCTATCGAGAGGGGACAAACACAAGCAAACAAGGAAGAACACAATCAATGCAATGCACAATATGCTGCATGATCATGATATGGCAATATTCTATGGTTTGAGATAATGCAACTAGCAGCAACTTAAATGAAGTTGGTTTGAATCCAAGATTCAAATTCAAGCTCCATATGTGGTTATTCAAGTGCCATTTATTTGATTTTCCCTAAACGGTCGTCATAAGTTGTTCTACTATGCATGAAAATGGCACAGATGGATAGATTGGATTTTTCTGATCATTTTCCATATATAATTTATTTCATTCTGAGTTACGGTTGATTTTATATGAATTTTAGAAGTTTTGGACATTTTCTGAAATAAATAAATCATTTTTGATTTATTTTAAATCCCAGAAAAGTATCTACTACGTTAGCATGACATCACTGTGATGTCATCGGTCAACAGGGCCGGTCCAGGTTAAACTGACCAGTGGGTCCCGTGTGTCAGTGACTAACTAAACTAACTAAACTTATTCAACACTAACCTAGGTTAAACTAATTAAGTTTATACCTAAACTAGGTTAATTAACCGTGTGGGGCCCGCATGTCATGCACCCAAGGGAGGTGAAGACCCTGGTCAAACGAGTCAATCCCGCCGGCGTTTAGCCGTCGGCGAGGTCGGCGGTGCTTGTGTGCCCTAGGTTTCCTCTTCGAGGCACTAATTGAGGCGCCGTTGGGCTCTACGGGTAGCTGGCGCAACGGCGCGTTCGTTGGTGGCCGTGGTTGGGCCTGGGGTTGCCGGAGTCGATGGCGGCAAGCTCGGTTGCGGCCGCCGGAGTTTGGGTGACCACTGGTTAGTTGATGTGGCATGCAAACGGGTGGGTTCTTGCGCTAGGAATGCTCTGCGAGGTGCCACGAGTGCGTTGGAGTCGCAGGGGTGACCAAATGGTCATCGGAGCTGCGTCGACGGCGAGCAAGGCGGAGGCATGCTACGGTCAGCAAGGGGGCGACGGCTACAATGAGATAAAGGCAGCGGGGTTAGGGGGGTTATGTGCAGGAGCTCATGGTGGGGTCGACGGTGGTCTTGTAGAGCTCGGGGAGGGGCTGATGAGGTCATGCGGCCGCCTGCGATCTCGGGGCTGAGGCGGCGAAGATGGCGGGGCAGAGGCTGATGCAGGGATTCCGACGTCGTGCGAGCTGATGGAGAGGCGCAGGCGATGAAGGCGGAGCCCGTGGACATGTTGGAGAGGCGAGGGGAGCACGGTGGCTGCGGTTTCACGGCGGCGAGCGCTTGGCGGTTGCAGCCATGGCGAGGAGAGGGCAAGAGAGAGGGCAGAGGGGGAGAGTGAAATGTCCAGGGGGTCGGGGCGGCGCCAAAGAGAAGGCCCGAGGCATCGTGGTGGCCTCAGTAACGCAGGCGAGCAGGAAGGTGCGTGGCACTACGGGCGTGCGTGCGCTGTCTCCCTCCTCTGCCTACTGGCAGAGGTAGATGATGACTGGCACGGGCCAGGTGAGCTGGGCCAGCACAGGAGCTGGGCCGGTTGGTGGGCGCTAGGTAAGTTTCGGCTTCTTCTTTTTTTATTTCTGCTTTTCTATTTTTTTTGTAATATTTGTGGCTTTATTAAAAATGCCAGGGCATTTCCAAAAATCCTGAAAATAACTAGGGGCTTTGTTTAGAATATTTCCAATAGCCCACACTTATTTCCAGAATTGTTTGAGCATTTAAAATATTTTATAGCATTTAAATGCCCAAATGCAAATAAGTAATGATTTAATCAAGTGACCTTATGTGTCCTAGAAAACTGTGAACCAATTTTGGCAGAGGTTCTAACCCAAGACAAAAATGATGGACATTTTAGAAGGGCATTTCAGGTTCATTGAAAATGATTTTAGTAAACCCTAGTTGTTTTAGGGGTGGTGCTAGGGGTTCTGTCATCCCCATTTCCAAGTTTCTGAGAGAAAGTAAACATGATGCAACACCAGATGCTAGCACTAGGCCAACTAGAACTAGGGATGTGACAACTCACCCCCACTATACAAGAATCTCGTCCCGAGATTCAAGCGTAGGGTAAAATGAAGGGGGGAACACAAATTAACACAATCTTCATGATCCAGGTTGCACTTCATAAGGAACGTTGAGTCAATCACCATCTTTGTCTCGTCGTCTTGCTCTAAGAACTCCAGCCAATATGACAATGAGAGGAGAAGGAAACTCTAGAAGGATCACTCTTCTTGAAGATTGAACAACTCAGGATCAACTCACGGAATGAGATGTTGAATCATCTCTTGAGCTGAGACATGAACCACACATCAGGTGCAATGGGAAGAAGTAGATGAGAAGTACTCAAGTTGGTAGGCAAAAATTCCACGCTTGAGTAAGATGGTGCATGGTTTCAAAGTAGCGAGGAGATAATTGCCATGATCTCATAACAGGGCACCTCAGGGGAGGTGACCCATAGAATTATTCCCTTAAGTTGCAAAAGAATTACTTTTGATGCATAGATCATTGAAATTCTCTAAACCAGCCTAAGGAAAATCACAAATGATCGTGTGAAGGAGTTCAAAGAAATGGCATACTCTATTTGGAGAGAAAACTTGAGTTATAAGACAACTCAGCAGACGGAAAGCACATTCCAGATGATGTCAAGGATATAGGCCCGTGACTGAGCATACTCTCAAGAACTTGAGCATTTCCTTACTCATCAAGGTCTTACCAACATCCATGTCGAGGATCCTCGCAACACATCATACTACCATGATGAATAGTGATGGACGATGCAGATGCAAAGGAAGACAACACTTCCTCAGATTTTTCCTTTGCAATGCCAAGGAACAAAACCTAGATGATCGACTGAGAGACATTTAGCACTCCGCTTCTAATGTTCTCCTTGATGTACTGGTTACCACGGTCATGCTCAAAAGCATCAACATAGCCATCAGGTAAAGGTCGGACTTCGGAATACAAAGGATCCATAAGGAACAACTACTGGAGTAAATTCTAGGAAATCCTTATGGGGAGGTGGCCAACTTCCTCAATCAAGATACTACAATAATAGGTCTTCCGACTGGGTGTATTGGCCACGACATCCATTTAACCGGTTATAGAGAAACCAATATTATAGTTCTTGGGAAATGTTCCAACCATCATATCTGCCTGACCTTCAAATATGGATGGTGTCGGAGTATTCCAGACTCATCAAGTCTAAAAAGAAAAGTGAAAGTTTGCAACACATATCGACGAGATGACGTTGTGAGATTCTCGGGAAATGAACTACGATAGCAAGCTCCAAAACATGAGCTGGTTCAGCTACACATATGTGAACACGCTGTCCTAGACAAGCACGACCACATAGTAGTCTTATAATAAAACACTACCGAGTTCAGGAGGGGAACCATCAACGAGGATATCGGAGTCTTGTGCATGATCTAGAATTAACACAACAGACTCCTTTTCCTTGAGCAAATCAATCAGTGGCTTGGGGTGTTAGGAATTACACATGGAGTGGAGGTAGTGAGCCTATCAAACCATGGAATACTTTGCACATGCAAGACTGACTTGGGATGATTCCATAGGAAGCAAAACTAACTTTCTCGAATTCATGGCTGCAACTTACATCAGATGCACATGAACTAGAGAAAATCACTTCTTCGACAAAACATAGACTTCATGAACGGGACACGAAGAAATGCTTACACAAGTTTCCAAGACTATCTTGATGTTCAACATGAATCATGGAGAAACTAAGGATGTTGTCGATGGGCTCGACAACATTTATCAAGGTTCCATATAAATGGAATTCCACGACTATGTGAACAAGGCGATAGCATCGGTCAGACCAAAAGGATATAACGGTGTATGCCCGAGGAAATAACCATGGGTAAGACAACATTACGAACATCGTTGGTTCTGATTTGATTTGATGATAGCCCGCACTCAAATCAAAGTTTTGACAAGACAACAGATCCAACAACTGATCATGAGGACCAATCGATGAGAATATCATCTTTCTTCAACACACACACACACAGAAAATATCCCTTAACATGAACTAAGTCGGACAAGCTTTCATCTTCCAACTCTCCAGGTTGTTGTTTAGCTTGACCAACCAGCTCAGGGGTATGCAACATAGATTCTTGGAGAAGGGGTGGTTTATATGAAACCAACTTGATCACAAGCTCAACATAACAGTCAAGTGACGACCTGGTGATACTTCCGAGAAGATATTCGGAAAATCTTGAACCGCCGATATGTTACTAAGCTCGAGAACAATCTGGCTTTTCAGGCAAGACGATATGATCAAATAAGCAAGGAATTGAATAATCCTAACTCATTGATCAAAGAGTGCACCAGAAATAAGGACAAGGTAGCTCAATCTATCTTAGAATGATGATTCAATAACCAACACGCTAAGAATGAGAATATTGTCCATTTACTACCAAGCAACCAGTTGCTAGGAGTATTGATTTCACACATCATGATTCACTTGTCGGTATTCCGGTCGCAGCAACACGAGAACCGAGGAATGAACATCGATGGCGAGAGGTATCACTGTATCAAGAATTCATAAGATGGTGTGCAATTCCCGTGACATTCTTGACATAAGACGGTAATACTTCAGGGTAGAACAGAATCAAAAGCTGTATGGAATTTTGATCTGTGAAATACAACTACTTTGACCCAATCCTAGATATGGATGAGGTACTGGAGTTTGTTTCTCCTAGTCATTCTGAAATAGAATGGCTTGACGGACCACTATAGTAATAGACATCGATAAACACGATTGCCCTTACTATCAATTGATAGACGAGGGCCAGAAAGCAACTAAAGAGGGACGACTCAAAAGAACATCTGATTTTCTGGATGCATAGATTAGTATGTCGAGCAAAGGTCAGCATTTCTTTCGAATAACCCATGCAGAAAGGTAGAACTGGTAGAGTCACAACATAGAGCCGAGAACTCATCAAGACCACTCCGGTTGTGATCCTTCGGTTCAACGAGGAACTTCTGCCATAAGTAGTTCATGGTATTTGGAAGAGGAAAATACCACGGACCTCGAGGACTATCGCAAAGTTTACTAATATCCTAAGGGAACTAGCAAACACTATCAACATGAAGTAAGTAGGGTGAATCTCGGGTTCAAGAACCCAGGAATAGAATACCTACTAACTAAATGGCATCACGGGATGCTTTCGAGAATGGCGGCCAGAATCATTACACTGGGAACACAAAAACATGGCTAGATTACTAGATGATCCCCTAAGACGCCTAGGGTCATAATAATAGCTCCAACATATATGTTGAGGCAAAATAGTACCTCAACTCACTGATTAGTGTGGTTAAACTGGCCCAAACAAACATCAGGAACGGAAAGAAGGGATGTGCAAATGCATCAGATAGTTTAGAAACCAGGGATGACTCGGACAGCATAACAACTGTAAATGCTCGAAAATATTTGAGACATCCTACAAAATGGTGGCATAACCACTCGATCATCATAATATCAAGGTTCTGAGATCAACTATGAATACACGGAAATAATAGGAACTGAACTGAGGCTTGAATTCACAAATCTTATAAGTCTACGGATTAGTAACACGTGATCCTAATAGAAAGAAGAGAAAGCCTAGTTCCTTAACCCCGTAGGAGAGATAAGATGACTCAGATCAGAAGGGCATAAGGTATAAGGAGTAAAAAGAGCCTTACGTTCCCATCCGCAATCAATTCCCTTATATAACTAAAGAATTTCTAGACTCAACTTCGACCAGTTTGGCTTGGTAATCCTATAGGCAGTCAGGCTCTAATACCAAAGTTGTCAGGACCCCGACTCAATGGCACACCAATCTAGCATGTAACACCTCATATCACTTTGCGGCCTCATGCACGGTATTCCCACGGGTGTCGCCTTACCAGGCCCGGGACCATTTGCGCCTTTTGGCACACGTATATGATAGTGTTGCTAGCATCCATCTTACAAGGAGCCCAGGCTGACATGGCTAGTCCTAAACCCAAGGTGGCACTAACTTAGAGGGACAGGCATACGTGACCCAACAACGAACGTGTCGGTCATCAGTGAGTGAATCCGGGCTGTAGCAGCTGGGCTAGCAGGACTCCGGTAAACCGGGTTGTAGCAGGCTAACAGGACTCAGAGAGACCGCGTGAAATTTCCCCCGAAAGGACAGACACATGAATGTAGAAGGACACATGCCGGCCAGCCTAAGTGTTCCAGAGAAGTAGCAAGCTACTAAGGCTCAGTGGAAGCACTAGGAGACATTTCCCGGTAAGATAGCTACCAAGGATAAACAACTAGATAGTCAGATCCCACACATACCAAGCATTTCAATAACATACACACAATATGCTTGATATGTGCAAATACAACATGGCATCACAACATGACTCTACAACTCAAGTATTTTACTCAGTAGGCTCCGAGGAGCGAGATATTATAAACATGGGTCACGTGACCCAACATTCAGAGCACACAAGTCAAAGCACAAGCGGAAGCTTAACATGTCTGAGTACAAACATCTACAAATGAAAAAGGCTGAGAAGCCTGACTATCTACCAGATCCTGCTGAGGGTACAAGATCGTAGCTGAGGTAACAAGCTAAACATCGAAGTCCACGCGGAACTACTAATGAGACTGAAGTCTCTCTACAAAAACATAAAATAAGCAAACGTGAGTACAAATGTACCAAGCAAGACTTACATCAGAACTAACTACATATGCATCGGTATCAACAAAGGGGGTCGTGGGGTTTAACTGCAGCAAGCCAGCTTTGACTAGGTGGCTATCCTAAACTACGACTGCAAGTAACTCTTCTGAGGTGGCGCACACGAGTCCACATATTCACCATATCAATACACCACTATGGATCCGCTCCTGTCTTCCTACGAGATAACCATCCATAGCACTCACGCTTATCTTGCGCATTTTAGAGTATCCACTTTCACTTGTCTATGAACTGTACAAGCAACCCAGAAGTCCTTTACCGCAGACACGGCTATTCGAATAGATCATGTTAACCCTGGAGGGGTGTACTTCTTCACATAGGCTCTCACCAATTATCACAATTTACACGACATGTACTCGGCAACCTTCAAGCGGAAGCCCAGCGAGGGTGTCGGCCATGACTTGATTAACCACACAAGTCTCTCGTCCAGGTTTATCGCCTATTCGGGTTCTATCCGTAAGGAGATCCGGCTGGGGTGTCGCTCATGGCCCCAAACAATGTGTGTAGGGTTCCCAAGCCCACCTCGACGGATGGATCTACGCTTGGTACACTGTGCCACGGTGCCTAGTCTGTCCCAAGCCCACCCGTACCGGGTGCCACCTGGTAGACTACTAACACAACCTACAAACACCAGAAACTAGTTGCAACTCCTGGAAAGAGATCAGGTTGATTAATAAGTCGAGAGGGGCACTTAAGCATTCCAATGTGTGGTAGTAACTATTCATGGATCACAAACACAGAACTCAATTCCTGAGGACGGTTGCAATGAGACAACCCACCATGTACTCCTACATGGCCTCTCACCGCTACCTTTACCAAAATGTGTTCACACACTTAGCTCTCAACAGTAGGACATGTTCACCACATTCCAATTCATCCCTGATGAATCAAGCATGACTCAACTCTAAGCAATAGCAGGCATGACAAACAAGCATGAATGAGTAGGCACATCAGGGCTCAAACAACTCCTATTCATGCTAGTTGGTTTCATCTATTTTCTGTGGCAATGACAGGTCATGCAGAGGAAAGGGGTTCAACTACTGCAGCATGTAACAGTTGAATCACTATTGTCCTAATGCAGTAAAAGAGAGCAGGAGCGAGAGAGTGGGATTGTATCGGAATGAACAATGGGGTTTTGCTTGCCTGGCACTTCTGAATATAGTATAGCTCTTTGTCGGTGTTATCGAACTCTTCGTCGAAACCAGGTCTATTGAGAGGGGACAAACACCGGCAAACAAGGAAGAACACAATCAATGCAAAGCACAATATGATGCATGATCATGACATGGCAATATCCTATGGTTTGAGCTAATGCAACTAGCAGCAAGATAAATGAAGTTGGTTTGAATCCAAGATTCAAATTCAAACTCCGTATGTGGTTATTTAAGTGCCATTTATTTGATTTTCCCTAAACAGTGGTCATAAGTTGTTCTAACATGCATGAAAATGGTACAGATGGATAGATTGGGTTTTTCTGATCTATTTCCATATATAATTTATTTCATACTGAGTTAGGGTTGATTTTATATGAATTTTAGAAATTTTGGACATTTTCTGAAATAAATAAATCATTTTTGATTTATTTTAAATCCCAGAAAAGTATCTACTGCATCAGCATGATGTCACTGTGATGTCAGCGGTCAACAAGGCCGGTCCAGGTCAAACTCACCAGTGGGTCCCGTGGGTCAGTGACTAACTAAACTAACTAAACTTAGTTAACACCAACCTAGGTTAAACTAGTTAAGTTTATACCTAAACTAGGTTAAATAGCCGTGCGAGGCCCGCATGTCAAGCACCCAACGGAGGTCAAACCACTTGTCAAACGAGTCAATCCCATCGGTGTTTAGCCGCCGGCGAGGTCAACGACGCTCGTGTGCCTCAGGTTTCCTCTACGAGGCACCGATCGAGGCGCCGTTGGGCTCTACGGGTAGCTGGCGCAACGTCGCGTCCGTTGGTGGCCGTGATCGGGCCTGGGGTTGCCGGAGTCGACGACAGCGAGCTTGGTTGCGGCCATTGGAGTTTGGGTGGCCACGGGTTAGCTGCTGCGGCGTGCAAACGGGCGGGTTCTTACGCTAGGAATGCTCCGCGGGGTGCCACGAGCGCGTTGGAGTCGCCGGGGTGACTAAATGGTCATCGGAGATACATCGACGGCGAGCTCGGCGGCGGCATGCTACGGTCAGCAAGGGTGTGACGGCTACAGTGAGAAAAAGGCAGCGGGGTTAGGGGGGTTAGGTGCAGGAGCTCACGGAGAGGTCGACGGTGGTCTTGTAGAGCTCGGGGAGGGGCTGATGAGGTTGTGCGTCCGCCGGCGATCTCGGGGCAGAGGCGGCGAAGATGGCGGGGCAGAGGGTGATGCAGGGTGTTCGGCATCGTGTGAGTTGTCGGAGAGGCACGGGCGATGGAGACAGAGCCCGTGGACATGTCGGAGAGGCGAGGGGAGCACGGTGGCTGCGGTTTCACGGCGGCGAGCGCTTGGCGGTTGCGGCCATGGTGAGGAAAGGGCAAGAGAGAGGGCAGAGGGGGAGAGTGAAACGTCCAGGGGGTCGGGGCGGTGCCGAAGAGAGGGCTCGAGGCGTCGTGGTGGCCTGAGTGACGCAGGCGAGCAGGGAGGTGCGTGGCGCCGCGGGCGCGCGTGCGTTGTCTCCCTCCTCTGCGTACTGGCAGAGGTAGATGATGACTGGCACGGGCCAGGTGAGCTGGGCCAGCACATGAGCTGGGCCGGTTGGTGGGCGCCAAGTAAGTTTCGGCTTATTAGTTTTTTATTTCTGTTTTTCTATTTTTTTCTAATATTTGTGGCTTTATTAAAAATTCTAGGGCATTTCGAAAAATCCTGAAAATAACTAGGGGCTTTGTTTAGAATATTTCCAACAGCCCACACTTATTTCCAGAATTATTTGAGCATTTAAAATATTTTATAGCATTTAAATGCCCAAATGCAAATAAGTAATGATTTAATTCAGTGACCTTATGTGTCCTAGAAAAATGTGAACCAATTTTGGCAGAGGTTCTAACCCCAGACAAAAATGATGGACATTTTAGAAGGGCATTTCAGGTTCATTGAAAATAATTTTAGTAAACCCTAGTTGTTTTAGGGGGGGTGCTCGGGGTTCTGTCATCCCCATTTCCAAGTTTCTGAGAGAAAGTAAACATGATGCAACACCAGATGCTGGCACTAGGCCAACTAGAACTAGGGATGTGACATCCTCGCCACGTGTGGCATCCAACTAATGATTCCGGAGGAGTTAACCTTGATCTCCACACACGGGACGAAGTAATGTCGAAACAGATCCACATTGGGCCTAACTATGACGAAATTCTCACACAAATACGTGAAGATGGCCATAGTCGCCATTGAATTTGGCATGAAATCAAGGAGGTGGAACCCATAGATATTCATGATTGCCTCAAAGATCTCGGAGAAGGGGGGGACAAAGGGCGCAAATGATGTAAGCACAGAAGAATCGATAAGAATCCATCGGATCCTCCTTCCCCGCCATGTAAACTACGAGCGCTCCATGTCCTTTTTCAACGGTCCTCCCCCACAAATACATGTACCTTGCTTGAAGGACCGGGCGGCTCAAGTTCAATGGGATGAAGATGACATCTTCATTTCACTTCTTGTTCAGCTCCGCCCCTCTCCTACTTCCCTCGGCGGCAGCCTCCTTCGCTGTGGTCATCTGCTTTTTCTTCTCTATTGATTTCTTCCCCATTCCGGCAGCGGCGATGAGGAAGGGAGAGGGATTCAATGGGAAGGGTGGCGACGGAAGGGATAGAGGAGGAACTATCGCTTGGCTTGCGAAGGAAGAAGATGGGAAAGCGGGGTAGGAGACGGGTGAATCGTGCTGCTCCATTTTCCCCTTCTCTTAAGGGGGAAAAGTGAAACGGGGGCGCGACGCTTTAGAAAGTTACCGTTTCACCTTAACTGCAATAGTTGTATGACCTCACAACGACAGTAATTACGCAAAGTGGATGTTGGATTGACTAGTCATCATGGCAAAGCATCACGCATAGTCCTCTCCTTCCATGTGTCCACTTACGGTTTGGGACCTAAACCAACATGCCACGCAACACGTGTGGCTCAGGCCCGGGGGCTTATGTCGGGGAAAATATACGGGGGTATATGTTTTCCCCTGACTCGTGCACGGACAAGCGAAGATCGAGCTAAGATGTACAAGAAACCAAGAGATTCGAAGGACCAACAAGCATATCAGAGGGAGCTAGACCAAGCCAGAGAAGCAATATATTGTCAGGAGAAAGGCCTCCTTTGTCAGGAAGGTGAGCCCGACAAGGGACGAGGCCACCCCAAGAAGAAGACGACCAAGGCATCCCAGCAGGGCCTGCCGGGACTTGCGGAGGCTAAATCACCTCACCAACCACTCCACCACGACTCACGTTGTCGATCAGTGCAGCATCAAGCCGCAAAGTGATTAAGTGGCAGCCATTCGCCACATGGCAGCCTCTCCCTATAGGAAAAATCCACAGATGACACCCGTCCTGCAACATGTCAAACAAGCAGGTGCGGAGCTGGCAAGATAGCCGCACAAGCCTTGCCGGGCGACCAATCATGTGGCGTTGAGCGGTGCATTAAATGTGCACTATCAGCCCACATAGTTAGGTATGATAGCATTGTTTGCTATCATATCAATGCATAATGACAACTTTGCCATTGTGGTGACCCATTGATCCATAAAAGGAGGCCCTTGGCAACCGTAAATGAGGTTAGAAGGTTGGATAACTCACACCCACATACATGTGTGCTCGCTGCCGCCCTGAGGCAACCCTTGTCGGGCAAGTGTACTACACTCCACCAGCTCATTTCCACCATCAATCCACCAAAAGCAGGATTAGAGTTTTATGCCCCGCGGCAGCCCGAACCTGGGTAAAACTGCCCGTGTGATCTCTGTCGTGCTGCCTCATGTTCATTTGCTCTTTGTGCAACGCGACTCCTCTCTGCTGAACCAGCAAGGGGCCTCCTGGTCCTATACGTGGCCGTGGTTTCCCACGACAGGGTGTTTTTCCTCAGGTCCAAGGACGAGACAAAGACCACCTTCCAAGCACGCACAACGCAAGTTTGACAAAGAAATCTTGGCAATAAGAAGTGATAATGGCTCCGAGTTCAAGAACTACACCTCGGAAGGATTTCTTAGTGATGAAGGGATTGAGCATCATTATTTGCACCATATACTCCTCAACAAAATGGTGTTGCCAAAAGGAAGAATCATACACTTGTGGAGATGGCAAGGTCCATGTTGGATGAATACAAGTCGCCACATAGTTTTTGGGCCGCGGCTGTCAACACCGCATGCCATGCATCAAATCAGCTCTTCCTTCGCACAATATTGGAGAAGACTCCATATGAGCTCCTAATTAGGAACAAGCCAAAAGTCAAGTACTTTCGTGTATTTGGGTGCAAATGTTTCATCCTCAAGAAAAGAGAATGGTTAGGAAAATTTCAATCCAAAACAGCTGAGGGCATTTTTGTTAGCTATGGATCAAACTCTCACGCCTATAGGGTCTACAACAAATCAAATGGATGTGTCGTAGAAACTTGTGACTTGGTGTTTGATGAATTTAATGGCTCCCATGGGGAGCAAGTTTATGTAAGTGATGTAGGTGAAGAAGATTCGTCTCAAGATATTTTGTCTATGGGTGTTGGTGCTCTCCTTCCCATGGAACAAGAACCTCATGATGAAGAAGAAGAAGATGGAAGTTTCACACATCATCACACCACTTCAACACCCATACCACCACAAGCTCCTATTGCTCAACCAATGCCCATAGTTCAAGTACAAGAAGATGATCAAGTCCCTCATCATCATCATTTTCAAGAACAAGATCATTAGCAAGGGAAAGAATAGGAAAGTGCAATAATTGATGATGAACCTCAACAAATGCAATATGAACAAGAAGATCTTCCACCACACATTAATGATCCATATGTTGAGTATGTACATGATGGACATGAAGTTGAACCTCGGGAAACCCTAACCTCCATCATGCCCCGAGTGGCCGTTTGTGTTGATGTTGATAAAATTCTTACCGGCATATCGGGAGGTAGAGTCACTCGTAAACAATTGACAAACTTTTGTGTTCACTTCTCGTTTGTTTCTTGTGTTGAGCCACTCAAGGTACAAGATGCATTGATGGACAATGATTGGATCGTTGCTATGCAAGAAGAGTTGAACAGTTTTGAGTACAACCAAGTGTGGTCATTAGTCAAGAGACCAACTACGAAACACAATGTCATTGGAACAAAATGGATTTTCAAGAACAAGCAAGATGAGAATGGTATAATCATCTGCGGCAAGGCAAGGTTAGTGGCACAAGGGTACTCTCAAGTTGAAGATTTGGACGTTGGTGAGACCTTTGCTCTCGTTGCCCGTCTTGAATCTATTTGCATCTTACTTGCCTATGTTGCTTTCATTGGTTTTACATTACATCAAATGGATGTGAAGAGTGCTTTCCTTAACGGTCCTCTACAAAAAGAAGTATATGTATCACAACCACCTGGGTCGTTGATCCCAATCACAAAGACTATGTGTATAAACTTCACAAGGCTTTGTATGTCTCAAAAAAAGCACCTCGTGCTTGGTATGATCATCTTAAGAAGTTTCTACTCAATGATGGTTTTGTGAGAGGGGTGATCGAACCCACTCTTTTTACTAAGAGGGACAAGGGAGATTTGATCCTATGCCAAATCTATGTAGACGACATCATTTTTGGTTCTCCTAACATACATTTGTGCAAGAAGTTTGCAGCCTCCATGACCAAGAATTTTGAAATGTCATTCAATACAGACTTGAAGTTCTTTCTCAGATTCCAAATTCAACAATTTCAAGAAGGAATTTTCTTGTCTCAAGCAAAATACCTCAAGGATATTCTAGAGAAGTTTGGCATGTCTGATGCTAGTCCATGTAAGACACCCATGCCAACAAAAAAATTACTCACTGAAGACACAAACGGTATCCCTTTCAACCCATCTATTTACTGCTCTATGATTTATTCATTGCTTTATGTTTGTGCATCTAGACCAGACATCATGTTCAGTCTATACATGTGTGCTAGATTTCAAACTTCCCCTAGGGAAAGTCATCATAAGGCGGTTAAGCATATTCTTAGATACCTTGTTCACACCTCAAAGCTGGATGTATGGTACCCCAAGGATGCTAAGTTTCATCTCATTGGGTACATGGATGCGGATTGGGCCGGAGACTAAGTGGATCGTAAGTCCACCTCCGGTGCATGTCAATTTCTTGGATGCTCCTTGGTAAGTTGGTCCTCGAAGAAACAAAATTGTGTTTCCCTCTCCACTGCCGAAGACGAATACTATGCAAACGCCAGTTGTGAAACTTAATTACTATGGATGAGGCGAACTTTGAAGGATTGCGATATCACCTATAGACCTGTTCCTCTTCTATGTGATAATGAAAGTGCCATCAATATTACTGAGAATCCCAAAGATCATACCCTCACGAAGCACATTGATATTAGGTATCATTTCTTGAGAGATCATGTGGAAAAGGGTGACATTGGTATTGCTCATGTTGGTATAGATATGCAACTTGCAGACATTTTCACCAAGCCATTGGATGAAGCAAGGTTTTGTCAACTTAGGCTTGAACTTGGTATCTTGGATCTTGACAACATTATGTGAAATCTAGTACGCATCCATGCATTTATTTCATGTCTTGTTTAGATGTAGGCATATGTTTAGGGGGAGACACTCAATTCATGAGTACTCTCACCCTATATAATGCATAAAAAGAATAAACACTCTCAAAGTTACCATGTTCTTCGAACTATGATACTTTAAATGATGGAGTAGTGTTATTAAGCCCAAGGACATTATCTTCACAGCATCATGACACTTATACTCAACCATGGTGGCCTATTGGCCACCGACTCTCCTCAAAGAAGGGGATGTCCAATCATGCTTGGGGTTCATTACATGTATTTCTAGTTGCTCATCATTTGGTATCTTTCATGTCTGATTACCATAGAATTTTGTCATTTACCCATTCCTGTATTTTGGTTCATCTAGATATTTCTATGCGCTGTTTGTTAAGTTTTTCCACCAGTCGTCCGACGGTTCTCGGACGTACGATGAATCATAGCTTACGGCCGTCCGGCGTTACTCGGATGTCCGGTTGCTGTGCAGAAATCGTGCACAGCCCAACTCACCCCCAGGTCTCGGACGTCCGAGGTTCTCCGGTCATCTGTCGCCTGGCACGTCCACCAGTGGCCGGACGTTCGACCTCTGTCGGTCGTCAGATGAAGTTTGCGGCCCATATAAATTCTTTGGGGTCGGGCCTATCTAGGTGGTTACCATATCCTTTTCCCCCCACTCTGCGACTATGTCTGTCGTCGTGCCGTCAGGGTGTGATTTCTCCCTCGCCGTCGCTGGGGGAGTTGCTTCGCCGCGCCCCGAACCTCCTCTCTATCATCCCCTGTTCCTGATCTAGTACCCTTTGTGCCTGGTTCCTCGTTTTTCTCACGTCTCCGTCACTCGTTCGTGTACACGGTAGTGATCACCTTTCTCTCCTGGACAATCTATCACCTGAGGTTCATCCCACAATGGTGAAAATCAAGCACACTGCTCGCAAGGATGCCGGGGGTACCTTTGCCCGTGGTAATTTATGTCCTTTCGGTTCCAATTTTCATTGTCTTCGTCGCCATTCATGCCAATGGCTCACTATGATTTGTCAATGTTCTTCTCCCCTTGGATCCAGCCTCCTGTTGTGGTGGTTCTGATGACTCTCAAGAGGAGCTGCGTCCATGCAAGCATGTTGGGAAACATTCTGTGATCGAAGACTCCTCCTCTGCCGAGGGCTCTGAGTATGAAGAAGAGATGGAAGAAGAGCAGTGTGGTGCTCATGTGGTGTTTTTGTCCCGCCCCAGCGGTTCTCGAAGGGCCACCCACATGCCTGCTCCTCCTCCCGATCAGCCACATACAGATGGTCGTCACATACCTCTTGAGGCTCCGCAACTTCATTGGCGTGTCCTCAAGGATTTCACCAAAGTGCCCAAGCCTGCATATCTTAAGTTCTGGCATGATGTTGATCAACTCGAAGTGGTTCAATACTCTCTGGATCAACTTTTCACACAAATGTTCAGGCAGATATCTACACCTCTGTTGTCCTCCCAAAGGGTCTCTCTCTGCACCACTTCATTGACTGAACACATATTAGGAAACATCCCGTGAAGTACTCATTGAGTCATCCGATCTTGCTGCTCTATTTGCATTTTTAGCATGATTTTAACTAGGCTGTTATCCATTAGTTTCATGCCACTTGCTTCTTTGCTCCTAACAAGACCGTCACCTAGATTACCTCTGACACCGAGCTCACTGCCACTTATGCTCAGTTTGTCGCTGCTCTTGGGTTTCCTGACATTGGATTCAAGATCCATAAAGATGACCCAAATCACAAACCCAAAGCCGTTGAGGTTTGTGGCTATCTTCTTAAGGAGCTTGATGATCTTGGTGAGGAGGAAAAGATGAAGGATCTGAATCAAGTTTCTGTTTGGAGATCGCCTTACTACATCATTTACCAATGTGTCAGTCGTACCATCTACCCTATGATGGGTGACAAGGGATCTTGCAACAACTATTGCATTGATCTTATGTCTCGCCTACATGATTCTGCAAAGGCAAGATCAACGTTCCTCATTTCCTATGGCATGAAATCTGTCTTGCTAGCTTTCAGTATAAGCGTGCCTTCCCTCATGCTCCATTCATTCAGGCCCTTATTGAGAGTGTGGGTCCATTCTCTCTTGTCAGCACTCATGTGCATGAGAAGTTGATTATTCCTCCTCACATGGAGAACGGCTTTGCTCCAAAGGGTGACTCCAAGTCTGCCCCTGCTCGTAGGTCTGCTGCTAGGTCTCATCCTACTACTGCCAGCTCTATGTCCTTTGGGCATTTTGCTTGTTTTATCGCCAAGGCTCACTCTGCCATGATGAAGGCATTCTCCTTCTACTACAAACACAACCATGATGTTGTCACTCGCTTGATCACTTCCAAGAATGCCTTGTAGTCTCGTCTCCATGACTCTGGGGCTACAAATATGAGTGACGATGAGCGTCTTCCGACGGCTCCTCCTTCAGACTTTGGTTTTCCTTCGGGGCCTAAGTGGGCTGATTTCCTCGACGATGCTGGTGGTAGTGGAGCTCCTAACGATGACGATGATAATGACCTGTGACTGTCTGTTGGGTTCTCTTTGTCCCTTTTGGCTAGTTGTTGCCAAGGGAGAGAACTAGTACTATCTATTCATGTTCTTATGTTGAACCATTATGCTTTGAGTGGGTGTATGACTTTATCTATCTATGTCCTATGTTGAACCACTATGTCTTATGTATGAAGAGATAATATTTTTCGGTGTACAAAAGTAGGGGTTCTACTTTGCACCCCTCTACCTGTGCACGGGCAGTCAGAGCCATGCCCAAGGCCACGCTTGGCAAGGCAAGGGAAGGAGGCTGAGGCCACAAGACGGTCAAAGCAGCTCCAAGACAGAGACACGGAGGACGAGAGGGTGAGGTGGGTTCCCCCAGCAAGACCCTTGCCAGGGAGGCCTCCACGGCCCCGACACGGACCTTGCCGGGACAGCTTACCCCAACGGAGCGCGCCACCCTCGAGCCCAAGGTTTCCAACAACCATGTTGGGACCAAGGCTCGGGAGCCGCCTCCATGATGGCATGCAGATCTTTGTGAAGATCATAAACACTCCAATTCAGATGAGGATTAGAAGACGACGAACCTCGGCGAGATCCTTGACGAAGAAACCCACAAGACCTGCGGCAAGATCCTTGCCGAGGACGACCATGGGGCCACAACAAGACCCTTGCCGGGGCCCCGGCAAGGCCCTTGCCGAGGACATCCGTGGAGCCACAGCCAAGCCCACACCCGCCAAGCTTCCACCGCCGCTCCCATGCAGCTGCCAGCCCACCAGCTAGGCAGACACCTGCGTGTCGACGTGAGGCTTTCAAGCCATCTCAGCGAGCGCCTACATGGTAGCATGCAATTCTTCGTGAAGGCCCTACCACTGCGCCACCTCAGCAGCCTGCCAGCCTACATGGCACCAACCGCCTCGCTGTCCTGGGCACGTGTCGAAACAAGGGAAGGCGGCGGTAAAGTGAGGGGACACTTCAGAGGGGCATTTAATTAATGCATCTTGTCCTGTAATGGCTAAGCGATAAGCTTAGCCACAGTACACCGATGCCACCTCCTGTGTGCCACTGTGGTGATCCCCTTGACTATAAAAGGAGGCCGGAGGAATCCAGGAGAAAGATTTGGACCCTTGGACAAGTTATACTCATCGTAGCTATCTCAAGAACTCCAAGAACACTCTAATAGACACAAAAGCACGACTAGGTATTACGCATCCTCGCGGCACGAACCTGGGTAAACGACCCGTGTGCTTGTGCTGACTGTTGATCCCGCTCTTCTCATGACCCCGCGCCCCGCAACCATAGTAGGGATTCCTGTGATCCCATAGGTGTCGTTTTCCACCGACATCTTTGGTGCGCCAGGTAGGGGGTGCAGTCGTGCGAATTCGGTTTAGCAGCTAGTCGAACAACTCTTCGTCGCCATGGCTCCCAAGAGGAAGACGACCACGACGATCAGTTCATCCGGAGCCAGACTGCCTGTATCGGTGCAGGCCAGTAGCGGGTTGGTCGCGGAAAGGACCAGTGGCGCGACCCGCGAACACCCACATCATCCTGGCAGTCCAGATCTGGCGAGCGGCGTCGTTCGTGCGCCAGGCGACGGCCCGTACGCCGCAAACTCCAGAGACGGGGTTGGATCCCCCGCAGGCGGCGCGCGGCCCTCCAGGGCATCGCCATGCCGCCCGACGTTGGCACGGCGGCCTCCAAGACACCAACACCAGCGCCCATGGCGTGCTCTTCCCAAGTCATGCGCGATGAGCAGTGCCACCACGCTGGTGACCCTGGGTGCCGCCCTGGGAAGAGTCCCGCGCGTCCTTCGCGGGACGAGGGAGGCCAACATGCACGCCGAGGTGCTGGTGAAAATGGCGGACAGCCGTAGGGCTGTGATAGAGCTCCTTCTAACATAGTTAAAAATCGAAGCGCGTCATGGTCCACGCAGCTTTCGCCGCCGCCCACACCAACGGAAGCTCTGGCACGTGCGCAGCGGCTCCCCGACTTTCCTCCTGTTACGGAGAGGCTCGACGAGTGGAGAGCCACTGTCCCAACCCTCGTCGGTGTCGCCAACAAGGATGAGCCGCGACCAGTGGGGCCCGTAGCCCGTCACTCCGTCGAGCCACCGCATGCCAGTAGTAGGAGGGCCGTTGTCACATCCCTAGTCTGGTATGACCTAGACTAGCTAGCCATTTGTGCATCATGTTTAAATCTCATTTAAGTTTGAAATGAGGATTGGTGGAACCTCAGAATCATTTTTGAAAATGACCCAAATAAAAATTTCTCCAAAAGGGTCCAAGAAAATGCTCATGTTGCCCTCTGAAAATATTGGACAGAGATAAAAATCAAACCAATATTTTCAGGAGCTCATGGATATTTATTTTGGCCATTTGGATTAATTCGATAAATATTTGCATTGGAAATATATTAGTTATATATATTAATATATGTCCAAAAATTATGCCATTTATACAGGAGCTCTGGAATATTATAGCTAGCTCCTGCAAAAATTGGCATAAGGTAATAAATGATTTAATATTTTAATTAAATCAAAACAAATGTCAGAAAATTTAGAAAACAGAAATAAAAGAAGGAGGGGCTTACCTGGGGCTCCCCCCCTGTGCAGCCCAGCCAGCAGGCGGCCCAGCCCGCCTCCTCCTCTGTCGTCTTCGTCCTCGACAGAGGGAGGGGAGCGTGCCTGGCGCGTGCGCCACCACGCCACGCCACCAGCCTCCCTGCTTGCCTGGCGCCCTCCTCGTCGCCCTGGAACGCCCGGACGACGCCACGCCCCCCCTCGTACCCTCTCACTCTCCCCCCGGTTCTTCCTCTCCTCTCCCTCGCTCTCCCTCTTCCGCGTCCGAACGCACCCATCGCCGCCGTTCGCCATAGCCGCCGCCACCGGTCTCCCCTCGCCTCCCCGACACGCTCCCCAGCTCCGCCGCGACCCCCTCTACCTCCTCGTCGAGCCACACAAGACGGAGCACCCCGTGGAGCCATTGCCGTCGCCATCCTCGCCTCCGGCCGCCATGGATACTCCCCGTCGATTCGGGAGCTACCGGGCATCCCCGACCTCGCCCTCGCGCTCGCTGGTCTCGCTGTGAGCCCCTCTCCATTTCCCCTCTCTTCTTCCCCTCGTTCCCTCGCCGTAGCCCTCCTCCCCACCACGGCCGAAGCCTCTCGCCGCCGTCCATGTCGCCGTCGCCGTCTCGGCCCACCTCCGCCCAAACCGAGCCTTCCATTGCGCTCCCAGTGCCACGAGGGTGCCGCCGAGCCCCTCAGGTGGCCTCCCCGTGCCCCGCAGCCCGATCCCGCTCGCGCCCGAACTCCAGCCGCCGCCCAAGTGGTCGCCACCGTCGATCTAGGCCATCTCCGGCGAAACGGAGGGCACCAGTGGGTGCGCGCGAGCCCCAACTTCCCGCGTGTGCCTTCCGCTGCTCGATTGGGCGCCGGAGTGGAAATCCCGCGCCCTCCGCCGCGTTTGCTGCCGCCGGCGGCTAAACGCCGGCGTATTAGCCCCGGTTGACCAGGGGGTTTGACCTCCCCTGGCTCAATGACCAGTGGGGCCCGTCCCTGCTAATTCGGGTTTAGGATTAGTTTAAATCTAATCAACCTCTGTTAATTAACCCTGACACTGACAGTGGGCCCCAGCGCCACTAACTTTTAGTCAGGATTAAATTAACCCCCTGTTTAACCCCCCCTGTCACTGACGTGTGGGCCCCACACGTCAGGTTTAACCCGGACCAGCCCAGTTGACCGCTGACGTCGTGCTGACGTCATGCTGGCGCAATATATTTATTTCTGGATTTAAATTAAATCAGAAAATTCCAGAAATTGATTTAAACTTCAAAAATTCATAACAATTCAACCGTAGCTCAGATTAAAATAATTTATATATGAAAAATTATCAGAAAAATGTAATCTATCCATCTGTACTAGTTTCATGCATGAAAAACCAACTTATACATGCTGAATATGAGAAAACACATTATGGCATATATAGGAGCTTAATTTGGAGATGCATTTGAACCTTTGGTTCAAATGGACTTCAAACCAAATGAATACTAGTTGCATTAGCTCAACAGCATCACATCTACATGCCATGCTCATGCATCATATTGTTGCATATGATTGTGTTTTGATTGCCGGCACCGTTCCTTCTCGATAGGTCCTGCTCCGGAGACCGTTCCAGAGTACCTGTCTGTGAAGCAGTGCCTCCTCTGTTGATTTACCAGGCAAGCAAACCCCCTTGTTCATTTCGATAAAACCCTACTCTCTCGCTCCTGCTCTTAGTTATTGCATTAGGACAACAACGATTCATCTACTACTTTGTGCTGCGGTAGTTGAACCCATTCCTCTGCATGACCTGCCATTGCCACAGTAAATAGTTGAAACCCACTAGCATGTGTAGGAGTTGATTGAAGCCACTGATGTGTTCCTACCATGCTATGCCTGCTATTGCTTAGAGTTGTGTCAGGTCTGGTTCATTGGGAATGAATTGGAGTGTTACGATATGTTCTGATGCTGAGAGTTAAGTGTGTGAACACGATTTGGTAAAGGTAGCGGTGAGAGGCCATGTAGGAGTACATGGTGGGTTGTCTCGCTGGAACCGTCCTTAAGCACTGAGTTCTATGTATGTTGTCCAATGACTCGATACTACCACACATTGGGCTCCGGGCGCTCCAAGCCCTCTCGACTTATTAACCAACTTGATCTCTGTCCAGGAGTCGCAACTAGTTTCTGGTGTTTGTAGGTAGTGCTATTTTTCTACCAAGTGGCACCCGGCAGGGTGGGCTTGGGACAGACTAGGCACACGTGGCCCGGTGTACCGAGTGGCACCCGGTTGTTGGGCTCGGGAACCCTGCTCACATTGTTTGGGGCCGTGAGCGACACCCCGGCCGGATCTCCTTGCGGATGGAACCCGAATAGGCGATAAACCTGGACTAGAGTCTTGTGTGGTTAGTCAGGTCGTGGCCGACACCCTCGCCAGGCTTCCGCTTGAAGGTTGCCGAGATACATGACGTGTACATGGCGGTAAGTGGCGAGAGTGTGTGTGAAGAGGTACACCCCTGCAGGGTTAACATGATCTATTCGAATAGCCGGGTCCGCGGTTATGGACTTCTTGGATGCTTACATGGTACATAGACAACTTGAAGTGGATACTATAAAATGCTCAAGACAAGTGTGAGTGCTATGGATGGCCTTCTCATAGGGAGACGGGGATGAATCCATAGTAGTGTATTGTGTGGTGATTAGTGGACTCGTGTACGTTGTCTCACCTCCAGAGTTTCTGGTAGTCGTAGAACAGGATAGCCACAGAGTCAAAGCTGGCTTGCTGCAACTAAACCCCACATTACCCTCTTGATACAAATGCATGTATGATAGGATATGATGTAAGTCTTGCTGAGTACCTTTGTACTCATGTTGCTTTATTTATGTTTTGCAGCGGAGACCTCGGTCTTGTTAGTGTTCTCGTGGACTTCGACTAGTAGCTAGTACCTCAGCTACGATCTTGATCGGATGTTGTAGATAGTCAGGCTCTTCAGCCTTTTTCATTTATAGATGTCTGTACTCAGACATGTAATGCTTCCGCTTGTTGCTTGATTGCTCTGACTGTTGGGTCATGTGACCCCTGTTTGTAATAATGCTATGTTGGCTCTTCTGAGCCTTTATCTATATGATTGTTGAGTTATGCTGTGATGCCATGTTGTACAGCACATACTTGCATGTTATGCGTACGTGTAATGTGTATTGCTATGTGTGGGATCTGACTATCTAGTTGTTTATTCTTAGTAGCCTCTCTTACCGGGAAATGTCTCCTAGTGCTTCCACCGAGCCCTGGTAGCTTGCTACTGCTCCGGAACACTTAGGCAGGCCGGCATGTGTCCTTCTTCGATCCTGTGTCTGTCCCTTTGGGGAAATGTCACGCGATGAATACCGGAGTCCTGCTAGCCCGCTACAGCCTGGTTCACCGGAGTCCTGTTAGCCCAGTGCTATAGCCTGGATTCACTCGTTGATGACCGGCACGTTCGATGCTGGGTCGTGAATGCCTGTCCCTGTAAGTTAGTGCCACTTTGGGTTTACGACTAGCCATGTCAGTCCGGGCTCTTTATCATATGGATGCTAGCGACACCATCATATACGTGTGCCAAAATGCGCAAACGGTCCCGGGCAAGGGTAAGATGACACCCGTGGGGATACCGTGCGTGAGGCCGCAAAGTGATATGAGGTGTTACATGCTAGATCGATGTGGCATTGAGTCGGGGTCCTGACAGCCGGGGGCGATGCAGCTACGGTGCACTCTCCTTCCCCATGCCAGCCACCGCCGGCATCGATCCGTCGCGATGACTCTCGTGATAATATCTCCATAGCATCGTCCGGTCCACGGACGCATGGCGACCAGCGTCAAGTTCTTCGGGAGCGAGCCCTTGAAGACGCTCGAACCACCGTCGAGCGCCGGCGTGATGCACGCCACCAATCAGACATGCGGGCAGGACCCACTATGGACCACCCGGCACCGGGAGGCTACGGTGGCCTACCCTACGAGGTGGGTTGTCCGGCCTTCAACCGTGAGCTGCAGCAGTTCCAGTGGCCCTCCCACCGCACATTCAAGCACGACATTTGCAAGAAGTACAACGGCAAGACTCACCCGTCAGAGTTCCTCAGCATCTACACCATCGCGATGCAATCTGCTGGCGCCCGCGATGATAAGGTGCTTGCCAATTACTTCCCTTTGGCGCTCAAGCCCAATGTCATGTCATGGTTGATGCAATTTCCGGTGGACTCCATTTCCTATTGGTCGGATTTGTACCATGAGTTCATTAGCGCCTTCACTGGAGGCTGATACGTCTCAAACGTATCTATAATTTTTGATTGCTCCATGCTACTTTATCTACTGTTTTAGGCAATATTGGGCTTTATTATCCACTTTTATATTATTTTTGGGACTAACCTATTAACCGGAGGCCCAGCCCAGATTTGCTGTTTTATGCCTATTTCAGTGTTTCGAGGAAAAGGAATATCAGACGGAGTCAAAATGGAACGAAATCAACTAGAGAAGTTAATTTTGGAAGGAAACCAACCTGATGGGCTTGGAGTACACGTCAGGGGAGTCCCGGGCTGCCCACGAGGGTGGGGGGCGCGCCCCCCTGGGCGTGCCCCCCTACCTCGTGAGCACCCCGGAGATCCACCGACGTACCCCCTGAAACGATATATACCTACGTATCATAAAACTTCCAGAACAGATGATAGATTGGCATTTCCGCCGCTGCAAACCTCTATAGCCACCACAAACCTCTCGGGAGCCCGTTTCGGCACCCTGCCGGAGGGGGATCCCATCACCGGTGGCCATCTTCATCATCCCGGCGCTATCCATGACGAGGAGGGAGTAGTTCACCCTCGGGGCTGAGGGTATGTACCAGTAGCTATGTGTTTGATCTCTCTCTCTCTCGTGTTCTCTCTCGTGTTCCCTCTATTACACGATCTTGATGTATCCCGAGCTTTGCTATTGTAGTTGGATCTTATGATGTTTCTCCCCCTCTAATCTCTTGTGATGAATTGAGTTTCCCCTTTGAAGTTATCTTATCAGATTGAGTCTTTTATGAGAACACTTGATGTATGTCTTGCCATGATTATCTGTGGTAACAATGGGATATCATGTGACACTTGATGTATGTTTTGGTGATCAACTTGCGGGTTTCGTGACATTGGGAACCTATGTATAGGGGTTGGCACACGTTCTTGACTCTCCTGTAGAAACTTTGGGGCACTCTTTGAAGTACTTTTATGTTGGTTGGATGAATCTGAGATTGGGTGATGCATATCGTATAATCATGCCCACGGATACTTGAGGTGACAATGGAGTATCTAGGTGACATTAGGGTTTTGGTTGATTTGTATCTTAAGGTGTTATTCTAGTACGAACTCTTTTATAGATTGATCCGAAAGAATAACTTTGAGGTGGTTTCGTACCCTACCATAATCTCTACGTTTGTTCTCTGCTATTAGTGGCTTCGGAGTGACTCTTTGTTGCATGCTGAGGGCTTGTTATATGATCTATCTATGTTATTATTGTTGAGAGAACTTGCACTAGTGAAAGTATGAACCCTAGGCCTGGTTTCCTACCATTGCAATACCGTTTACGCTCACTTTTACCACTTGTTACCTTGCTGTTTTTATTATTTCAGATTACAAAAACCTATATCTACTATCTATTTTGCACTTGTATCACCATCTCTTCGCCGAACTAGTGCACCTATACAATTCGACATTGTATTGGGTGTGTTGGGGACACAAGAGACTCTTTGTTATTTGGTTGCAGGGTTGCTTGAGAGAGACCATCTTCATCCTACGCCTCCTACGGATTGATAAACCTTAGGTCATCCACTTGAGGGAAATTTGCTACTGTCCTACAAACCTGTGCACTTCCAGGCCCAACAACGTCTACAAGAAGAAGGTTGTGTAGTAGACATCAGAGGCCATCAAGCTCATGGCCAGGCAAGCGACCTGCATATTATCCCCAGAAGGAAGGAGAAAACCTGCGCAAGTACATCCAAAGGTTCAACCGAGTGTAGTATAACATCCCAGACGTTCATCCCGCCGCCGTGATCAGTGCATTCCATCAGAATGTGCATAACCGCAAGATGCGTGAGGAGATGGCGATGAACAAGGTCAGGGATGTGGCCGAACTTTATGTTCTGGCCGGTAGGTCCGCTCGAGCGGAAGAGGGGAGGAAGTAACCTGGCGAGGATGCCGGTGCAGAAACTGACTCCACGGACAACGACACCGCTGCCCCGACGAAGAAGGGCCGGCGCCATAACAGGAAGCACAAGGGCAAGACTATGCTTGCTGTCGAGGGATCCAACAACACCGGCACTGCCAAGAAGGACAAGGCAAGCGACCCCGGCAAGGAGGTTGCCGGGTGTGCCGCTTGACGGGCCTTGGCGGCTGCCGACAAACCAGGGGGCTCTGACAAGTAGTATTGCAAGATCCACCGCACCAAAGGCCAGGACCTCCAGAACTGCCGACAAGTTGAGCTGCTCGCTAAGAAGCAGAGAGCCGAGTACGAGAGGCAGGACAAGGAGAAGGGTCAAGACGGTGTCGAAGGGTCTGGCAAGAAGCGCATCGGCTAAGGAGGCCGCCACGGCAAGGATAACCAGCAAGAGAGGCCCGCCCGGGGCCGCAACAAGAAACAAGAAGACGATGATCATGACGAGGACGACGAGTCCGGCGACCACGAGTTTCAGAAAGCTACAGAGGCCATGTGCGTCGATGGTGGCGCCTTGCTGCACACCTCTCACCGCCAACTCAAGCAGTGGGCGCATGAGATCACAATGGTGGAGCTTTCACTCGATGCACGGAAGCCACTGAAGTGGTCTAGCACGCCTATCATCTTTGACACCGAGGACCACCCTAATCGCACAACTGCGTTTGGGTGTTTGCCGTTGTTGGTTTCACCAACAATCCGCAACCTCAGAGTGAGGAAGATGCTAGTTGACGGCAGGGCCGATCTGAGCTTGATCTCACTAATTGTGGTCAAAAGGCTGCAGATTCCTGATGGAGACGTCAAAGATACGGGCACGTTTCAAGGGGTCAACCCGAGGAGAAGCCAGCCGAAGGGTAAGGCCACGCTGCCCGTGACGTTTGGAGGAGAGCTGAACTACATGACAGAGAGGATTGTCTTCAACGTGGCCGAGATCCCCTTGCCCTACAACGAGATCCTCGGACGCCCGGCACTCGCCAAGTTCATGGCAACATCACATTATGCCTACAACACGCTGAGGATACCGGGGCCCATGAACATCATCACCGTCCCCTACGATAAGAAGGACACGATGATCTGCACCGACCAACTCTACTGGGAAGCCGTTGCAGCAGCGGCCGCTAAGGGACTTGCTCCTGCCGCTGGAGTCCCGGGAGGGAAGAATACCGGCGAGACCTCTTGCAGCCACTCCGACAAGCGCACCTCTCCGGAGTGCTGTGCTCCCGTCAAGGACGTGCCAGAGAGCTCCCCCGACAAGAGCAAGAAGTCTAGAGCTGCACCACCAGAGACCAAGAAGGTGTCCGTTAGACAGGACGGCACGGGAGGGGCTTTCACCATAAGCTCCACCCTCGATAGGAAATAGGAAGGTGAGCTCGTCACTTTCCCGCGGGCGAATGTCGATGTGTTTGCGTGGCAAGCATTCGATATTCCCGGCGTTCTCAGGGAAGTGATTGAGCACCATCTTGCTGTCTGTCCTCATGCGCGGCCCGTCAAGCAGAAGGTCAGGAAGCAAGCTCTAGAGAGTCAGGAGTTCATCACGGAAGAGATCAGGAAGCTAGAGGCAGCAGGCTTGGTAAGAGGGGTACTCCATCCAATGTGGTTGGCCAATTCGGTGGTGGTGCGCAAGGCAAACGGGAAGTGGAGGCTGTGTATTCATTACACAGATATCAATAAGGCTTGTCCGAAAGATCCTTTCCCGTTGCCGCGCATTGACCAGATTGTTGACTACACGGCCGAGTGCGACCTGTTATCATTCCTTGATGCCTACTCAGGCTACCACCAGATTTTCCTGACAAGAGAAGATGAGGATCAGACAACATTCATCACCCCATGTGGTACGTATCGCTTTTTGTGGATGCCTTTCGGGTTGAAGAGTGCTGGCTCGACCTTTGCAAGAGCAGTCCAAATTGGATTTGAGCCCCAGCTACATAGAAATATGGAAGCTTATATGGATGACATAATGGTCAAAAGCAAGGACAAGGCGATACTTGTGCAAGATTTGGAAGAGACATTTGCAAATTTGCGCGAGATCAACCTCAAGTTGAACCCTGAGAAGTGTGTCTTCGGTGTCCCGTCCGGCAAGCTTCTTGGGTTCTTTGTGTCGCAGCATGGGATTGAGGCAAACCCAGATAAGATCAAGTCCATCGAGCAGATTGAGGCACCTAAGCGGATCAAGGATGTGCATCGGCTCACTGGTTGCATCGCCGCCATGAGGAGATTCATCTCCAAGTCCGCTCAGCGAGCCCTTCCCTTTTTCAAGATCTTGAAGAAGGCGGGCCCAATGGAGTGGACCCCGGAGGCTGAGGCAGCACTGCAGGATTTGAAGAAATACCTCTCCTCCACCCCAGTGCTGGTTGCGCCCAAACCACAAGAACCGTTGCTGCTGTATCTAGCAGCAATGAATCAAGTGCTTAGCGCCGCACTGGTGGCGTAGAGGGAGGTCGATGAAGAGGCACCAGCAATGGCAGAGTTGACGGATGGCGAACCAGAACCCTCCCCGGCAAGGCCTGGTCCCAGCAAGGCTGGGCCCCTAGCAAGGTCTGACACCAGTGCGACAGGGCCCACACAACTAGGTGAAGTGGTGCAGAAGAAGAAGATGATGCAGCAGCCGGTTTACGTCATCAGCTCCCTCTTGCAGGGGGCTAGGTCGAGGTACTCCGATGTGCAGAAATTGCTCTTCGGCCTCCTTATGACCTCGAGGAAGCTGTGTCATTACTTCCAAGCGCACGAGATCACCGTCGTCACCCGCCTCCCGTTGCAACGGATACTGCATAACCTAGATGCAACGGGGAGGATTGTGGAATGGGCCTTGGAGCTGTCAAGTTTTGGTTTGAAGTTCGAAAGCACCTCGATGATTCAGAGCAGAGTCTTGGTGGAGTTCATTGCCGAAAGGACCTCGACGCCCGATGAAGAGATCCAGGAGACCACTCTCCCCAGCAAGAAAACAAGTCGCAATTGGATTATGTAATTTGATGGGGCTTTTTCGCTACAAGGCGTCGGTGCTGGTGTGCTGCTCGTCACACCCACCAAAGAGCACCTCAAGTACGTGATCCAGATGCACTTTCCCGGGGAGATGTCGACAAACAACACTGCTGAATACGAGGGATTGCTTGCCGGTCTCAGGATCGCGGCAAACCTCAGGGTCAAGAAGCTCATTTTCAGGGGTGATTCACAGCTTGTCGTCAGGCAGATCAACAAGGATTATCAAAGCCCGTTGATGGAAGCTTATGTGGATGAAGTGAGGAAACTGGAGGAGCGCTTTGACGGTATACAGGCAGAGCATGTCCCCCGAGCGTAGAATGACATCGCCGACTACTTGTCGAAGCGCGTTGCCCTCAAGCTACATGTGGAACCAGGTACTTTTGTGCTTCGGTTAACTCAACCATCCATTGAACCATCAACAGAGCAGAACAAGCGGAGGAAGTCAGGCCCCGACAAGTACTTCCCCACCGAGCTCCCTGGGGCCGCTGGCGAAGATGTTGCTGTGGACGCCGAGCCTGCCGTGGGACAACCGACTCTGGTGGGGCGCCAAGCCCTTGCCATGGAGGTAACCGTTCCCATGGCAGAGGAAGTGCCTTTGTTCCTTGCCGTCGAGCCACAGGCTCCAGCATGGGCACAACATACCATCTGATTCCTCCAAACAGGGGAGCTTCCTGAGGAGCAGGAAGAAGCAGAGAAAGTAGCCCGCCGGTCTACCCTATAGCAGTTCGTTGACAACATTCTGTATAGAAAAAGACCAAATGGGGTGAAATTGAAGTGCATTCCCTAGGAGAAAGAATTGGAGCTATTGGCGTAGATAAATGGATGCATATGTGGCTCCCACATAGGGTCAAGGGCCCTTGTCGGCAAGGCTTTCTGGCAAGGTTTCTTCTGGCCCACTACGAAGGATGCGACAGCACTAGTAACCAAGTGTGAAGCGTGCCAGTTCCATTCAAAGAAGCTTCATCAGCTAGCTCAAGCCTTGCAGACAATCCCTCTCTCCTGGCCATTCTCGGTCTGGGGGATCGGCATACTGGGCCCTTTTACCCATGTCATCGGGGGCTTTGAGTACTTGTATGTTGCAATCGACAAGTTCACAAAGTGGCCGGAGGTGGAAGCAGTGAGGAAGGTGACCGTGCAGTCATCCGTCAAATTCTTTAAGGGGCTAGTTTGCCGCTTTGGTGTGCCGAACAGAGTCATCACTGACAACGGCACGCAGTTCACAAGCCACACCTTCACGCAATACAATGGAGACCTCGGCAGCAAGGTCTGTTTTGCTTCCGTGGCACACCCACGGAGCAACGGCCAAGCTGAGAGGGCGAATGAAGAAGTGCTGCGTGGCTTGAGGACGAAGACTTTTGACAGGCTGCACAAGAGCGGAAGGCGCTGGATTGATGAGTTGCCGGTGGTTCTTTGGTCGATCAGGACGACGCCAAATCGAGCCACCGGCCAGACACCCTTTGCCCTGGTATACAGGGCAGAAGCAGTTCTCCCCACGGAACACATATACGGGTCACCTCGAGTGCTCGATTACGATGAGCCTGAGCAAGAGCGATTGCTCCAAGATGATGCAACACTCCTCGGGGAAGATCGTCTTCAGGTGGCTGCGAGAGCAGCATGCTACCAGCAAGCCTTGCGCCGCTACCATAGCCTCAAGGTTCAGGCCCGAAGCTTTGAGGAAGGCGACCTTGTTCTTCGGCGCGTTCAGTCGGCCATGAATTCCAACAAGTTGAAGCCAAAGTGGGAAGGCCCTTACCGGGTAATATGAGTCACCAGGCACAACGCAGTCCACCTGGAGACCGAAGATGCCATTCCAATGAACAACTCCTGGAACATCGAGCATCTTCGTAAGTTTTACCCATATGGCGCGGCTGCCACCTCATCGGCAAGCCACCTTTTGTACAAGCCTTGCCGGCAAGTCATGTAACCCTCTGTACAAATCTAGGCGCAGACCCTAAGCATAAATAAACGAAGCGCTGGTGCCCTATGTTATAGTATGCATGCTTGGTTGAGTCTATCCCTCGGTTAGGATTGATGGTGCTTAGCAGTGACTAACCCCTAGCATAGAGGTCGAGTCTGCGTCTCTCTGTTCTTTTCCACCTCCTTTGGTTCGCAGGAAACATGAGCACTCCCGCCAAGCTAGATGGGGGAAAAGAATGGGCTGGCGCCCCAGCCCCGGCAAGCCAAGCTTGCCGAGGGCTGAAGATACAAGGGTCCGCTCCCGGCAAGCTGAGATTGTCGGGGGCTGCAGATTCAGATAAGTTTTTCCTTCCCCTGTTTTACATTTCCTGTGGGTTGGGACATGTGAAACCTTGTTTTGCTCCTAAGTTACTGTTCTCCCCTCTACCTGTACCCAAGAATTATTTCCTAGGTCGGGGTCTGGTTGTAGCCACTATGGCGAGGAAGCAATCGTAGGGCTTAACCCACCTTCACCCCTGTCTCTGCCAAGAGTGCGAGTATGGTCGAATGAAGAAAGGGAGCAACAAGGCCTGTTGCCGGGCGACAATGTTTACGTTAAAAGTAACAAGGATTCGTTCCTTGGTATAGGCTTTGCTCATGCACAAAGAACCTGGCAAACACCCTTTTTCATTAATACACCCCACACAGGTATAGTTCATACGAAATGTAAACATGAACAAGGGGATTACAAGTTTTAAATCTAACTAAGGCCCGTAGGATTACAAGCTAAAAAAAGATAAGGTGCCTGTAATCCCTTTCTTGTCCCTCTCCTCAGGAAATGGAACAAGAAGTTAAAAAAGCAAAAGGAGCACCTAGGCAAGGTACGAGTAGCAGAAGGCACCAAGAGAACATGCCGACGGCCGCCTAGAAGAGGGCTGGTGATAATCATGCCGGGAGAGGAGCTGGAAGATCACGCAGCGGTCTGTCAATACGCTACGAAGGCGTCGGTGACATCGTACTCCGAATTGACGGCCCGCCACCCACCTTCTTCGCCTTCTCCGGCCTTCACACGCCAGCCGCCCAAGGAGGCGACCCCGAGAGGTTCAAGGAGCCAGCTCCATCGAGAGAAGGTGCCCAGTGCAGATGCTGCTCCTGCTGGCACCGCCCGGGACGGTGGGTCCGACACCTAGTCGGACCCGTCATCCTCTTGCCTGATACCCTTGTCATCGCTGCCGCTATCCTCCTCGTCACTCTCACTTGAAGACGAGTCTTCGTCATCCGAGGAGCTCTCCATGCAGCACTTCTGGCGATATCCGAAGTCACGGAAGACCTTTACAGAGAGGAGGCCATTCTCCATTAACTTGAAGTAGAGAATGAGCCCCGCCGTCAGGCTATGGATGCGGGCGAAGGTTTTCCATCCGCGACAGAGATATATGACATGAGGGGCTGGGAAATCGACATTGGCCCAGGTGCCACTATTCCCACAGCCCCTCATATGCAGTCTCAGCGCCTGCGGCTAGTCGAGCTCCATCTCCCGAGCGAATTGAGTAGGAAGACGAAGACGACGATGCGCCGGCCGGCGCAGCCTGATGAAGAACTCGCGGGGCTATTCCCCGACGTGGCCCTCCATTGGGGGAAGGACCACTGGAGGAGGCGAGGCCGATGCGCCGCCCCGTTCTCCTCTTCCCCGAGTGCCACGGCGGCCTCGGCCTCACCCCCTGCCCCTTCCCCTCACGGCTGGCTCCGCCGCCATGGGCTCTTGGGGAGGGGTGAGACGTTGTCGAGCAGAGACCCTCGCCGCCACTGTCAAAGCATCAGCACGCCCTCTTGCCATTGCAAAGGGGAAGAAGAAGCAAGGATGGGAGGAGGTGGATGGCGAAAGACTGAAGGGCGCCATCCCGCCCGCTCCTCTCCTTACAAAGGGGCACAGTCACGGCTTGGCCGCCCCTCTCAGCCAACCCAGCTCATTAAGATGACAGCGGGCGAGGCCGTCGACCACCCTCCCCGCCTAATTGAAGGTGCGTGGGTATTGATCCACGCGTGCACGTCTTCCCATATTCCATGGGCCTATCACCCGCCCTGCGCCGTGCATGCGGCATACGTGGCACAAGGGGTAGGCGTGGTGGGATGCTGTAACACCCCGGATGTAACTTTCCATCTTTATAACTCCAACTCTTGCCATTTTCGGCTATGTGATATGATATTCCCTCCGTGGTTGGGTTTTGTCTTTTGTTTTTCATTTTATTCATGTCATGCATATCATATCATGTCATCATGTGCATCTCATTTGCATACGTGTTCGTCTCATGCATCCGAGCATTTTCCCCGTTGTCCGTTTCGCAATCCGACACTCCCACATGCACCGGCACACCCCTCATGTCTCTTTTCGTGTGCGGTTGTTAAACATTCTCGAAATGGACCGAGCCTTGCCAAGTGGCCCTGGTATAGCACCGGTAGACCACCTGTTAAGTTTCGGGTCATTTGGAGCTCGTTTGGTACTCCAAAGGTTAACCGTACTCCCGCAAAGGCCTCTTTTGAGTTGCAGCCCAACACCCCTCCAAAACAGCCCAGTAACCCATCTAAGTCACTTCCATGCTCTCCGTCGTCGGATCACGATCGTGTGGGCGAAAACCGCACCGCATTTGGACACTCCTAGCTCCCTCTACCTATAAATATGTGCTACCCCCCCAGATTTTTCGCAGTCCAACCCTAGCCCCGCTCCTCTCCGGGCCGCCGGACACGTCCGGACGTAGCCGGACGCATCCGCCCGCCGCCCCGGCGAACCAGGAGCTGCCACGTGTCCACTCCGCCGCCCCCGCGCCGCCGGCCCGCCAGGCCCGCGGGAGGCCCG